>NC_141990.1:304417569-304747847 GCF_049901715.1 Pseudonaja textilis | reverse complement strand
AGGCTTTACAGAAGTCTATGTAGATTGCGTCTATTGCTTTGCCCTGATCGAGTTGTGTAGTCCAAATGTTTTTGCAGCGTAAGAGTTGCAGATTACAGGATAGTTTTTTTCTGAAACCAAATTGTTTATTGGAGAGTAGGTTGTTTGTCTCTAAGTGTAGGATGATGGATTGGTTAATAATTGATTCCATGACTTTACAGGTGACGCAGCATAAAGAGATTGGTCTGTAATTTTCAACTAGGCTGGGGTTCCCTTTTTGAAGATGGTGATGACTGTGGCTTGTGAACATAGTTTTGGCAAGGAGCTGGTCCTGAAAGATTTTTCAAAGATTATGCTTAGAAGTTGAGCTATGGCAGTGAATAGCTTTTTAAAGAAGTAGGCACATATTCCATCCAGTCCAATAGATAGAGATGGTTTTCAATTGCGTAGTGCTTTTTCAACATTGTCTTCTGTAAAATCTATATGTATCATTGTATCATTGTAGTTGTCTGTGGTTCGACTAGGAAATACTGGGCATGATCCATTGCTATTTACAAATACTGAGCCAAAGAATGTGTTAAAGAGGTTGGCTTTAATGGTGTCATCATTACAGTCTTTACCATTAGGTCCTTTCAGGGGTGGGATGGACCTTGAGTCTTTTAGTTTGTTGTTTACAAAATTGTAGAAAGTGTGGGTGGAATTTAGTTATTTTTTTTTTTGGTCAATTGCTTACAAGATAATAGGTATAAGTAAAAACATAGTTATGAATACATGGATGCATATAAGAAAAATTAAAAAAATAATAAAAGAAACAACAGGACAGGGACAATAGGCACATTGGTGCACTTATGCATACCCCCTACCATTGGAATTGGTGTGTAGAAGGTTTTCCTCTTGTTTAATGTGATAATTGGTGCATTCAGTCTTTATCTGGTGGCATAAATTTTGGTATTGGCTTTTGAAGTTGGCAACGTGACCAGATTTGTTTTTCTGCCAAAGTGATCTCTTTTTGAATTGAAGCTTCCTTATTGTTGTCGGTAAGCTGTTTTTTTCTGGTTTTTGGAATTATTATCGGTACATATAGTTTGATGACTATATTTACAGCCCTCTCTAAGTGCTTTGTAAAGCATATTGCTCCCAACAATCTGGGTCCTCATTTTACCAACTGAAGGACAGAAGGCTGAGTCAACTTTGAACCTGGTGAGATTTGAACTGCCAAATTGCAGTCAGCCAGCAGTCAGCAGAAGTAGTCAAGCCTAGTAGCCCCTTTCCTCATTCTATCTAAATTAGTTAAGTTTGTATGGCTGGGAAAAAACAAATTGTTAGAGTTTGCTGCAGAAATTCAAGTCCTGAAAACACACAGATGACTGATTCAGCAGGATCATTAACTTCTTTATAAACATAATAATATGAGCACAGTTTACAATACCATTTGTAGATTCTTTCAGTGTAACATAAGCAAAAACACAAGCAGCAGCAGCTCAGAGCAGAACTCTAGCTTTAGTTTCAATTCTCAGCAAAGCACACAGAGCCAAACCATGCCCAGGCTGTCAGCCCCCTTGGCTGGTCTGTTGCCATGCTTACTCACTTGCTGACATTGTTAACCATGTCTCTGCCAGTTAATGAATATACTCTGATACAAGTCAATCTTGAGGATTGAGCAATTCTCTAAAAAGGAAATATTAGAATATTTGGGGAGAATATTTTCAATTTAGAAATAAATAGTTGAGCTTTTTTATATGGATGTACAAATAGGGAGTCCCTTTCTCCTTTTCTTAAAAAAATAGAATCCAGATGAATTTAATAGTCTGTTTCCTAGCAATTTTGAAGTCACAGATGGTGGAGGTGGGGCAAAATGCTATCTAGGGAGTCATCTAGTATGCTAGTGTTTCTCAACATTAGCAACTTTAAGATAGGTGGACCTCAACTCCCAGTATTCCCCATCCAGCATTGGGAATGATAGCTGAGGAATTCTGGGAGTTGAAGTCTGCACATCTTAAAGTTGCCAAGAGTTGAGAAACATTGTTATACTATCAGTGCCACCATTTAAAATTTTCACAAGACTTTTAAGACCATTTTAATGCATTCTGGGTAATTAAAATAGCAGCTTCCAGAATAATCATTCTGATTTCCCAGGTGGTCTAGAGAAGGGATGTAAATAATAATTCAAATCTTTACATGAAAATAGATAATAGATGATAGATAGATAGATACAGGGGTGGGCTTCTGGGGGGTTCACAGGGGTTTGGGAGATCCCCTAGCTAAGATTCTGGCTGGCCCCACCCACCCTGCCCTGCCCCTCTCAGGAGCCCCCACACGACCCGCTTTAGATGCAGGTAAGTGCAGGGAGTGCATGGAGGCTCAGGGAGGTTGAAGAACAGGGCTCCTGGAAGCTTAGGGAGGCCGCTTTCACCCTCCCGGAGGCTATTGCTCTGTCTTACCGAGTGAAATTCTAGAATATATGGTAGTAACAGAACACAGTACTTTCTTGATAAAGGTATTGGATTCTTTACAATCTGAACTCATGTCTGGTCTGGAGAGTGAAACATTGTTGTAGATCAAGACTGACAGTTCCAAGAGAAAGATATTGAAGAATTATACCTCATCCTATTGTCCCATGGGAGTAATTGGGGATCTACTTTTCCACTAGGAAAACTCATCATGTTATTGGTTAGTTCTTATTCTGCCAATGATAACAAGCTCTATTGTCTTTGGTATAAAGAATACCTGACCAAAATGCAGTGAAGGATTGAATATGAGTTAACAAACTGAAACTTAACAACAAACAAGCACACACACACACACACACACAAAACACACATTGCTTTCTAGATAAATGGATGCATAATACATAGTTAAGTCTTTAAGGCTAATTATTATACCATGGTATTTTGATTGTGTTGAAGAGAATCTTCCAAAAAATCTTTTTCTGATAAGAAGAAAATGAAGTTGAGTCTTCGATCCTCTAATATAGCAACATTTTCCTTGCCCCAATTTCTTCCCCAACAGAGAGAGAGAGAGAGAGAGATTTGCCAGAAGGTAGTCCAGATCCAATTTCTCTTAGTCCAACCAACAAAATTATATACAGCTGGAATATTTTATTAAGCATGGAACCACTCTACATCGTCTTCATTATTGATAGGTTTTCTTCTTTGTGATTTCATTTAGTTTGCTCAGATATGATAAAGTTGTTCAATTTTTGCTCTCTTTGCAGACACGATCTGCCCATAATTGGCAGTCCATTTACTTCCAGGAGGTCAAATGATTTAAAATGCCTCTCTTCTGATGTACCAGAGAAGTTGTGTTGTAATTCTAAGTGATTTATTTAGCCAAAGCAGAAGGACAAAGAAGCAAACAAAATGGTTTTAGTCCAGTACTGACCTTTTCAACAGAAACAATAATTATTTAATAATCTCCAGCATTTTCCAGGTAAGTGGCCAGTTCAGACTGGGAGGGGGGATTTCAATGGTACAGATGTTATCCTGCTACCCCAGCCCACAGGGAGACACCCTTGGTCCCTCTATTAGCTATGCAGGGCACAGAGTTATTGTGAGCTCACAGAATTCTATTCTATTCTATTCTATTCTATTCTATTCTATTCTATTCTATTCTATTCTATTCTATTCTATTCTATTCTATTCCATTCCATTCCATTCTACAATAAATAAATAAAATAATTCAACATTATGTCCCAAAGGTGCTTTTTCAAGAGGCAACTGGACTTCCTGTTTTTTATTTGAAGTTTTTTCACTTCTCATCCAAGAAGCTTCTTCAGCTCTTACTGGATGGTGAAGAAATGTAATAAATCCAGTCAGAGCTGAAGAAGCTTCTTGGGTGAGAAGCAAAACATCTTTAAAGAAAAACCAGGAAGTCCAGTTGCCTCTTTGAAAAAACACCTTTGGGACAACCATGACCTGAATGACTGAGAATCTCCATAGACAATCAACCTTATCTTGACAAATTTGTCCTCACCAGGCAGTAGAGCTTAGAGTATAGCTCAAAGCCCTCTTATAGCCCCACCCCAAAAGACTAGAAAGATATTAGCTTTAGCTCTTTTTCACTAGGGAAGTGTGCATATATTCCCTTTCCCATCCCTCCACCCCCTCCATTCTCACAGCTGTGTCCACAACACACTGGAATTGAGCACAAAGAAGAGGGTAGCCTCCAACAGTTTTTGTCAAGAAAGGCATTCATTTTCAGCTCAGAAAAAATAAGAGTGGTGTGGTGGCTAGGGACAGGTCTCTTCTTGTCCTTGGCCTTTTGTTGGCCTAAGAATAGCCTTTTACCATTTAGGAAGGCAGCAGTGGGCACTCTGCAGGATCTTTCATAAGCAATCATCATTCTTTGTTATGTAGCTCTGAATTTGTCATTCAGCTCTGAAAAGGCAAGTTTTTAGGCCCAGGCAGTCGAAAGAAGGACGGTAATGGTGGCTTATGAGTCTTCACCAGTCATTAGTTCCTGTCACAGAGTATTTATAAAATATCTGGCTCCGTGGCCATCTGGCCATAGTCTAATCCTGGTCCAAATTTACATTTCGGTTTCTCAAAGACTCTCTTGTCCCCAAAAAAGGATTCTATTTTTTCCCATTTTCTGAAGGCTTGAAATTTTACAGGATCATCTGTAAAAGAGTTCAATAAAGTCATGATGATGGCTGTGATTTGGGTTTTCATCATACAGCTGCCAACTTGATTTTTTAAAAACTCCCTCCTCCCTTCACCCACCCACCAGACACCTTGCTTGAGAATTTTTTCCCCAAATTAATCTTGGTAGGAATTCTCAGCATTTCTTTACTGTTGAATTTAGAAGTGACCTCCTATTCTTTGGCTACTATTAAACTCCTTTAGCATCTGTAAAGATGCAACTTTAAATTGATCTGGTTGTTCCATTTCTTCTCTAAATCAATCCCATATCCAAAATTCTTCCCCCAAGCAATCATAGTTTCTTTAACTTGTTCTTCTTCTAATTTGATTTAATTTAACCACATGTGGATTTTAGTCCAGTATTTTTTAGCATCCGCACAAGTCCACCACATATGAGCCAGATGTCTGATGACATTTCCAACATTTTTCGGATTTATACTTGAACATTCTTGCTATTCTTGTCGTGGGAAAATGCCACCTGTAAAATATCTTATACAAATTTTCTTTATATGCTGTTGACATTGTCATTTTATAATTTTGAGACCACAATTCTTGCCATTTCTCTAAATCAATCCCATATCCAAAATTCTTCCCCCAAGCAATCATAGTTTCTTTAACTTGTTCTTCTTCTAGTTTAATTTCTAATAAATATCCATACAATTTTAATCACCTTTTCATCAGTACCTGTCAAAATCTTATCTAAATCAGTCAATTTATCATAGAAACCTTCCATTTTAGAATCTTTATCATACCTTGAATGTATTTGCGCATATGAAAACCAATTCATCTTTATACCTTGTTCCTCTAGTTTTTGCATAGATTTGAGTTCACCCTTTTCATTCAGTATTTCACCATATCTAACTGTTTGTTCCTTTTTGTATATTATAGGATAAGAAAATGCTTCAATAGTCGATAACCAGACTGGAATTTTCAAATAACATTGTCTTTTAATCTTCTCCCAGTTTAACCACAGAGACTCCTGTATATAATGTCTTCTAAAATATCCCTATGTTTTAGTTCCTTTATACCATAAAAAGCATGCCACCCCAACAACAGATCATGTCCTTCTAATGTCAACAATCTGGAATTTCTTAGTGTTATCCATTCCTTAACCCACATCAGATTTGTAGCTTGGTAGTACAATTCCCAATGAGGCAAACCAAATCCTCCTCTAATTCTAGCATCTTGCAAAAGTTTTAACTTTATTCTTGCTTTCTTACCTTGCCATATATATTTCAACACGATTTTATTTAAATCTTCAAAGTAATCTTTTCCAAGCCTAATTGGAATTGTTTGAAACAGATATAAAATTCTGGGTAATATATTCATCTTGATTGTTGAAATTCTCCCTATTAGTGACAGTTGTAAATTTTCCCATTTCGCCAGATCTAGTGCTATCTGCTGTTTAAGTTTGATATAATTATTCTCTTTTAGTATACTACATCTTGCTGTCAAATACCTGACGAATAAGATCAAGTACTTGATCTTATTTGTGACCTGAATTTTCAATAGGTCTGCCAGTTCTTCCTTTTGTCTTAATAGCATATTCTTTGTCAAGATCTTTGTCTTATCTTTATTTATTTTCAAACCAGCCACCTTTCCATATGTCTCTACCTTTTCTATCAATTTTGGTGCTGTTTCTAAAGGGTCTTCTAAGATGAAAATCAGATCATCTGCAAATGCTTGCAGCTTAAATTCTTCCTT
Source organism: Pseudonaja textilis (assembly GCF_049901715.1). NCBI lineage: Eukaryota > Metazoa > Chordata > Lepidosauria > Squamata > Elapidae > Pseudonaja > Pseudonaja textilis. The sequence continues at coordinate 304,741,524 of NC_141990.1, read as the reverse complement.
TTTGATTTTCATTCCTTTTATATTCTTTTCATCTCTAATATTTTTGTTTAGCACTTCCAAAGTTAACACAAACAACAAAGGTGATAGTGGGCACCCTTGTCTTGTTCCTTTTCTTATATTAATAGAGTCTGTCAGTTCTCCCTCTATCATTACCTTTGCCATTTGCTTATAGTATATAGCTTCTATTGCTTGAATAAATTTTCTAGCAAAGCCCATCTGTTCCAGCAGTAATAACATGAATCGTCAATCACATTATCAAATGCCTTCTGTGCATCTAGAAATATCAGAGCCATTTGTTTTTCAGGATGTGCCTCGTAGTATTCCAAGGTGTCCAAGATTACTCTCATATTATCTTTAATTTGTCTCTTTGGCAGAAATCCATTTTGATCAGGATGAATAAAATTATTTAGATATTTTTTAAGTCTTTCTGCCAATATTGAAGCAAAGATTTTATAATCTGCATTTAGTAGAGAAATAGCTCTATAGTTCTTAATTTGTAATGGATCAGCCTCCTCTTTTGGAATAAGTGTAATATAGGCTTCTGACCATGATTTAGGTATCTTCTTCATTAACATAACTTCATTCATAACTTCTAGCAATGGAAGATTCAACGATTCTTGTATTGTTTTGTAAAATTCTGCCGGAAGTCCATCTGGGCCTGGTGCATTTCCATTATTTTGCTTCTTGAGTGCTTCAGTTAACTCCATCATCGTTATATTGCTTTCTAACATTGTTTCAATCTCTTTAGGTATCTGAGGTAAATTAGCATTCTGTAAGTACTGTTTAATTCTTTCCTCATCAATATTCTCTTGCATAGAAGTCTCAAATGATTTCCTTCTTCTCTTTACTACCATAGCAAACTTAGCCTTGGTCATCTGTTAATTGCAATATTTTCCTTGATTCTTTCTCCTTTGTCAATTTGTATGCTAACCATCTACCTGGTTTGTTTGCATCTTCAAAGTAGTTCTGTTTAGCACCTCTAATTTTCTGTGCTAATTCTTCTTTTTCTATTTGACCCATTTTATGTTTAACTATATCCATTTTTAGCTTGATGTCTTTTTTCTGTGGCATTTTCTGTAGCTCTTTTTCAAGTCTTTTATACTCATCCTCTAGGGCCTTAGAGGCTTATCTTTTCAAAGTATTTCTTTTCCTTGTATAGTCTATTATCAAGCCTCTGACATATACCTTCATTGTATCCCATACATTCTGAATTGATGTATCTTCTTTTTTTTCTCTCTAAAGAAAAAAGCCAATTCTTTCTCCAACCACTGTGTGAAGTCATTTTCCTTTAAAATAGTATTAAAAATTCCGAAATTAAAGGATTGAAGATTAAAACAGAAGAATACAAATTACAAGCATTTGCCGATGACATGGTCTTCTTTTTGGAGGAACCAATAGAAAAAGGATACAATTTAATAAAAGAATTACAACGATTCGACGCAGTAGCGGGACTTAAAATCAATAGAAAAAAAACAAAATTAATGACCAAAAACTTAACAGAAGACCAGAAAAAAGAATTAGAGGTAAGGTTGGGAATACAGGTAACAACGAAAGTCAAATACTTAGGAATATGGCTAACACCACAATGTAAATCACTTAAAGAGAATAATTATGACAAATTACTCCAACAAGTAAAGAAAGATTTAGAATCCTGGAACAAGTTGCAGCTTTCTCTATTGGGCAGGATTGCTTCGATCAAAATGAATATTTTACCAAAATTCCTATACCTATTTCAGACAATTCCAATTAAATTACATAATTTTTTTTTGAAGAACTAAATAAGATAACACTCAAGTTCATTTGGCAGGGAAAGAAAGCTAGAATTAAAGGCATTACAAGATCTGAAGAGTAGAGGGGGATTAGCACTTCCAAATTGGGAATTATATTATCCAGCAGCCACCTTATTATGGCTAAAAGATTGGGTGAACTTACTCAATAAAAGAACACTATTATTAGAAGGCCATGATTTGCAAAGACGTTGGCACACCTTCTTATGGGAAGTGGGGAAACCCAATCAGTCATATTTTCATAGACACCTTATTAGGGATTCACTACTAACTGGAAAAAAGTACGGAAAAAACACTATCTAAAAGTACTGATTTGGCTATCAACAATGGAGGCAATGGTTCACCCCAACAATTTGGATATTACAAAAATGATTAAATATAAAGATTTATTAGACTCACAAGGAAAACTGAAAACACGACAAGAATTACAAGAGCGAGGATTTAAAATTGATCAGTGGGTATATCTCCAAATTCACAATAGATATAAACAAGATAACAAAGATTTCAGAATTTATAACAAACTTCAGCACTTAGATAAAATTTTATTAGGACCAAACAAAAAGAATATAACCAAATTTTACAAATACTTACTGGAAGTAGAACTAGAACAAGAGATAGTCAAAGGAAATATGATAGCTTGGAGCAGGAATGTTGGACGGAGTATTACATTAACAGAATGGGAAAGGATTTGGAACAGAAACAACATGATCACAAAATCGGCAGCCTATAAAGAAAATGCATACAAAATGTTTTACAGATGGCACCTTCCCCCTTCGAGGTTGGCGAAGATGCACCCCAACACGAGTCCAAAATGTTGAAAATGTAAAAGTATAGACGGAACTTTTTTCCACATGTGGTGGTCATGTAAGGAAACCCAGAAATACTGGCAAAGAATTAGAAAATGGCTGGAGGAGATAACCAAAGAATAAATCGAATACAAACCAGAGTCCTTCCTATTAGGGATTTTTGACAATTATCAAAAAAGATGAAGTACATAATAATACATATCTTAACAGCGGTCAGGCTAGCGATTGCTCAGTGCTGGAAACTATCTCACACACCTACAGAACAGATGACTATCCAGAAAATTTTAGATTGCGCAGAAATGGACAAATTAACTCTAGCCTTAAAAAACAAAGAGTCCTCAATATATTACAATAACTGGAATCCTTGGTATAAATGGTTAAATCAAAGATAGATCGTGTATAAGATAAACTTAGTCGAGGGTAATTTAAATATAGATATCGATAAAATGTGCGTATACGATACAATTTAAGAAGAAAAGGTCTTACAAACTGTCAAAAAGGAAAATGTTTTTAAATGTTCACCTTTCCTTTTTCTTTCTTTTTTCTTTCTTTTTCCTCTCTTTTTGCATTTCTTTCTTTCTCCTTTTCTAGCCTTTTTCTTGGCTTTGTTATTTGTGTATATGTTGTAGATTTGTTTTTTTTTAATTGTAAAATTAATAAACTTTGTTTTAAAAAAATAAAATAAAATAGTATTATTTAACGTCCATCTAGATCTTCTTTTTTGTCCTTTCCATTTAATCGTCATTGGATTGTGATCTGCCCAAGTACTTGTTTCAATATTTATTTCTTGAATATTAGTTATTAATTCTGTTGGCATCCATATCATATCTATTCTGGACCATGATGAGTGTCTATTTGAATAGAAGGTGTATTGTTTAGTTTTAGCATTTCTTTCTCTCCATGTATCTTTTAAGTTTATTTCATCTACCATTTTTTAAAAAAAGATTTAGGGAGAGTCTTTCTGTTTTGCTTTATTGTTTTCTGTGCTGTATAGTCCAATTTATTGTCTACAATTCCATTAAAATCTCCTATCATAACTATATTAGTATAGTCCAGTTCAGTTATTTTCATATGTAATTTTTTGTAGAATTCTTCTTGTTTGTCATTTGGGGCATAGATTGCAATCAGGAGTGTTTTCGTATTACTGTCCATTATTTCCACAATTAGTATTCTTCCGTCATCATCAGTATAAATCGATTTTGCTGGGATGGTCTCTTTAATATATAAAACCACTCCTCTTTTCTTACATTATGTCAAGGAAGTAAATATTTTCCCTAATTTTGGCTGTATCAACAATTGTTCATATTGTTTTTTAATATGTACTTCTTGTAGACAAATTATATCAAATTTTAATTTCTCTAATTTATGAAAGGTTTTCCTTCTTTTAACAGCTGAGTTAAGTCCATTTATATTAATTGTAATCAGTTTTTTCTCTTCCATGGTTATATTTTGTAGTTAGGTTTAGCAGCTCTCGTAGATCTTGGTTCACGTTGTTCTTTGGCTTCCACCTTTCCACCTACTGCACCTTCTTTTTCAATCACCATTTGGCAGTCCTCTTGGAATTCAGTTAGTGAGATTTCTTTTTCTGCCTTTTCCTCTTTCCCTCCAAAAAATTCTGTATAAAATAATTCCGCTTTCTCAATTGAGTCAATTCTATGTCTCTGTTCTTGCCATGTGAATATTAAACCTTCTGGAATCAGGCATCTATAATTTACCTCTTTTTTAAGTAGCATTTTAGTCAGAAATCAGTATTCTCTTCTCATCTCTCTCCCTCTTCTGGGTATTCGTTTCAAGACCACAATCTCCTTGTCTTTATATTTCAATGTTTTCTCTTTTGCCACTTGCAATATTTGCATTTTAATGGCTTTCTTTGTAAATCTAATGTGAACTTCTCTTGGTAAGTTATTTCTCATCGTATATCTTGTGAAAACTCGATAAACCTCATCTATTCCATCCATCATCTTCTCTTGAGTTATTTCCAAAGCTTCAGCTGGTATTTCTATCATTATCTCAGCTAAGTTTTGTCCTTTTTCTTCCTCTATGTTTTGGAATCTAAGATAGAATTCTGATCTATCCATCTCCCATCTCAACATACCACTTTTATCTTGTTAAACCACTGTTAATCTATTATCAATATCTCCAATCTTCTTGTCTCTTTGTTTATCTTCTTCAATTTTTTGGAATCTCTCATCATACTTCAACATCATTTGTTGGATGTTCTCCACTTTTTCATCGGTTTTCCCTGTTCTTTGTTCAATGTTCTCTATTCTCTTTTCAATATTCTCTGATCTTGCTTGAATATTTTGAATTCCTTGCATAATCATCTGTAGAGTCACTTTTTTTTTTGTTCTTTTCCTTGCTTTAACATTGTCTGTATTGAGCATTGTCTTCCAGATGGTGGAGAGGAAGAAGTAGAAGTTGAAGAACCAGGAACTGTTAGTTTCCTACTCATTTTAAGCAATTCAAAATCTTCAGGTTCTTCTAAACCTTAATCCAATTGTGAAATAACCAATTGTAGTTCAAAATAAAAATAGTAGAAAAAAGAAGCCAAGTAGTAATGATTAAAAAAAGAAGGAAAAAAAAGGGAGGACAAAATTTCTTCAGGTTCTTGTATACCTTAATTCAATCGGTGGTTAGATGAAGAAAAAGGCTTGGGAAAAAAAAGAAAAGGAAAAATTCTTCAGGTTCTTCAACACCTTAATCCAATTGAGAGGTCTCAAATAGAAAAGAGTACATAAAAATAAACCAGAAAGGTAGATGAAAAAACAAAAATACCAGGAAAGGAGAAAAAAAGGCTATTCCCTTAAAAAAAAGGAAACATTAATACTAAAGCTTTCCCTTTAAAATAAAATGCAAGCATAGAGATTGGAATTCCAAAGAAAAAAAAAATAAAAATAAAGACAAGCTCCAACAAAGCCAAAGATCCAAATAGCTATTGCAAAAAAAAAAAAAAAAAGATAAAATGAAATAAAATAAAGCTGGTGAGGAGGGATAGCATAGCTTAGAAAAAGTAAAAAGAGCACACTGCACTTTGTTTAATTATCCAAGGCTCTTATTATAACTCTCTTTTCCAAAAACTTGTCACCTTCTCCCCCCCCCGCAGGTTTCAACACCAGACTCCAGCTGTTGATAGAAACCCAGAAGAGCAGCTGTAATAATACTCTCCCATGCTCTTCCCTCTATCTTATCAAACAGACAGTGTCTTTGAAAAAATATCTCAATTCTTTCTTAGCTTTGTCTGGTCAAAGGAAAAGTAGAGTATTTCCTAGCCTCTAGTTGGCAGTGTTACAAAGTTTCTTTAGCTTTCACTTTCCCACTCCTTTTCCGGCAGAGTATAATAAGAATTGGTTAAAAAAGGAAGAAAATATTTTTTTAAAAAAAGACTAAAAGGGAGTCTCTGACTTAATATATTATAAAATCAAAAAGGGGAAAGAAAAGAGTAGATTAAAAAAAAAAGGAAAAAACCACTCCAGTTTCAAAATAAGAAAAATCAGCAATAAGAAAAAAAATTACTTTGACATTCCTGTTTAAAATCGCCGCTTATTCACTTCTGTCAAAAAACTTTTACAGATTCTTTCTTTCCCTTAGGGTGTCCTCTCAAATCTTTAAATAAAGAAAAGTTCTCACCAAACCGGCACACTTTCTCTTTCGTTCTCTTTCATTTTGGAGCTGTCCCAACTTCAGCAGCTTTAATGGCTGCCTCTTTGCCGCTGGCAAAAAGAGCTTCTCCTGGATCTACCAGGGACTTTGCGATATCCCTGGGATCGATAGGATGCGCTCTTTACATTCACCATCTCTTCGGGACAGTTTAGATCCACTTGGATCGTCCAGGAGCAAAGATATCAGCAGCAATCTCAGACCTCCAAGATTGCATGCCATATTGTCGCGACACCAGCTCCCCCCCCCCGCCCCCAGTTGTTCCATTTCTTTTATATTGATCTCATTGATGCACTGCGTTTACCATTGCTGGTTATTGATTTTATGGAACTATGTCTGTAAAAATGTAAAATGTAAAAATGTCTGTAAAATGCATCGGATGCAGCTGAATACCAAATGTCAAATTGAAGTTGACAGCTAGGTTTTTGACCCAATGAAGAAAAACTGGATACTTTATGAAATAACCAAAACTGAACTGGGTTCTGTAGTGAAATATAATCTTAATCAAAACAAGACCTGGTCTTATTTTCTTTTGGGTCCAAAATAAGCACTAGGGCTTATTTTTGAGCCTAGCTGAGCATCCCACCCCCACTGCATATACAAGGGCCAGCAAGTGTGTGGGGACCGACAGTATCTGGCAGCAACTGCAGTATGCCAGTCCCTTGGTCGGTGCATTCTGGGGCTGTTCAGAGATGAAGGCACAGAGCAGAATCAGGTGATCCAGACACGATGCAGGGGTTGCAGGCAAGCCGAAAGATGTGAAGATGAACCTTCTGCAAACATCTGCCACTCCAGCCCACCATTGCCCAGCTTTTCCACAGCCCACAAAGTGTGTCCAGATCGCCTGCATCACCCCCACACCTCTGCCTCGGTCTGTTGTCAATGTCCCTCCTGCAGCCATCCACCACTGCAGTCTGCACTTGGCTTTCCCATGGCGAATGTGGCACATCTGGATCTCCTGCCTCCCCCCCAACCTCTGCTTCTGCCTTCTGCTTGCACAGGTACTCAACTCACCTGTGCTGCGCAGATTGTTGCTGTTGCCAGACATTGTTGCCCACACACACTCAGTGGCCATGCCCATCCCCCTTCACTAGGGCTTATTTGGGGGGTAGAGCTTATATTAGGCACACACATTTTAAATGGGGTGGAGCTTATTTTGGGGATAGGCCATATCTTTGGGGAAGCATGGTATATGGCAAGGAAATATTCAGAAAGAACTAATTAATGGGAGTGAGCCCCTCAACTGGTAAAAGCAACTGAGCAACCATTAAGCAGTCTAAATACACTGTCATTGCCATTTAATGGAAAGCCTCAGACGATTGTGTGAAGAACATACAGGATTTTCAGAAAATTCTATTCTATTCTATTCTATTCTATTCTATTCTATTCTATTCTATTCTATTCTATTCTATTCTATTCTATTATATCTGCATTTTAGTGAGCTGCAGATGTACCTGCAGATAAGAACAAAGAACCTCAAGATGAAGAAGATGAAGAAAAAGAAAATTGGGGCCAAAACTGAGCCCAAAATTGCAGTTGCTAAATGAGACAAGTTTTTCAGGGAGTTTTACAACCTTTCTTGCCACAGTTGCTAAGTGAATCACTGCAATTGTTAAGTTAGTAACATGGTTGTTAAGTGAATCTGGCTTCTCCATTGACTTTGCTTGTCAGTAGGAAGTAAAATGGGATCACGTGCCCCGGGGACACTACAACCGTCATAAACATGAATCAGTGGCCAAGCGTCTAAGTTTTGATCACATGACCATGGGGCTGCTGTAATGGTTGTAGGTGTGAAAAATGGTCATAAGTCACTTTTTTCAGTGATATCATATGTCTACATTGGTCGGTATCAGACTGTTAGAAAGAAACCTTACCAGGAACATTTCTAAGCTGGGAATAAATTACTCAGTCAGTTGCAAAGGTGGTATTCAGCAGGTTCTGACCAGTTCTGGAGAACCAGTAGTGGAAATTTTGAATAGTTTGGAGAACTGGTAGCAGAAATGTTGAGTCATTCAAAATCCCACCTCTGACTGGCTCCACCCCTATCTATTCTCTGCCTCCCGAGTCCCAGTTGCCCTGCACAGGAGAATGGAGATGGAAAACAGGTTAATGGGGTATGGAGGGAATGGGATTTTGCAGTAACCTTCCCCTGCCACGCCCACCAAACCACACCTCCAGAACCAGTAGTAAAAATTTTTGAATCCCACCATTGGTCAGTTGCATATCAGAAGTGAGGTTTAAGTTTGAGAGAGCAACATACACAGCTTTCGGTGTCAGATGCACCAAGTCATCCTTGAATGCGCTTTGTATAGGGAAACCTTGATTTTGTTCCATGAAAGTGTATGAAATTGGACCCTTGAGGAATTGCAGGAAAATGCACTCGGCCAGCGTTCCAACAGGGCGCGCTCTGCTTTTAGACACCCTGCTGAGTGGCCGTTTCTGCTTTATTTAGTAGCACTGCTGATTTGAAACAGTAATCTCTTCAGGGAAAGGATCTTTTCTTATTTAATCGAAGCCAAGCTTAGCCTGGAAGGAATATTTGCCTAATTAAATTGGTGTTTCCTGATGCATATTAATCTTTGGACTGAACCCATTCTAATTTTTAACCTTTTGTTCTGATTACAGAACAATTTTGTTCTGAGTGGGGAGACTATATGCCAGGAGGACACGGTTTCTTTCCCACTAGACAAACATGTGGGAGAAATATTAATGAAAATGTAGTGGTTTTGCTCAGCTTTCTAAAAATATTCATAGGCTGTGGGCAAAGGGGATGAAATGCATTTAAGAGGGTAAATGTAAAATTAACAAAAACAGAAATGGGCTGATTTTGAGGAGAGTGTGGCCTAGTGGGGAGGTTAAAAAGTCCTCATGATGGTTGTAACTATGTGGTTGAAGCCCTGCTTCTTTTTCCATGGGCTGGTCTTTGATCATGCAATTGTGGTTGTTTTGATGCCACCCCCCACCCCCCATGCAGGGGTGGGCTTCAAAAATTTTAGCAAAGGGTTCTCTGTCCGGTTGCTGGATGGGTGTGGCCATGATGGGCATGGCTTAGTTGGCCTCCTGCTTCACGGCAAGGGGGGCATTTTTGCCTTCTCCGGACTCCAGAGGCTTTCCTCAAGCCTCCAGGAGGGCGAAAATGGCCTCCTCAGGCTCCGGAGGCTCTCTGGAAGTTGAAAACAGGCCCATTTGGGGTCTTCCTGAACATCCAGGAGGTCTCTTTTTCATCCTACCCGAGCCTCCATGCGCATCCTGCACTTACCTGCATCCAAAACAGGCCATGTGGGGACTCCTGGGAGGGGCGGAGCGGGGTGGGGTGGGCATGGCCAGCCAGGATTGGGATATGGGGGTTCTCTGAACTGCATAAAATTTTAGCTAGGAACTCTCTCGAACCCTTGTAAACCCCCAGCAGCCCACCCCTGACCCCATGGACACCCCCACAGATAATGATGAGGGCTAAACTAGGGACCACCATTTAGCACCATTGGAACCACCATTTAGAACAATCCTTAGTTCCTAGTAGCCTCCATCTGCCTTGAGTCACAAGGATGTCCATACACTTGTTCAATTTTCAAGGTGTTTTCTGAGGGACACCGTACTGGGTCCAGCACTGAACTTACAGACTTGTTTTGGACAGCATAAAATCTGCTCCTCCTGTGTCTTTTCTATTACTTACAGTGTGTAGTTATTACACTTTGATTTGATTTCAAAAGAGCTTGCAGTCTCAGTGTAAGTAAGGTGGAGAGAATAGCATGGCTACTAGTATTCTGTGCTTGGGAGTTGCTTGGGAGTGAGCAAGATTGCTTTCATAGATTTATTCAATGTTTCAGAAGAGAAGCAACCACTTCCATAGCCCCTTGTGCAGCAACACTTGTAGAAGACTTTCCTCAAAGTAATAAAATTAACACCAATATAAGGGAATATTTGCAGTTCAGGGTTGAACTGTGGGATCCTTAGTGCTCTCCGAGATTGGTAACTTTCTTGGAGATGTTTCATTACTGAACTAGGTCAGTACTAGAAGGATGTGGAGTATTAGAAGTACTAGCAGGGTGTGGAATTTGTTCAGTGGTGGGATTCACATTTTTTTACTACTGATTCTGTGGGCATGGCTTGATGGGCATGGTGTGGCTTGGGGAGTGTAGCTTGGTGGTGTGGCAGGGAAAGGATACTGTAAAATCTCCATTCTCACCCCACTCCAGGGGGAAGGTTACTGCAAAATCCCATTCTCTCCCCACCCCACTAACCTGCTTTCCAGCTCCTTTCTCCTTAGCAGGGCAACAAAAGAAGACCCAGCCAATCAGCTGGGACTCGGGAGGCAGAGAATAGATGGGGGCGGGGCCAGTCAGATGTGGTATTTGCTGGTTCTCCAAACCATTCAAAATTTCTGCTACCGGGTCTCCAGAACTGATCAGAACCTGCTGAATATCACCTCTGAGTTTGATCTTATATTTATATACTAATGCCTCACTCTGTCAGTGTTAGTGGGAGTGCTCTGGATGATTCTTGATTAGGCTATTCTTTACTGTTTACTGGCTGTCATACATAAAAAAAATCTGGCTTGTCAGATGTTACATCTTTTCTATCCTGCTCTACGGAGTTGGTCTCTGGAAGAAAGTAACTTGAAGAGATTAAAACCTTTTGAAATGTGGATTTACAGGCTGCTGTTATGTATTAGTTGGGTTGACAAAATCAGAAATGAGGAGGTGATAAGCCGCCTGGGAAATCCAAGGGAAATCATCAAAACCATAAAAAAAAAAGTTAGAATATCTTGGACATGTAATGTGACACACGGGAAAGTACGGCATACTTCACTTAATCCTCCAAGGAAAGATTGAAGGTAAATGAAGTCCAGGCAGAAGAAGAACATCATGGCTTCAAAATCTAAGGGACTGGTTTAGACAAAACTCAACAGCACTTTTTTGTGTAGCTGTTGATAAAAATAGGATTGCCAACATGATCACCAATGTCTGATGATGGATATGGCACAAGAAGAAGGAAATATGTTTAAAAAATCTCATAAACCAACAGAGTATTACAACCTTATGGCATCGCTGAGGCATGCAAACCAATCAAAGCCCTCCAAAACATCCTAAGTGAACCAAAAGACCCAGTAGACCAAGAACAAAAAAACAGGAATTGCTTCTTCATACAGGACTATAACAACCAGTTTATAGTTTTCTCTTTATAGCATCTTGAAAGGTCAGCATGCCTAACTATATCATAAAATATATATTTCAATTCCCCAAAATTCTATAACTGACTGGCAAATCAAAATCAGAGACAGCTCAAATTGCATGCATAAGAATTCTGTTTTCTAAAATGCTTCCCAATAATAACTGTTTAACTGTTGTTTAAATCAATGGCTGTTCTTGGAGACGTGGACTGCATAATGCCATTGAGCAGCACATTCAATTTATTGAATGGGGCAGCACAGTGGATTGTTATCAGAAGGGCTTTTAGTTATTAAAAATATCCACTTGCTGAGAGTTTTGGCTCAGTACCAGTAAGACAATAAACAAATGTCTGTACATCAACATCCTTGACAAGGCTGTTAAACATGCAGAGCCTTACATTTATTGATTACTGTGAAACTGGAGACTTAATACTAAAATTCAAAAGTGGCTGTGCAAGATGAACAGTCTTCCCTATTCCACTGAAAAGCTGCAGAACATCTTGATACCGATTATCACAGGGATAGGGCAAAAGAAGGACACCCTCCGTCAGCAAGTACTAGCATGAATATATTTCTAACTATGGCAAAGTCTTTTCTCCCTTCAGCTGCTTATTAAAAATAAATTTGACAGCCTTGAAGACTCATGTCTGACCACCATCTTTCCTCTTGATCATCTTCCCTTTTGTAATTGTTCTGATGAACGGCAAATGCAAGATCCTTCTTGAATGGATATGCAGATGCCGTGAAAAAGTGGAAAGAAAATGGATGTTTGTATGAACGCAAAACTCAGTGGATGAAGACAGCATTAGGAAAGATGATGATGCTCAGTGGTAGATCTCTTGCTTTAGAGACCCTTTGTAAATTAGGGGTGCCAAATATGTACTGCACTGAATGCTGGGCAGCCACAACAGGGACTGAAAGCTTTCCATGCCATGGAAATGTGAATGGTCTATTGGATATTGGGCATCTCCCTTCTTGACCACACCACAAATGACACAATTCGACAACATTTTGGTGTGACACCAATTCTAGAGAAGATGAAAGAAAGCCGACTCTGCTGGTATGGACATGTCCAAGAGTAGCACCTTCCACAATGGCCAAGACTAGAAGTCAATTCAACCTAGAAATAAGGAGAAATTTTCTGATAGTGAGAACAATCAGCCAATGGAACAGCTTGCCTTCGGAAATTGTGGCAGCTTCATCACTGAAGGCTTTCAAGAAGAGATTGGACTGCCATTTATCAGAAATGGTGTAGGGTCTACTGCTCTGGTGAGGAATTAGATTAGAAGATCTACAAGGTCCCTTCCAACTCTGTTAATCTGTAATCTCTGTAATCCGTAATCTGTAATCAATGTCCGGCGACCTCACAGGCATCCAAAACATAGATGGCAAAACACACCACCAACAAAGATATGCAAGCTGTGGGCCTGCAACCTGGAGATGCAGCTTACCATGCAAAATGGCATTCAATGATCTAAAAAGCAGACCCTGCACCTGTGGGAATATGCTAGGAAGAAGAAGAGGTATCAAATATGTATTGCAAAATTCTTGGTGACCATTAGATTGAACTTCTGGATTGAATTTATCCTATGTGTTCTTACATGGATCATATAAATCTACAGTAGCTACTGTTATTGATCACTCAGATTAGACTAGTACAGTGTGCTTTGTATGTGGTTGTTCTAGAAAACTCCAGAAACTCCAGTTGTTGCAAAAAGTAGCTGCCAGACAGCTTACTTTTTGTTTTGCTTTAGCCAGAACATACCACACAAATTCAGAACATATGGTAGCCAAATATTTGCATTGTCTTGTTATTTATTGCTGGATATTATTCAAAATGGTTGTTCTTCTCCATTGCCAACGTGCTCATGGACCAGAAGACCTCTGTTATTTCCAGGAGTTTGGAAATAGCAATAGCACTTAGACTTATATTCTGCTCCACATTTTTTTACAGCCCTCTCTAAGCGGTTTACAGAGTCAGCATATTGCCCCCAACAATCTGGGTCTTCAGTTTACCCACCTTGGAAGAATGGAAAGCTAAGTCAACCTTGAGATTCGATCTGCCAAATTGCAAGCAGCTGGCAGTCAGCAGAAGTATCTTGCAGTACTGCATTCTAACCTTTGCACCACTGCGGCTGTTACAAGCAATCATTCCAAGAGTTAAACTCAAGTTTATGTGTGTGTGGAATAGACAGGAAGGGTATTTGTGGGGAAATGGTTGAATCTATCCATTTAATGTCTCTCTGTTATTTTTCAGTCTTAAGTTGATTCAACCATTTCCACCAGGCTCAAAGCTGACTCAGGCTTCCATCCTTCCTAGGTGGGTAAAATGAGAACCTAAATTGTTGGGGACGGTATGCTGACTCTGTAAACCACTTAGAGAAGGCTGTAAAGCACTATAAAGTGGAATATAAGTCTAAGTGCTATTGCTAATAGAATGCCTGCATGTATTTAACAAATGCCAGCAATTTTTGCTTTTTTCCTGTAAAGGTTTTTATAACTTTTTAAACTGAAATACCAAAGTAGCATAGTATAAAACCTAATGTATTTCACCTTACATGAGGATAAATTTATATGCAAATATTGATTTAATTTTCTCTGGCTTATTTATTTAGGTCAGAAGCATCATTATTAAAATTTTGTGCACAGGTACTGTATAAAATGAAAATATAACATTTAAAATGTATAAAAGACTAACTTAGACTTGCCCAGAAATGTGCAACATTGATTGCATTCTGTTGCACAGTCATAAAGTCCTCAAGAGTACATTGAGGACAAGTGCACAGTAATAGTTCCAAGTAATACACCCATAGCAAAGAAACTCCAAGGCAAGTAAATTCCTCAAACAATAGTTTTATTTGATATATCATATTGGCACAGTTCTGATGAAAACCAACTCTGAAGGTTCCTGCTGTTTTCACCTAATTAAACAAAACAAAATAAAGCAAACAAACAGATTACCCATAACAATAAGGAAACTTCAATCCAAAAAGAGATCACTCTGGTGGAAAAACAAATCTGGTCACGTTGCCAATTTCAAAAGCTGATACAAAAATTTATGCCACCAGATAAAGACTGAATGCATCAATTATCACATTAAACAAGAGGAAAACCTTCTACGCACCAATTCCACCCATGCTTTTTACAATTTTGTAAACAACAAACTAAAAGACTCAAGGTCCATCCCACCCCTGATAGGACCTAATGGTAAAGACTGTAACGATGACACCATTAAAGCCAACCTCTTTAACACATTCTTTGGCTCAGTATTTGTAAACAGCAATGGATCATGCCCGGTATTTCCTAGCCGAACCACAGAAAACTACAATGATCTAATACATATCGATTTTACAGAAGACAATGTTGAAAAAGCACTATGCAATCTAAAACCACCTCTATCTATTGGACCGGATGGAATATGTGTCTACTTCTTAAAAAAGCTATCCACTGCCATAGCAGAACCTCTAAGCATAATCTCTGAAAAATCTTTCAGGACCAGCTCCTTGCCTAACCTATGGTCACAAGCCACGGTCATCCCCATCTTCAAAAAGGGAGACCCCAGCCTAGTTGAAAATTACAGACCAATCTCCTTATGCTGCGTCACCTGTAAAGTCGTGGAATCAGTTATTAACCTCCAATCATTATCCTCCACTTAGAGACAAACAATCTTCTCTCTAATAAACAATTTGGTTTCAGAAAAAAAACTATTCTGTAATCTGCAACTCTTACACTGCAAAAACATATGGATTACACAACTCGATCAGGGCAAAGCAATAGACTCAATCTACATAGACTTCTGTAAAGCCTTTGATTCAGTAGTACACAACAAACTACTCCTAAAACTAAAATCTTATGGTATCTCTGGACAACTGCATAACTGGATAGAAGCATTCCTGTCAAACAGACAACAAATGGTCAAAATTGGGAGTGTCCTATCAGATTCTGTACCTGTCAACAGTGGTGTTCCCCAAGGCAATATTCTAGGACCAACTCTCTTCATACTCTACATAAATGACCTCTGTGATCATATTAAGAGCAACTGCGTTCTCTTCTCTGATGATGTAAAGCTGTTCAATACCACAGACAACATTGCTACCCTTCAAAAAGATCTTGACTATGTATCAGAATGGTCAAACAAATGGCAACTTCAAATCTCAACAAATAAATGTTCTGTCTTACATATTGGCAAAAAAATAATAATCAGAAAATAAAATGCAAGCTGAATAGTCAAGACCTAGTTGATGATCCAAACTCTATCAAGGACCTTGGAGTTCTCATCTCTAATGATCTAAGTGTGAGAGTCCACTGTAACTACATAGCCAAAAAGGCATTAAGACTTGTTAACCTAATCCTATGTAGCTTTTTCTCTGGTAATATCACACTACTAACGAGAGCATACAAAACATTTACTAGACTAATACTTGAATACAGCTCATCAGTCTGGAACCCACATTACGTATCTGATATTAACACAGTTGAGAAAGTCCAGAAATATTTCACAAGAAGAGTTCTCCACTCCTCTACTCGTTGCAGAATACCTTATGCCACCAGACTTGAAATTCTAGACTTAGAAAACCTAGAACTATGCCTCCTTTGGTCCGATCTAACTGTAGTATATAAAATTATACATTGCAATATCCTACCTGTCAATGAATACTTCAGCTTCAACCATAACAATACAAGAGCACACAACAGATACAAACTCAAGGTAAACCGCACCAAACTTGATTGCAGGAAATACAACTTCAGTAACAGAGTGGTCAGTGTCTGGAATACTCTACCTGACTCTATGTTTTCTTCCCCAAACCCCAAAAGTTTAACCTTAGACTGTCTACTATTGACCTCACTCCTTTTCTAAGAGGTCTGTAGGGGGCGTGCATAAGTGCACCAACGTGCCTATCCTCCCTATCCTATTGTTTTTTTTAATTTCTTTTATTTTTCTGATATGTATCCATTTCATGTATCCATAACTATGTTATACTTATACCTGTTATCTTATAATTGCTTGACAAAATAAATAAATAAATAAAATAAAAATAAATAAATAAAATGTGTGCATGACAGTATCACATGTATGGGTTCATACACAAACACACACATACCCTTACCTAAAAAGGGAAAATGAGAGGAAAAAAATAGAAGTGATACTCTAGAGAGAGCTATCATTTTAGTAAATTATATTTTAATGCTCTGCTAAAATCTAACTTGCAATTTCCCACATTTTAAAAAATTGGAAATAAAATGTTTGTTTTATTTTTTTCCTCATAATTCTTGAAAATGTCTTTTAAATTTCTTTTGGGGGTATTTCAAGCTTATAATTGAAGGTGGAGAAAGTGTACTGCTGGCATTGTCTTCTGTTATACATCTCCCATCATTCTGGAGCTTTTCTGACTGACCATCCTTTCCAATCTAAAAAAAAAAAAAAGGCTCTGGAGGCTCTCAGGTTTCTGTATGAAAATAGAAACTTGGTTTTGGTTTTAGTTTCATACTCCACTGGAGGTACTTTGGGTTCATGGGCTAAATGATTCAAGGTTAACCCTACCTTTGGCTTTCTATAGGTTTGCGCTATCCAACTCAGAACTGGTCTGCAGCTGGCAGCTGTGGATGGGGAATATGGGATTGAACAGTCACATCTTCTGTATCAATTGCAGCCATTCCTGAATTGGGAAGCCCAACTCACAATCAATGATATCCTGTTTTACCTCATTTAAGTTATGGTAACCTACTCTATGGATGCGGTGACTCAGTGGCTAAGATGCTGAGCTTGTCAGTCAGAAAGGTCAGCAGTTCGGCAGTTCGAATCCCTAGCACCACATAACTGAGTGAGCTCCCGTTACTTGTCCCAGCTTCTGCCAATTTAGAAGTTCGAAATCATGTAAAATGCAAGTAGAAAAATAGGGACCACTTTGGTGGGAAGGTAACAGCATTCCGTGCACCTTTGGGATTTAGTCATGCCGGCCACATGACCACAGAGATGTCTTTGAAGGCCTGACTCTTCGGCTTTTTAATATTGCCCCCTAGAGCTGGAAATGACTAGTACGTATGTGAGAGAGGAACTTTTACCTTTACCCAGTGGTAGTCAACCTGGTGCCTATCGCCCACTAGTGGGCGTTCCAGCTTTCATGGTGGGTGGTAGGGGTTTTGTCCCCTACTTTATAAATCACCATTACTGTGGAACCAGTGGGCGGTTAGAAAATTTTACTACTAACAGAATTACAAAAGTGGGTGGTAGGTATAAAAAGGTTAACTACCCCTGCCTTTACCTAACCTATTTTGTATGGGGGCTGCCCTTGAAATATATTTGGAAATTACATCTGGTGCAAATTGTCGTGGCAGAATTGCTGAAACAATATGTTTGAACTGAAATACCTGATCGTTATTGGCAGAAACCACAGGACAGCACAAATGTTATGAGATCATAACCAATATCTTTCCTATAGTATATCAGTGACAACTTATATTGATATGTAGGAATCAAATTTGTATAATTCCTAGCTAACATGGCCACAGAGATTAAGTCAGGCAGCTGCCAAAAGAGCCAATGCCGTCCTAGGCCCTATCAACAGAGGGATAGTATCAAGGTCATAGAAAGTGTTAGTGCCACTTTATATTGCACTAGTAACATCACATTGCAATATCGCATTCAGTTTTGGTTACCATGTTATAAAGAAGTTGAGAGCCTAGAAAGATTGCAGAGAAGAGTAACAAAGAAGATCAGGGAACTGGAAGCTGTCTAAAACAGGAGCAGATATGTCTAGCCTAACAAAGAGAAGGACTAGGAGTAACACCATAGTTTTCCAATATTTGAGGGGTTGTCACAGAGAAGAAGAGGTCAAACTATTCTCCAAAACATCTGTGGGGAGGACAAGAAGTAATGGATAAAAGAAGAATTTTTCTGTCAGTGAGAATTATTAATCAGCAGAATGGCTTGTCTACAGAAGTTGTTGGTCCTCCATCACTGAAGGTTTTTAAGAAGAGATTGGACAGCTATTTGTCTGAAATTGTATAGGATCTCCTGCTTGAGCAGAGGATTGGACTAGAAGGCCTCCAAGGTCTCTATTCTGTATATATTCTATAAAAAAAAAGTACCAAGTTCAGAAATATTGGTTTAAGAAAACCAGTTTTACTATTACATTTTGCAGATTCTCGAGAACATTGGCATCTGAGGCAGCCAAAAGTAAAAACATCAAGACTTCATTTTCAGTGGAGAGACACACTTATTCAATTGGGATGAAGAAATCCTTATTTTATATGTTCAATAAAGCAAAGTTTATTTCTCTGCACATTTTGCTAGAATCACAAAGAATATTATCCTAACTTGGAAAATATTACAATTTGTAAAATACAATGGTAATTTATATAAGCCTTGTAATCACCTTTTTGGCACTTACTTTGCTTTGATATCTGGTTTGTTTCAAGTTGTTCCTTAAGCCAGTGCTCACTAATTTATTTATATGCTACTGTTACAGAAGTTGCCAATTTTCTATAAGCAACTTTGTGATACAGATCAGCCCCTTGGTGCCAAAGATGCATCAGATTTCTTGGCTTATCATATGACATGCTATGAAACTTTTGGATATGGAGAGAATCATCTATCAAACACTTTCCATTCCTATTTATTATATAACCATCATTATTTATTCTTAGTAGTATTGTAGCATTATATCTATTTAAAGAAAAAGGAATAATCTAACATTTAATGAAAACATGCGATGGAATTGATCCAGTAATATTAAGAATGAATTGACAATGAGAGGCTAGCAAATTAATTCCCTCTTCTGTCATCATGTAGCTCTTCCTGTTACGTTAAATTCTAATTCTATACAGTATAGTTTTAATTGGAAGTAACATTCTGTGTTTGTGTTCTATCCTATAATTATACCAACCGTATACCCTCCCCCATTATTTTCTTTTAATTGCTGCATAATGAGGATTAAAATAATCCAAACTAGAATGTTTAGTAGATTGCCATGCCAAAGAACAGAACAGAATGGAATAGAACAGAACAGAACAGAACAGAACAGAACAGAACAGAACAGAGTAGAATAGAATAGAATAGAATAGAATAGAATAGAATAGAATAACAGAGTTGGAAGGGACCTTGGAGGTCTTCTATTCCACCCCCTGCTCAGGCAGGAAGCCCTACACCAAATGGTTGCCTAATATCTTCTTAAAAACATCCAGTGTTGGAGCATTCACAACTTCTGGAGGCAAGTTGTTCCACTGATTATTTATTTTGTCAGGCTGTTATGAAAGTCAAAAAGATCTGACTAAGCTATAGACAATTCCAGTAAATAGCCTTGAGCTAAATAACCAATGCTCTTATATTGTATTCTCTGCATTTTGAGACATATTCATAGGTCAGCAACAGTACTTGTATTTTGAAAGCGGAGCTCCTGCCAGTAAAAACTGACAATAGTGGGTCAAACAGACCAATGACCCAGGTTAGTGTATGACAGGATCATATATACAGGTATATTAGGTATTGGGTTGTTTCAATTATTAAATAATTTCCTCATCTGAAATATTTGTGCACACACACACACACACACACACACACACACACACACACACATTAAATAAGGATGAGAAAGTTTATAATTATTTGTAGACCCATTATGTAAGAGGAAGAATCTATTGGGTTTTTTAATTATTATTTTCTTTCCGGCATTTAGCTGGGGTGGATTATTTTTTGTATATTCAATGTTAGATTTGTTTGGTGTTGTGGGGGGGTGTTGCACTTTTTTTTTTTTTTGTTACTGTTGAATATATGTGTTTCTGTTCTGTTTTATTCTTGGTGATAAAACATAATTTTTTTTAAAAAAAACAGAAGCAGAAAACATTACATTTTCCATTCTCCTGCGTTTCCTGAACTGGTCCTATTTCTTGGAATTAATGTAGCAACAGACAAGAAACAAAATTAATTGCATTGCTGGCATCAGCTAAGCTTCCTTTTCAGAGGCACTAGCAGCTTCAGAAGAGAAGATCAGGAGAGTACCACACTTTCTCCATACAGCTGAGCGTGCTGGTTTTGCCTCCTTCAATTATTTTTAAAATTCTTTTCAATTCAGACCAATCTGGTACATGTGTCATGGGATAGAGAGAGAAGCTGGTAAAAGAAAAACTGAAACTGAAAATACACTTGATCAGGTCAGGGTTGAAGATTAAAAAATATTCTAGAAATTTTTCCTCAAGTTGTCCCTATGAAGTAGACAGTTGAGAAGACTGTCACTTCGATCCCTCTCCTTCCAGTCTGTGTTTAGGAAAGAGCATCAGCGGCCTACCCTCTGCTTCTCGGTGTGTGTCTGTGTGTGTGTGTGTGTGTGTGTACACACACCACAAAGATGCAACATGAAGAAAAGCTCAAAAATACACATATAGATGAAACATGTTACTTTCTCAGGCAGAAGAAAATACAAATATCTGCTATGGGTGCTGCCACTGAAGGAATTAGGAAAAAAAATCAAAAAGTCATGCCCAGCATGTATTCCTCCCTTTGTTTTAAAAATTAAGCACAATGCCAGCTACAAACTTCTCACAAAGTTTGACACATAAAAAATTCAGGACATATAATAGGAACTAAATAAATCTTATGTAAATCTGCTTAGAACTAAATCCACTATAAGCATACCTAAAGCTGCACCCAACAAAGAAATGGTTAAAATATATAGGAAAATAGCTGTAAGTTCTAAAATTCTTCAGTTTCCATTCTGAGCCTTGGCTACCTTCATATCAGCACACTGGAGCAAAATGAAATCCCACAACCCAGCAAAACATCTTTGTGATTATTCCAGCTTCATTCGTATCAAAAAGAATTACACTTTTGACCAACAATAGATCAACAAGGCTTTTGATTAATTTAACAGTAACTCCTTTTTTCATCTTCACCTTTATTTCAAAAATAAAGAAATCATTGGGATGAAAATGGAAAGGTGGGGCATATTCTAAAATTCTGGTCTAGAAAACAAACTCTTGGGTTGAGCAAAGACTTATGTTCCCCAATTTTATTTATGTATCTTCCTAAATCACAATCTCTACATGATGCAGAGGCTTAGCAGGTCTATTTGAAAATTAAGCAGATTGATGTTGCAAGTCTAAACTTCACCATGCCAAAAATAGGAGCACCATGCTGTCATCAACTAGGCACTGTTCCAAGTGTCAAATTGCCTTCATTTCAGAAAATCTTCTTTTGGAAGACTGCCCATCTTTTAGTCAGGATGTCTTTCTTATTCAGCCACCTGAACTATAATTAGAATTTTAGAATTTAAGGGAAAATGATTCCTGAATCATTTTGAAACAAGCATGCATCTTGTAAAGAGTCTGGTGTAATGGTTAAGGCACTAGACTGGAGATGAAGAGACTATGTATTCTAGTCATACCTTAGTCACAAAGCCAACTGGGTGACTTTGGGCCAATCACCAGGAAACCCTGAGTTCTAATTCCATTTTAGGCATGAAAGTTGGCTTGGTGACTTTGGGACAGTCATTCACTCCCAGGAAGAAAAAGTCAGTGGCAAATCACTTTCTTCCAAAAAAAATCTTGCCAGAAAAACTACAGAAATTTGTCCATGCAATCAACAATGATTTAAAAGCACCTTGTAAAAAATGCAATTTGTTTAATTCTGTTTACATTCTAGGATGCACCGCAACTGCAAAGAAAAACAAAGAGCCTTTTGCCCATTGTCCCAAAGTCATTTTTTCTCCATTTCTACATTGCAAGATGAGCACGGTGGATAGTATACAACAGCAGTGCACTGTAAATCACTGTTATGACAGCTTAGAATAACTGTAAAACTGTCTTATTCTTCATTCTGGCAGATCAGAAGTGAAGTAGGCTGGTTTGCAAGATCTCCCATAGGTCTTAGCTGCAACAAGAATTAAATTTATTGAAGTTTCCTCTTTACTTCCTACTATGTCCAATCAAGCATCGCACAGAATCAAATTGCAAGGATATCAGCTTGTAAATGTTTAGGCAGTCAATTAACGGACCATTTCTGTTTCAAGCACAAAGTAAAACCCAAGTTAAAGCAGGTTCATGAAGATTGTCATCTTTTGATCATCACAAATCACTTCTCTAATGTTGCAAAGTAACTTTAGACTTGAATTTGACTCAAAGAATTGTGCTGTTACTTTGTTTCACAACCACTCAGCCATAGATTCAAGCACTACAAACACACATGTGCAAACCAACCCACGAGATGCACTATCTTTCCCACAAATATTAGCTTACCTATTTGTTGGGTATAACAATGATACACCAACTAAGTTTGGGTGAATAAATATATAAACCAAGGTTTGGGTGTTTGTAACTTGTAGCTTTAAGCACCAAACTGCTTGTAATTAACTAATTAAGGGTGCGGTTACAAACGGCAATAAAAGGCAGTAAGAGACACTTAATCTCTCTGCTTGTTTTGTCTGCTTGCTACTGTTTGTTTGCTACTGTTTGCTACAACTGTTTGAATACCTGAACGAAAGGACTATTTCATTGATGTGCTGATATCCTGTGAATACTCAGCGTTGTCTTCAAAAGGAAAGGTATCAGAGGAGAAGATATCTTTACAAGCAGATAAGGATATAGAACTGACTAGTGAATGGACTAAGTTACTGAATGGATATATTTGTGAATGACATATGGACTGATTGACAATGTTTAAACTCTAATTGGATTAAACAACTATTTAAACTACAAAAACAGTGTTTGTCATCAGTGTGTGTAAACTCTAGGGCCCTTCCTCTCTCATTTGGCTGCCTGGCTTGACTGCTGCTGCACATTCTGTTTGGGGGTTTGTCCCCAATCACTAACACTATTAAATACTTTTTCTGAGTCCCAACACTGGAGCTAAAATGTTACCATCTTAAACATGAAGTAGGAAGCAGTATGTATTCAGGTCCTTCCAAGTGTCCATTCTGACTCCAGAAGAGTTCTTCTGAATGTTTCATAGAAATTCATAGAATTTAAGAAAAAAATATCACATGGATGTATAGAACAATCTACTCCACTTGTGTTGGACTTCAAATGTTAGTTGGGCATGACAGAAAATCCAGCATAAGGCACCAATAGGGAAAGGCCACTAAAGTACACTTCATTTCACATTTAAACATTTTACATATTCAAAAAGCCACAGGAAATATAACTTTATAGGAATACATTTGAAGAATGGTATGAAAATAAATAACTGAGTATATTTAAATATGATGGATCTCCTGGAAAGCTGCTACTGGTCCTATCAAATAATCATGAAATTAAGAAAAAGTACACGTAATTCAACTAGCAGCCTCCAGAGTTCTTTTGGGAATAGAGATAGCAAAATGGGTTTGAGTTTTGGTCAGATCTGAGCTAATTTTATAGTGGAAAGAGGGAGAATCTTTTTATGAAATTATGAGGCAAGCTTGGAGGAAATGGTCAAAGAAAACTGCCACCTAAAATGTGGTGATTTGTGAAAAGATATGTCCTGTGTCAGTCACAAGAACAAAAATGTAACTATATTTTGAAGAACTAGCCCTATGATCATTGACAGACTGAAACAAGTGGTATATTGAATTGGATTGTGGGTTGGGCAAAGCCTTCATCCTGGCACATGATCTGGCACTACAGTGGCTGCTTCATTGCCTCTCTGGAGCAGCTTAATCCCCAGCTTTCTGTTCTAGCCATCTGTCTTAGGTGTTAACACGAGGAAGCCTTGGTGTAGCAATTGCGATTGCCTCTGCCATGATTTTGCTTTGGTCAGCTTTGAGTCAGTTTATTTAAGCCAAGATTGTCTGTATTGACTGACAACAGTTTTTCAGGGTTCCAGATTGGAGTCCCTCCCAACCTTACCTGCAGCTGCTTGGAATCTAGCCGGGTACCTTCTGCTTATGAAGCAGTTGTTTTGTATTGAGTTATGCAATATTCTCTATTTTTTTTTTTTTTTGCTATGGTTTTCTACCATTTTGATACAAAAGATAGTAGGACCTGTTGAAACCTGATAGAGGAATTTTTGTGATTAAGGATAGAGAGCAATATACTCCACTATGAGTCCACTTAATTCAGGATGCAGAGATTTGAGGAAAACAAGTCACCCTCAGCAAGCAATGTTTTTGAGAAAGATAACATTGCCTGAAATACAAACTAGGAATCTGTGAAAGATACTTACATATAATATTTATGTTCATATATGCAGGTTAAGAACTATCATTAGTTCCATGAAATATATTGAAGATAGAAGCATGGACATGAACTATCCATGCAAAATGATATTGCCTGAATTAATGATTTTTTTAAAAAAAAAGTATTTTAAGCCCAGTTTATATAAAAAATGCTTTTTTGCTATTTGTTAGTAGCACTAGATATTTCTTATATGGTAAATGTACCTTAGGAACTTTTTCAGAGGACAGGCGCCATTGTATAATCATTGTATGATGGTGCCAACACCAAAATTAAATAGATGAAATTTACAAGGAAGAATTTTTCAATTTTTAATCTGTTATGCAGTATTCCATATATATGTACTTTATATATGGAAGAGTGACCAGTGATAGAGTTCTCTTCGTACTTACCTGAGAATAGGTTTCACTGAATTTAATAGGACTTAATAGGAATTTAATAGGATGCATCAGATTGTGCTTCAAATAGATAACTTTCAGTGAATATATGATTACATAACACTAATAGCAAGCATTTTCCTGTGGTAGATTCTTTCTTGTTTTTACCAACAATTTAAAAACCTTTCATCCAGGTATTATAAGACGACTGTTGTTCATTAAGCAATACAATACCTTTTTTCACTTTTTAAAAACAAAATTCATCCTTTTATTTTATAATAGATATTATAAATAATTGAAAATGTGCATGCAGTCAACTGCATATCATACAAGCAATATCTATGTTAATAACTGTTTTCTTTGGCAGGCCAGAATCCAGCTGGACATGCAATATTTACATATCAAAATCCATTGTTCATGTTCAAGTCATATTGAATGCAAGTGAAAATATATTTTTATATTTATAATTTATATATACACCTACACAAACTACAACTCTGCATTTATCTCTTTTTCTTTGGATCTGTATCTATGCAGATGCACGGACACTCTTACCAACGCTCACACACAGACATGTGTTTGTATATCTGTGCAGGAGTATGTGTGCATGCCCATTTCACAGCATACGCTTGGTATACAAAGAAAAATAGGAATATATTAAAAGTGAATTTCATCCTTTTCTGATTCAGGTGACACTGGCCTTGAGACACTAAAAATGTCCTGACAAGGTATTTGTGATGGTAGCTGAGGAGATAAATGGGATTTTGAAGATGGTGTCTGTGACGTGTTCTTTTCAGACAAGATTTTTAAAATGTCTGCCACCTGCTTCTCCAGGATGGCCATCCGGCTGCTTATCAGCTGGATATCTTCCTTGAGTTCATGTTTGATCTCCTGGAGTGTAGTTTGTAAGGCTTGTTCTGGGATAGGGTAAAAGGGGTGTTTTGTATCTGGTTGACAAGGGCTGTGCTCTAGGGGGCTACGGTTCTCCCCAGCTTTGTCCAAACGAAGGTCACTTTTTGTGATCCCACTGTCACAGGAGTCTGTTTTCCTCAGTGGGTTTTTTGTTACATTTTCTGAATCAATGTTCTTGGGGTCCTCTGACAACAGCCCCATGGACTCTGCCTTGGTGACGTTATTCCACTCTTCTTTTTTCTCTTCCTGGCCTGCCATGTTGTTCTTTAATCGAAGCCACCCTTTCCCATTGCTGTTTTTCATCCTCACAGGACTGGTAACTTTGAGACATTCTGGGTCCCCATTGCTATTTGGTTTGAGCTCTGCGGCATCCCTTTTGTTTGGTTTGACCACCTCACTGGTTTTCACATAGGATAATGATGTCTGGATGGGTGTAATTTGAGATACAGTGACCACACTGGTGCCAGTGATGGCAGCACCATTCTGCATGGTTCGGGTGTCCACCTGGAGGGTATTCCTCTCAGGATCAATAATTGTCGTCCCTTGGTTCCGCATTTCCTTCTGCTGTTTGAATTTCTGGAAGAGCTTCCTGACAGGGTGGTCCACGGGGATGCTCAAGGTCACTTCATTCTTTTGTCGCAGGCGCTCCTCTTCTTCTTTCTTGACATCACTGATTTTTCGGAAAATAATCTGCAGTGAAGGGAAATAAACAAGTTATGTGGCAAGAAGGAAATACACTTTTGTGAGTGAAGCAGCTATATTTTCAACATGAACATATATTACAAGTTTAATAAGAGTAATGCTTTCCTACTTAAATTTTCTTGAAAGTGAATTTAAAGATATTTGGCCAACAGAAACTGCGTGATGGAGACATATATCTAACTTTAGTTTATCCATTGTTTGTAACGATATAATCCCTTAACTTTATGTACTGCATCATACTCTGTTATTTTATAACCTTTCCTGGGAAAAGTTAGAGCTTATTTCACCTAATGATGGCATTTATACAAAAGCACAACAACAAAAATATCTATTTATTTGGGACAAGTTCCAATAAAGACAGAAGAATAAAGCCAAAAAATATAGCATTCTGCAGCACGGATTTTGTAAATAGGTTGTGGTATGGTATGCACTATAATTATATCTCTCTCGAGCTTGACCTAAAATAAACTCACCATAGTAGTTCCAAAAGCTAATGAAATACCTCAATTTAATACAAGGTTACATGATAAATGGAGAAATTGTAAGCCAATTTACAAAGGTTTACCAGGAAGAAACTATAACTGAAACTGGTAGTTAAGGACCTGCTCACAATATATTATAAAGGTTCTTACAGCAATTAAATCTATTGGCATTTCAATAATGTTGTACAGGAGGCAAGAGCGTTTTTGATGGGACCACAATGAATGAGTAGGATAAGAATCTGATATGCTGAAAGTTAATCCAGAATATCAGTTGATAGATCAAAGTTGCCTTTGTTCTAAATAAAAGAATGAAAGCGTATCAAATATAATAAGGACACAATGACAGCCTGCAGTTACTGCAACTGTTCACAATAATTTAGGACTTCAAGTTATGCCAGTTAGAATCTATTGAGGAGGAGGAGGAGGAGGAGGAGGAGGAGGAGGAGGAGGAGGAGGAGGAAAAACAGGTTGATGCTTTTATCTCTCTGATATGACCTAAATAGAGAATAGACAGATATTCATTTAAGAACTGCATGTTCCTTCCTTTGACTGCTGTTTTCTTCAGTCCAAGCTGCAGGGGACAGCAAATAAAATTTTTAATTATATATCACTCTCTCTCTCTCTCTTGCTACAGCTGGTGCTCTGGACACGTTACAAAACAGAGTCATGTACTCAGCAGTGCTAGAGTTTGCAAAAACAATATCAACTAAAACAACATGATACAAAAATATTAAAATAATTTTAGAAAAAAATGGTGATGAGGTCGAGGAGAATTAAGAAAACAAGCAGAGGATAAAGAGACTGCACAAATTTTAAACGTCTATGGAGATTCTCAGTCATATATGTCATGGTTGTCTCAAATGTGCTTTTTTCAAGAAACATCTGGACTTGTTTGTTTTTCTTTAGAGACATTTTGCTTCTTATCCAAGAAGCTTCTTCAGCTCTGCCTGGCAATGGAATGATTTTCATTCCTTGCAGACAGCTGGTCATTTGCATTCTTTTAGAGAGTCATTGAGGCCACCTGGAGGTTTATCTGTGTCCTCAGGGTCACCTGAGTAGTGCAAATGGGTGTGGAGCCATTTTGGAACTGCTGAAAGGACTGTGTTGTAGACTGGAGATAGATGATATCATATCCCTGCCCCACTCTGTTGAAAGAGGGCTGTTCAATTTTGACATAGATGGGCTCTTTGACCCCTGTTTCAAGCCAGCAGTCCTCTCTGTCCAAAATTTGGACTTTGCTGTCTTCAAGAGAGTGGCCTTTTTCTTTTAAATGCAGATGGAGTTCTGAATCTTGTCCTGATGGGTTTGTTCTCCTATTTTGTGCCATGCATTTATGAAGTGGTTGTTTTGTTTCACCAATGTACAGATCTGCAAAACAACACTTCATAAATGCATGGGCCAATAATATGTGCCATTGTGCAGTACTTGTCTTCAGCTTATTTTGAGTTATGAAAAGCAGATTTTAGGCCCTTGGATACACACTAAGCATAGGGTCTAATAGTAAACAGTGATCTTTCCTCTGCTTCACCTGTGAATCCACTTTATGGATTGCAATGCCAAAGGCAATACTAATTTCAATATGGAAAATCATGCCATAGAAGTCTTCAGTGAACTCTCAACTTAGAACACATAGATTTTTAAAATATCTCTCAAATAAAATATGCAAGATTTCTGGGTAGAAGAAGGTTGCAAACGGCAATCCCATTACCTGGGACATTGCAACTGTCACAAATAGACGTCTGCTTCTAAGCACCCGAATTTTGATCATGTGATCAGAGGGATGCTGCATGAACTAAAAGTGTGAAAAATGGTTATAAGCCCCATCCCACCCCCCGGCATTGTAACTTTGAATTTACAATTAGATGTAAATTGAGAACTGTCTATATCCATGGTGTTCTTAGGACTGTTTTCCAACACCAAAGTTCAAAAGGACCAATAGTCTCTCTATTCAATTTTTACTTCCATAAAATGTCACAGGAAACACCATTGGCTGCACCATTCTGATCTTTGTAGGTATCAACTTATTATAACATCTGAATATTTTTTTAAAGTCCTTCAAAGCTACTCTCTCAAATGCTAGCCTACACCAAATTACTTGACCACTGATTCATTAACTGTTGATGGATGATCCTGAAAGGCAGAAGCCACCTACTATTTCAAAATCTCTATTGTCAGCTGGCTGTGGTACTTGTTGTCATTACTTTAGTCTTTGTTATATTTACTTTGAATCCCATTTTTTCACTGTACTAGTTAATTGTTATTACTACTTGCAGTTCCTTTGCATTTTTGGCTACCAGAGTAATGACATCAGCATTATAATGACATCAGTGCAGATTATTGATAGTTCTTCCTCCAGTTTTAAAACCATGTTCATTTTCTTTCAATCCAACTTCCCTTAATATATTTTAAGTATAAAAATCAAATGAATAAGGGAGAGTATGCTTGTCTCATTCCTTTGCTAATTTGAACTCAGACTGTTTCACCATGTTCTGTCTGTACTGTAGCTTCCTGACCTGTCTATACGTTTTGCATGAGAACAATGAAATTTTGTGGGATTTTACAGCTTGATGTGATTGACATACAAAAAAAGCCTTTGTAGAATCAATGAAGCACATACTGTCTTCTTTTTGATATTCTTTGGCTTTCAATTATCCGGTGTGCATGAGCAATAATGTCACATGTTCCTCTTCTTTTTTTGCCAGATTGAACATTTGGCATCTCATTTTCATATAGGGCTCTAATCTGCATTAGATTATTGTAAACATTATTTTGCTAGCATGTGAAATTAAGGATATTGTATAATACTTTGTACTCCATCAATTCCTATAGCCTTCTGACTTAGTAATTGCTGATTTAATTTAATCATTTAGTACTTGAGGTTCTTATAGATAAGATATACCTTTTAAAATACCTTGGCTTCTCTATTGCACAGTAGTCCAGCATACTCCTTCCATCTTTCTTTGAACTTCTTTAAATTGGTTACTATCTATCTTTTAGCATACCATTTCAAGGTTGGAAACTCCTCCTTAGTTACAGAATTGTCTGTTTCCAACTTCAATATTTTTATAGATGTTGTAAAACTGTTTTTATCTCTTATAACAACTCTTTGAAACTTGCTCTTAAGTTCCTTCCTGAAATTTTTATCTTTTCTACTTCTCTTCTAGGCAATTTCCATGGTTTGTCCTGGCATCCAGGTTTTTTTTTCTGTTTCTTCATCTTTAGCAGCTTTTCAGTTCATTCCATAATTTATCTTGTCTTCTATAAATGAGGTTCAAACTTTGAAGGAATTCCTGATGTCTCACTGAAAATTGTGATTATATGTTTAGGATCATATTGTAGAAACTTATTTACTTTCTTCTTTCTTCTTGTATAAGAACAGTTCATGATCTGTTCTACAGTCAGTACCTGGCTATGTCTTCCTCACTTATTTTAGATAAATGAAATCTTATTCTACCTAAATTTTAACCAGTCTCATTTCAAGAAAGAGTTGGATACCCTGTGAGAACTATGTGAACAAGCAGCTTGTTCCACATGATGGTTCATTGGAGATCAGCCCAGAGAAACATATTAAAATTTGCTGCTCAGTGTAGTTCTGATAATAAAACAACAAAAGCATTAATTAAAGATATATCAGAGAAAGTCAGCTCTAGAAACTGGCATAGCACATAAAACATATTTTGGCCTTTTTGTCTAGTTGTTGGCCAGCATTTAAAAATTGCCTTAATACAAGGTAGACAGACCATTCTGCTTCCACCATTGACCAACCAGCTATTTCTGTACTTCAAAAAAACAACAACTTGTAATTCAGCAACAAACACACATACATCCTCTGCAGAAGGAAGAAATCAATACTGTGTAGGAGTCTGGAAATCTATACTTCAGGCTTCAAGAATTGAGATGAATAAGTGGGTGGGATCCTGATATGTCATTTACTATGTCAGTTCCTTTGCCATTTAATGTGCATAGGGACTTCTGTGATCCACGAATAATCTTTTCCATCTCACTGTTTCCAAAATTCTCACTTGTTCTTAAGTTGCCTTAGTCTACTAACTTTTTGGGTCCTGTTGTTAGGCCAGGCCTGATGGTAGATTAGTTAGTTACATGAGTCCTTGTGGGGTTGTCTGTGAGGATAGTGTAGCCTCATACTTTGATTCATGCTTGAGAATTAGAAACTGTGTGTCTTGGAACCGGGTTATTTGAAGGATTGTCTTGTCCCAGTACATCTACTTGTCCCACCAGAGCAGTAAGGTGGAGTATCTAGTAGGACCAAGTAGAAGACCCTTCTCTATGGGGGCTCCTTGCCTGTGGAAAATCATCCCTAAGGAAATAAGGTTGGCCTCCATCTTGGTTCTCTTTCAAAAAGGCCCTGAAGACATGGTTTTGCCAATGGGCCTGAGGGCCCCTGAGGGTGATATGGAGCCCATCATGTTTGATTGTTGTTGCCAGGGTTCATTGAGTCTTGTATTTGAGATATTACTCTTGTAAGCCACCTGGAGTCATCACGAGTGAGTTGGGCAGCCATATAATTTTTCTAAATAAACTAATTTTAAAAATGGGCTTGGACAAGCTTTCCAAAAAGACAACACGAAGCAGATTGTCCTCCTTTCCAAATTCACAAGTTCTTACATGGCCTTATTTAACATTTAGTACATACCTTCTCCTCCTTTTTTAGCTCCAACCCATATTTCTAAAAAACCTTCGAGGTACATCTTTTTTATTATTCAGTTTGTAAGGGTTTACATGGCAAAGATTAAGTCTTACAAAAATGTAATTCCATGCAAACATGAATCTCCAAATCAATCCATAAACAAGATGGTTTTGCAGTTAAAACATTATGGTTATGATTGATTTCCAAAATACAATTGTTGTTCAGTAGAAACTGAACTGACAAATTACATTGCAATTTCTGCTGTGTTGATAATGTGATCTTGGGACCCATTACTGTGGGAGAAAAAAGATTTGCTTAAAAGGCTGTATGATTTTAGTTGCTGCTGGATATGTTGGTTTAGTTTAATTTTCTGTCTGCAAATGAACATCATTGCCCAAAAGATCATTGGTTGTCCTCTCCCCTCTTTGGAAGAACTTTGTAGCTCCTCTGCCTTAAGAAAGTTCAAAACATTCTCAAAGATCCATCTCATCCTGGGAACCCTTTTTTTGAACTATTACCATATGGCAGACGGTACAGGATAATAAAAACAAGGACAAATAGGCTGAAAAACAGCTTCTATCCCAGGGGAGTAGCTCTTTTGAATTCTACTGTATAGTGCAGTGTTGGTGCGGTGTCTGGGGTTTTCGGTTCAATGTGTGGAGTGTGAAGGATGTGTGTTTGTGTTTATTTTCATGGTCATGATGTGCACTGAAGATGGTATTTGATTTCGTTGTATCAGGTGCAATGACAATACAGTAAGCTAAACTAAACTAAACACACATTTAAGTCATTCATCTTTTGTTCCTATTCATTTGATGCTTTTAAAAATAAATAGAGAAAGAAAAAAGTCAGTTCAGTTCAGCTCACAAATCTCTTGGATGATGTTTAGGGGAATAAGCATCATTGCCTGGTTTTGTAAAAATTGTGAATCTCTGCTCTACCAATAAGGGTCATTAATATCACCAGAAATTCAACTTGAGCACCATTGTGCCAGCAACACATAGAAGCCAAGGTTTCTGAAAGAAATGTCATCCAAATAATAAAGAGGCATAAGAAAAAGATTTTGTGAATGGAAAATAGAATAAAGGCTAAAGTATATACCATGTTTTGAATACCATGTTAGCTAGTATAGTGACAGAATAAGACCTGTGTAGGACCTATCAAAGACCTATCATTGGTTCTATCATTTCATATATTGGGTGATTCTAACTAAATATGTTTTGTTCTGTTTAAATCTTTGTGAGTTTTATTTCAACTAAGTGTCATGGGTTCTATGTAAGTGAAGGTGGTGTTCACTCTAACATCACGTGTCAGCCTTCTGAGTAACAAAAGGTAAAGGAAAAAATAGACAAAAGCTAGAATAAAATATGGCTATACTCAGGTCATCTTCAGGATCAACACCATGATTGCATTAGAAATATACATCATTTTTATAATGTTTACCCAAAGGGTCAATACATTTTCATGTAATGTGGACAACTGTGTGATCTTGGGGAATGTACAGAAAAGCAAGGAAGGGACATTTTTAATTCCCTTAATTTTACAAGGTCTTCTGGGTCTTTTGTAGAGTTATTTAGGTGATGGTTTAACATATACTGTTCCCCCAAATAGTATTTGTACAATTCCATTTTCAACCAATTAAATTGGTTGAAAATAAACTTCTGTTGAGATGTTTCCAGCTAAGAAACTGTGCAAATGCAAGTTGTGAGAGAAAACCTCATTTGTAATGCATTATTCAAACAGTGAACTGAGCATAGTTTTGTTTTTGCAAATGAAATGATAAATTTCCTGGACAAAAATAAGTAATCCCCATTATGTAACACAGACTATTGATGTACAACACTAATCAACAGTCAGCATGCAGCATTGTTTAAAAGGTCTGGGCATTTTAGTTTTATAAAATGTACCAATGCTTAAACATAATGTTATATAAACATTATTTATAAATGTAGGCATAGAACTGCTAGATGCTGGCTTAAATAAAGATAAGGGGATTTCAAAATATCAAATCAAAATTGCCAAAAATGATAGAAATACATTTTTTTAAAAAAATGTATATAAGATTGAAATCAGATTTATATAAGGTAAAGTTCAATTTCATTACATCCCTATTTTGAGCATTTTTACTGACACGGGTCATACACAGTAGCAAGATAAAAGTTTATTCTTATTTTCCAGCCCTCTATTTCAGAGTCAAACTAAAATAGTCAGTGCAAGATTGTATAGCAAACTTTCACTCTTGGTTCCTACAACTTTCTCTGTTCTACCCACATTGTTACAAGCCATGCATGTGCCATACCATAACCTTACCAAGAGTGTCTACAGGAGATGATAAAAAGAAAAACGGCGATCAAAAATTATTTATTATTAAATTTATTTGCCACCCATCTCATTTCAAACCAACTCTGGGCAGCTTACAACAATGGTGCAATCGAAGTGGTGAATGTTTTTTA
Organism: Pseudonaja textilis; assembly: GCF_049901715.1. Taxonomy (NCBI): domain Eukaryota; kingdom Metazoa; phylum Chordata; class Lepidosauria; order Squamata; family Elapidae; genus Pseudonaja; species Pseudonaja textilis. Next base: position 304,707,387 of record NC_141990.1, on the reverse strand, counting down.
TGTGCATAAAAAAATTGGTGGAGGATTGATTGCATTGTCATGGTTGTCATCTTGATTTTTTTGATCATGTCTGTCAAAGGTGAAAAGGAGAATTTCTATGTGGTTAATGAAAAAAAAATTACCCATTAATTCAGACATCTTCTGTCCATACAGATGTTATGTGTGCAATTTTAAATCTTAAATCTGTGTGCATTTTGTGGGTGAAAAATATTCTCATCTTTATTTGACAGAAAACTGATCCGGCATATTTTGCCTTGCCTATCAGCAATCTAATTCCTTTTATGCAATCAAAGATAACTATGTGTGGGATGACTATGCCCAGAGCTATAAAGCAGCTCAACAACAACAACAAAAATATTATGAGAAGTAAGTAAACAAGTCTAATGATGCCATTAAGTGAGGTAATAATGAAGGGCTTGGTGGACTGAATTGGATTTTTTTGTGTTATATTTTGTTTCATTATGCTTCTGTAAAAATTGGAGAATGTTATAAAATGCTGTTGGGAGATGCTGAAGAGGCTGAATAAAAAAAAGCAATTTTACATAGAGCCGCTGGCGTTAGAAATGGCTAGGAATGGTGAGAGGAAATTTTGTTAATTATGCCAGGGTCTCATTGTCTGCTGCTGTTCACAGATTGACATGAAAGAAATGTTTTCCAAGTACCTAGGATTTGCCCAGAAAGAGGACAATACTTAGTCAACCTTGTCAGGTTGCAAAAGCTAAGCAAGGATAAATCCAGGGAATATTTGTATGAGAATGAACCATGAAACACCAAGGCAGCATTCCAAATCAGGTAAGAACAAATCAGTTATGTAGTGCCAGCAAGAAAACTATCCAGTTCAGTCCATGAATATAACCGTGAGGAGTTGATCTCAACTCAAGGGAGTCATTCCACTTTTGAACCAGGATTTACCATCCATGGAACAATAATAACTGTAAGAAAAGGTGTTTCAGTAATATTGTAACATGCATTATGACAAACCTGCCTTTAATCATGGCTTCTTGCTGACTTATCATTGTACCTCTAATATTGGTTCAATTTATCCATTGTTTAAAATACAGGAAGTTATGGACTCTTAAATGATGGCAGATCTCATGGCATTTTTAAAAAAAAATCCTGAACAGTTTGATTTTTCTTTGCTGACAATTGGTAATAGTTGAGATTCTCATAGATCAAGTGGCAATATCCAAAGAAGCTTCCTAAAGAACAAAAGAGGAAGAAGGATTCTACAGAGCATTCACAAACTAATACAGAAGGCACAGTTGGGATGCTATGAGTTGAGAGCAAAAGATGGGAAGATCAAAGATTTTGTCATGCCCCTGTTGGAATCTGATTCAGAGGAGAAGGCCAAACAGCTGATAGGCAGTGGAAGTGTGTCTCCATTGGCTGTGGAAGAAACTGGGGAAGGGCACAGTCTGGCTGGGCAGAGCAGATAAGAGGTAGAGCAAGGGAGAGGGAATTCAGAGGAAGACCCAGGCCCTCTTCATCCTAGGGCACGCAGGGAGGAATGGAGAAGGGAGCAATGTGAGTTGCATGGCTTAGGGGGGAGGAAAGGGCCCTGATTCCCTTCATTAGCTGCAGTTGGGAGCACAGTGTTTAAAAAGGGAAGCTGCACACAGCAAATTGTTGAGAGCAAATCGTGAATTTATCTGGTATCGTTGTGGCTTATCTGTGTTCCTGGCATCTTCCCAACCGTGTGAGTGTTGCCGTGCTTTCAAGTCTGAAAGGCTTTCTCCTGCCCTGTCAAGTTAATTACTGCAGCTTTGTTTGTCTGGATTTTTAGTTACAGTCTTCTTTTGGACTGAATTTTCTATAGTTAAAGGCTGTTTCTGGGAGACTTTTTCTCCAGCCAAAGGTAACCTGGACATTGGGGGCAAAGTTGGAGATAATAAAGTTGGAGATAATTCTTGCTTATTTGACTGTGTTGCCTTTGTGCCATGCCCCGGGTCATCACAGGTTTACTTGCTTTCTTAAGAAAGGTGAGGCTGCAAATGACAAGTCTTGATGTTAGATGCCCACTGGAGAATCTGCTGGCAGAATTCTTGGAAGGAAAAGAACTGGATGGGGGTTTAGAAGTTGCCTAGCAATTAACTGGATGTAGACAGCAAATGGCTGCTGCTGCTGTGTTGTTAGAGTTAGTAAAGAATAACAGGGTTGGCAGAGCTAAATTGGATTGAAGAGAATTGTTTGGCACTATCCAAAGCCTGATAAAGAACAAAAGAGGAAGAAGAATACTGTGGAGCATTCATACACCCATGCAGAAGGCACAGTTGGGATGTTATGTTGGGATGTTGAGGATGAAGATCAAAGGTTTACCTGCCAGAAGAAATTCAGCAGACAACAAACTGTCAGCTATAATCAAGAAAGAGAATCTTGACTAGAGTTTGTAAGCTCATCCTTAGCATTACACTCATATGCTTACATATATACATGTTCATATTTTTAATCAACATTCTTGAATGACTGTATTTTCTTATGAAATATTTGACCTGGGAAGAATTCAACCAACAAATTCAGAGAATATATGGTATAAACTGATATGAAGGAATACTATAATCTGCATGCCACTATAAGAACTAAGAATTATCTCAGCTTGTTTAATCAAATTCTCTAGCAAAACCTAGTACCATGCAATTCTGTGAAACTAAGTCCTATAATATTCAGTAGAGCTTATTTCAGGATGTATGAATAAATTTGCAGCTGCTGTGTTTAACTGGATTTAACTGGATTTTCTAGAAGTATATTTCCTTTGTCTCAATATTTTGTATTAGATATACATCACTTTATGTTAATCAGAAATAATTTTAACACTGTACTATAGGCTTCTGTTTTGCAGATGAGAGCTAGGAAATGGAAGCTGGTATGCTGATATGCAAATAATATACATAATGCATTCATGGCAAAATTTGTACTTTCCGAACTTCCTATTTTCAGCTCTAATATAATTGCATTTTCACCAGGCAAATTGGCTGAGGGATCATAAAAATGGTGTGAGGTTATTCCAACTATGGAGAAGAAAGTCTACTAGCTCAACAAATTCATCACATAAAGATCCAATGGCAGGTTTTTAAAAAGGGAGTGATTTGCATGGAATTAGATTAATGAGATTGGCTATCAAAGACTAATGATAATTAAATATTATCTCCTGTATTAGAGGCAATATTATCGGAATGCCAGCTGCTAGGAAACGTGTCCGAGAGATTGATATTGCATTCCTGTTTGCTTGTGAGTTTCTTAGAGGCCACTGTAGGCTCAGAATAATAGATTATTAGGTGAGAAAAAGCTTAGGTAATAAACATGTGCTAGTGTTTAAGGCTCTTTTCCTCTAATTTCCTCACAAAATGGTCACAGAATTACTTGAGTTGATGCACTGATGATGTTACCTAATTTGATAATTAAACATCTGCAAGAAAACCACCAAGCTCAGAGGCCACCAAGGACACCACGTTCAACCCTGAGTTACAAATACTCTCTTCTATTAGTACCTGAGTCAGTTGGAAGTGTGTCTAGAAGTTGCACTGACTCTTCAGCACCTGATATTTACTGACTCCGAGGGATGGAAAGTTAGGGTTTCACTGTATTTCTCTTCCTCTTCCAATTTCTTTGGAAACTTCTTGCTAAAGTGAGAGAGCTTCCTTTTTGCTTTTATCTTTACAGATGTAGAAATATAGAACCATAGTGATAGGGGTATGATAACTCAGTAAAGACACTGAGCATGTCAGTTGGAAAGCTGACAACCGGGTTCAAGATCCAAGTGCCATGTAATGGGGTGAGCTCCCATTACTTGCCCCAGCTCCTACCCACCTAGCAGTTCGAAAGCATGCAAATGTGAATAGATAAATAGTTATACGACTTCCGTGGGAAGCATCCCTCCCTCAATCATCACCAAGAGAGAATGTCCTTCTCTTCTGACCATTTTATCTCAGATTTTATCTCCCAGTTACAACATTTGGCCCTGTGTCTATATGGTATTGCCAACAACCTTTTTCTAAAATCACTAAATGGAAATTATTTGGCAGTCAGAATGAGGTGATGCAAATAATTAAAAGGCCTCTCGCATGCTATATTCTAAGTTCCTTCTGCTTTGTTTTATCTATTTCTCATCCCACTAAGTAAAAAACTATAATGGAAGAATTAAAGTGTTACATTTTTGTTCCTATTAAACTCCATTTTAAATTGCTTTGCTTTTCAATTTGGTCTTTAAAGCAAACTATTCCATTGTATGTTCCAATTGTCCCCTCAGATAAATTGAGTGCAATCCTCCTTGTTTGATATACTATATTTTTGCCATTAGATAAGCTGTATTAAATTATACAGCAACTTGGATAGATAGAGACTTGCTCTTGGTTATACTATGAAAATGGATGACAGCACAATCAGGCAATCTTCCAAATCTGAACATTTTATTAAATCTGCAGTCTTTCATGTTACCATTTTTGCAAACAAAAAACGATTCTTGCAAACTATATGGAGAAAGTCTGGGACATTTTTTCTCTCTAGAATTATAATAAACTTGCTTATTCCACCCCTTGTTGGTCATGCTACAACTATGCAAGCAGAATACAATAAGATGGCACTGCTCTGCTCAATTAAAGAGCAGAAGACCAGCTATCTATGTTCATCATTGTAGGATAGACTTCCATAGAGCACTACCATTCAGAAGGGTGCAAGTTGAACTGATTCAAAGTCATTTCATCCTTCTGATTGAAAATTATTTCTGAAATTCTCCAGATGTCAGTCTCAAGGCTTTCAGTAGCTCCAAGCAGCTTTGCTTTCTCACCATTTGTTCTCATATTTCCAAATATAACCTCAGCTAAATATAAATATTACTAAATATTTTTTACTTCTGTAATACAATATTAGTATTTATTCACCTGATCTGGATCCTTTGAAAATATGAATGGAATCAAGTAGCAGCCATATCCAGTCTCACTGGACAAGAGGAATAAGTTTTCAAGACCTAATTTTCAAGGCATGAAAGCATCCTGATGGATTAACACCATTTCATATCCATCCTATAAGGTACAGAAACACAAATGTACAATAGGGGAAAAATCTGACTTTTCACATAGAGTGTGAAGTCTTCTTTTCAATGCCTTTTGTCATAGTATTACTGCTCCTTATCTTGGAAACTAGCCAATTTTTGAAGATGAGTTTTAACTTATTATACTCAAAATTATTCCTTTTCTTTCCCCCTCTATTTTTCCCAGCAAAGTTGATGCACAAAATGTTTCCCTTAGGATCCAATTATACTGTGGTTAAAAAAAATTGCTTTTCAAATCCATTGTTTCTTACAGTATTTTGCAGCTGACAATTGGATTATATTCAACAATATATCTCTGATGAATGCTCACATTTTAAGAAGCCTATTGTCTGAAATTTGTTCCCAATGTAAGGGTTTAGCCTTTTTTGCTACTAAGGTCATAATGTTACTGAATCTTTTATTCACTAGCTTTGGCAACACACATGTGCCAGTTTGTTTTGTTACTCCAAAAGCAACCTGATTATTGTGCCCTGAAATTTCTTCCCTACATTGGGATAAAAAACTAGTAGTCATGGACCTTTCATCTGAAATTGTCTGTGATTGTGAGTTGGATGAAAAAAGGGAAAATACTTTTTTATGGAGAAAGAGACAACAAAAGTGTATAACTTTACAGAGGCAAGATGGCAATGTCTTTATATTATTATTTTCAATGTATCTATCCCAGATTTATTTCAGTGCTCAGGGTTAGCAGTAATAGCAGCCTATACCCATTTAGGTTACTATGTACTTCCATAACTTTGCCTTTGTCTTTGGTGTCATGGGTGGCTATGTAAATTTGATTAATAAAAATAAATAAATAACCTGGAACTCCCGGTGCTGGTTGAAAGGTACATGGCATCCCTAAGCCACAGAGACTGATGGTGAAATCTCATAGCAATGTAAATATTTGCATTGTTAGAATGATTGGGAAGAATGCTCTTAAGCTATGGTGGCCCAGGCCAGTAGCTATTCAGCTTTAACCTATGGTCAACTCAAGAAATACCCATTCCATGCTTTTAATTGATAGGATACCCCTCAAATCTTGCGTTATCCTGATCACAATTTGTTAGAGAAATCACCACAATGAGTCGAGTCAATTCTCTTTTTTTACATTTTATTTAGTTTAACTTCCTTTTTAAATCATGCAATTCTGTTATTGTTGGTAAAAATGGATGATTATAACTATTTTTTAATTTAAAAAAAAGCACCTCATATATCTCAGCTTCTCTTACACTGTAAAATTATTATGATGACTTACAACTTCCCAAGGATGCTTCATAATGGAGAAGAGATGCTTGAGACAATCGGTTATGAGTTTCATTTATTCAAAGCACTTTGTGTTGGTTTGGGAGCCTCCTTGGTCCTTTCATTGACTTCGGAAGCCTATTTAGGTCTGTGAAAGTTCTGAAGGACATATTGGAGCAACATGAAGCTAAGCAGTGCAGACTTTGCTCTTAAGAAGAGGGTGGGACAGTTGTTCCTTCAGGATCAAAGTCCTGTTTCAGTTCAAGTAGCATCAAAGCAAAGATCCCCTTTAAAGTTTAGCAAAGACCAAATTACCACCTTTAGCCAAATTCCGTCATTAGATGCTCTTATATCATAATCTGACCCTGAGCTTCCCTTACATATATTACAGAATTCAGCTGCCTGAACACAATTATTATCGTCTAGTAGATAATTTTTTCTTTGATTTATTGCTTCATCTTAATGGTCCCTGTAAAGAGAGTCTATAAACATAAAATTTAATCAGATGGAAGCCTTTCAGTAAATCAAGAGCTGAGTTTTACTTATTTGTTTTAGCTTAATGCTTTATATTTAAGTTGGTCTCAGTTATTGAAGTGAATTCTATTCCTTTACTCAGCACTGGGAATAACTAGTTTCTTCAGTGTGGAATTAATTTACACTGGAAATCTCTCACAAAGAAGTTGGTTAAGCTAGAGGCAGTGTCTAAGAGATGGATCTTACGTTATCTTGTATGAATCAATTCTGAAAAAATTTCAGAAAAATCATAAATAAGTCTAATCTCGATTGAAAGAGGAATTGTGAATAATTAATGAGTCTTTTTCAAACACCAGTAAAAATGGCAAAATTGCTTTACTACTGGTGTATCTGTATCTGCTTAGAAGGTTATCTGTGGAAATTTCACAACATTAGTGAAAGAAAATGTTCTTGAAATGTTATTTCCAAATCCGGATCAGTTCCATGTGGATTGAATCTCTTTGACATAAGTTAGCAATAGCCATCTGATCAGCTAACAATGCAGAATAGAACAGAACAATAGAGTTGGAAGGGACCTTGAGGGCATCTAGTCCAACCCCCTGCTTAGGCAGGAAACTCTGTACCACTTTAGACGAATGGTTATCCAATCTCTTCTTTAAAACTTCTGGAAGCAAGTTATTCCACTGGTTAATTGTTCTAACTGTCAGGAAATTTCAATGTCACCTGGTCAGCTTTCTGTCCATCTAAGAATGCAAAGAATACTCAAAAAGAAACTTAGGGATCACTGGGCATCTTGATCAGACCCTTGCTCCAGCATCTCTTTGTGCTAAAATGAGAATGCAGAGAAGCATCTAACAAATAATCTTGCTTTTCATAGCAAGGAGGCAGAGGTGGTATTCAGCAGGTTCTGTAGAACCAGTAGCGGAAATTTTGAATAGTTCGGAGAACCGGCAAATACCACCTCTGACTGGAGATTTTACAGTATCCTTCCCCTGCCACGCCCACCAAGCCACTCCCACAGAACTGGTAGTAAACAAAATTGAATCCCACCACTGCAAGGAGGCTGTGAAAGAGGACCTGAGCACTGCCTTTTTAAAACTCCTCTTACAAAAGCTGTCTCCCAATTTCTGAAATGAGTTTTATTCTTGATGTGTGTGTGTATATATATTTGAATAAATTGTATTCTCATGGTACGTGCAAATTTCTTGCTCCTGGTGTTTTTGTTCAACTTATTTAACTGTTAATGAGGGATGGTGTTACTGCTGAGGTTATTAAATTTCTGGTAGATATATTTCCATCACCTTGAGGTATTTCCACTAGAAATATCCTGGCCTTCACCTTTCTGAACATAAAGTAGTCAAATGGGAGGAGGCCTGCTTTGAAGATGTATAAAAGTCAATGTGGCTGTAAGATACTGAAAAGCAGAGAGGACTGTGTAATACAAGAAGGTAATGACCTGAGAAATATGATGTAAATTCTCCTGCATCAAATTGAATAAGAAGGGATAGAAAAATGCAATTTTGTTTCCTGTATGGTACTAGGGTTTTTTTTGTGAAGCAATAAGCTGAAACAAATAAGAAAAATTGCAGCAAAATATAGGAAGACAAACTTGATAGAGGACCTGTTTGGCTCCCAGGTAGGATTCTTCACCCCTTTTTTAGGAGATTGATTAAAACAAATGGTCAGACTTGTTGCTGGGGCAAAGGAATGGCAACCTGTTTCTACTTTGCTACCAGAGGTGGTATTCAGCAGGTTCCGACCAGTTCTGGGGAATTTTGAGTAGTTTGGAGAACTGGCAAACACCACCTCTGACTGGAGATTTTACAGTATCCTTCCCCTGCCATGCACACAAAGCCATGCCCATAGAACCAGTAGTAAAAAAGTTTGAATCCCACCACTGTTTGCTACCCATGTTTTCCCATTACAGTCAGTCCCACTGAAAGTTAACATTACTGTACAAATGGACAATTCTAATTTGGCTGTTTTGTTTTACTAGGCTAACTAGCAATTTATTTTATTTTATTGATTGATTGATTTGATTTGATTTGTCAATTGCTTACAAAATAATAGGTATAAGTATAAACATGAGTAAGAATACATAAAATAGATACGATTAAATGGGGACAATAGAACAGGGACCGGAGGCACAATGGTGCACTTATGCATGCCTCCTACAGACCTCTTAGGAATGGGGTGAGGTCAATCGTGGATAGTTTGAGGTTAAATGAGTAGCGGTTTGAGGATGTAACTACAGAGTCAGATAGTGCATTCCAGGTATTGACCACTCTGTTGCTGAAGTCATACTTTCTGCAATCAAGTTTGGAGCGATTAACATTGAGTTTGTATCTGTTGTGTGCTCTTGTATTGTTGCAGTTAAAGCTGAAGTAGTCCTTGACTGGTGTGATTACATGGTGGGCAGAAAGAAATGAATATTAGCATTACTTTTTCCTGTACACTTTTCCTAATGTATAGCAATAGCAATAGCACTTAGTGTCAGCTTTGGAAGCCATATTGAGATTCGATGCTCCCACGCTGCCACAAGCCTGAGAAAGTGGGAGGGAGGATTCAATTGAGTAGCTCTAAGTAGACAAAATAAAATTCTTTTGTTAGTTCAAAGTCATTGAGTATGGCGCAGAATGAAATAAGAATCTTACTTTAGAACGGATCGTGATTGGGCCATGTGATGTGATGATGGCCAAGAGGGGATGGATTTGTAATTTTGAATATTGCAAGGAAGCCCCAAAATTTTCAGATTTGGGATTCTACAGATGTGCCAGTTTACTATCCAAATAAAGGTACCTTTGAATATGTCTGTCTTGGAGTTATTGATTGGAATGGAGGTTTGCTGGAACACTGACACTTAGACTTATATACTGCTCTATAATGCTTTACAGCCTTTTCTAAGTGGTTTACAGAGTCAGCATATTGCCCCCAACAATTTGGGTCTTCATTTTACCCACCTCGGAAGGCTGGAAGGCTGAGTCAACTTTGAGCCTGATGAGATTTGAACTGCCAAATTGCAGGCAGCCCACAGTCAGCAGAAGTAGCTTGCAGTACTGCATTCTAACCACTGGACCACCATGGCTCATACATTTTATATGCATGTTTTCATAGTGTTCTAGCATAGTATAATGGGTTAAGCATATGCATTTTTTCCAAAATACTTAACGCTATGAATGTATATTTTCCTATCAGGTATTGTACACATTGTATATATTTTTTGTATTGTGTACATTTTTGTATATACATATTGTATATACACATGTGTACATACTTACATATTTACACATAATCAGTACTGTTATCTTTCTAATGGAACAAAATTCTCCATCAACCAGTTATACCTAGTTGTTCCTCTGGAATAAAAGGCTTCCATAGAGGTCTTTTTACGCTGGCACTCTCATGTTCCTTATAACTGTACCACTTGAGTAACAAAATAATATCAAATGTCAATTCTTTAACTTTTTCCCTCCAAAATATACTTTCTGTATTAAAATTAGCTTCCTCTCATTAATCAGTGAAAAGCATTGGGTCTTTCAACTATATCTTCAAATCTCAGAACTTCTAAATTATATAGTGTTGATATAGAAAAAGTATTTTCCTCATACAAAAGAGCTCTTTTAGCAGCATGCCCTGAAAAGTTTCTCTGTGAATTATTTGGTTGAAGTTGGGCAGCATGAAAAAACACATCAAATCATCTCAATAAATATATAACAATTCCCAACCTGATTATTTTAATAGTAGATGCTCTTTTCCTTCCTTTGTTTTGCAAAGGTTAATTGTGAGGGCCAAATTATATAGCAGAGAAGAGATTTACCCAAAAACAAACCTGAAAGGATTGTATACTAAAGACAGTGGGAGTTTATGAAGAATGCTGTAAGGGCTGTTGATAGGTGGAAAGAAAAAAAAGGAAAAATACGGACTTCCGGTTGTCGGCTTTGCTGACAGCAGGGATTCGCCTTCTCTGCGATTCCTGCTGTGCTAGCCGCCTTGGTGCCTCCGATCCTGACGGATTTGGAGGCTAAGGCTGCCCTGTTGGGGCAGCTGAAGAAAGGGGGGATCCGGACGGGGGTGAGGAGCATCGCAACCCCCCCCCCAGCCGGCAATAACCCCCTTTTCTCAAGACAGTTCCAGCGGTGGTCTTTTTATGGCCACCATAAAGAAGCCAGAAATTGGATAAAGAATGCGCAGGAGGGAGAAGGAGTTTTCTTTTTTTTTTAAAGAAAGTTTTTTCTTGGTTGAACTGGGACCTTAAGGATATATTTAACACCTGGGAAAGTAATGACTTGGAAGCTATTGTTCCTGATTGATGTTTTCAGCTGCGAAGAAAAGTGACGAAAAGGGGAAGTTACTCTCCCTCCCCTATGGAATTAACAAATGGACAAGGGAAACCAGCCTTTTGGTAGAAGGTAAAACCTAAACTCCTTTGTTATAAGTGGGAAGGGAGAGGCTTGGGAAAACAAATTTTTACTCTAAGACTTTGCTGGAGGAGATGCCTTGAAGATAAAGAGAATTTTCTTTCCCTAATTTGACTTCACCCCTAGAAGAGAAACTGTAAAAAGAAGAAGCTTCTACTCTGCCTGGACTGTTTGATGACTGTGGGACTTTGGGACTTTTGGGAACTGTTTTAAGCCTTGAAATAACTGATTGGTTTAAGAAGAGGATACAGAAAGAGAAGAAGAAACTTTAAAATGGCTCTATCTCTTGATGAACTAAAAAAACAATATCTAAAAACAAAGAAAGAAGGCAAAGATGTTATGGGAGAAGCCCTTTGTTTCCTAGATATGGCGCTTGCTATGTGTCAGCAAATTAAACAACAGCTGGAAGAAATCGAGGAAGAAGAAGCCATTTTTAATGAACTAAACGGTGTGACTAAGAAAGAAAGGAGAAAGAGAGGAGCGAAAAGGAAGGACTTAAGAAATAAAAAAATATTTATGAAAGAGAAAAAGAAGATGCAAAAACAACAGAATGCTAGAAAGCAAAAGGAAAGAGGAATGCAGAAAGGGGAAATTAAGAAGGCAGAGGTTTTGAGAGGAGGGGGTAAAAAGTTTAGGCGGGCTAAGAAGGAAAGGGAAAAGGGGAAAAAAGTTACAAAGATATAAGACAAGATGGAGATAAGGAAATTTTTTCAGGGATAATGGGTAATATATGGGGTTTTTTTTTTTAAAAAAGGGGGGGATTCTGCAAAGTACACATGAGTATTGTAATAGTGGTATTTGTATTATAAGTAGATAACCAGAACTTTTTAAGATCTAATAAAAGGCTAAAATATCAAGGTATAACTTTAAAAGGTTTAATAATGAATGATAATAAGTTTTAATAAAATACTAAAGGGAATGTTTAAAATATTAGTTTGAATATAGAGTTTAATGGATTAATGTGTTGATTGTTATGGATTTATTATTGTAGTATTGGTTTTTGAAATAGTAGAATGTACTAAGCAGAATCTGATTGGGATTTAGGTGTTATTTTAAATTTTAACTTAGGGGAATGATAGAAAGGCATCATACTCCGATTAGTGATTCCAGGGGAAACTATTCTTTCTTAAATTGGAAATGAGACAGATGTAAATGGAGAAATGGACAAAAGATATAAAAATATTTTTTTAAAAAAAGCAAGATTAAATATATAAAACAGAATTAAGATGAGGCAAAAGTGGAGAGGAGTTATATAATAGATATAGAATGGTAAATAAGATGGGTAATGGTATATAAGAAAAGTGTGAATACAACTGAGTCCATACAAAAAGAGGTAATCTGGGGCCAAGTTACTTTCTAGAAGAAAGCTTTATGTTTTTTATGTCTGTGTTTTATGTGTGTGTGTTTAATTAAGAATTAAATAATAAAATCTCGGAAGAAGACTAGATGAGAATAATTATAAACAAGCCAGAGGGAAATATAAAGTTGATGACTGGATAGCAGATAAATCAGAAAGGAAATATGATTGAATAATGATTAAAGAGAAACAATGTGGAATTTGGTAAAGGGAATTTACGTGTTTATATGGAAATGGGATAAATTATAAGTATGTGATATAAAGCAATATGTTACCTGCCTTGTAAGGATCTACAATGGAAAGAGGTTTTATGTTTTTAATGTTTAATGATGTTTTGTCTTGTTTGTTTGTTTGTAAAATCAATAAAACTTGTTTTTTAAAAAAAGGAAAAATACTGATTTTTGTCATCTATAACTCCTTCATGATTTAGCTAGATTGCATCAAGAGTTTATTAATTCCCTAAAAAAGACACATTCTGGGGTGGAGAAAATTAATGGAGAAAATAACAGAAGAAATGGAGTTTATCATGGCAGTTTGGAATCTTTTTAAGCTTCTAATAACTCTTGACCATGCAGCTTCTTTACTGTATGATATAGTATAATGGCCATGCGTTGGCAGCCTCTGAAAGGAAAAGGAATTTCCAGTGCAATCCTCATATCAAAAGTAGTGTCCCAGTAACTTTTTCTAGAATTTCCCACCCAGAAATCACCTACGCATGAGCCCTGTCAAACAATTGCTTATAACAGCAGACTTCCTTTAACAATTTTAACAATGAATCCTGTGAGAAAGTCCCCATAAATACTTGAGATCAAATCCATCCAAGACAGGTACCCTCACTATAATTTTCCCTTAAGAAGGAAGCAGAAGTGAAAGAAATGTGAGAAAATGCCTATTAATAACTTATCAAATTATTCCTTGGTTCATGTTAAGAATTCTTCCAGAAAATTATGTTTCTTGTGTCTTTGTTTGGTATATAGTAAATTGCAAGACCATAAAATATATAAAGAGGGGCTATTTTTATTTTGCTGGGATGCAGGTTGTTATTTCCTATTTCAAAGCTAACTAAAGCCATCTAAATTAGCTTAAGAAGGAAAAATGAAAACTCAGCCTTCTTAAATGAAATCATTTGGCTAAATCTATTCAAACAGTGATGAAAATAAATGGAATCTCAGTTCTTTTAGAAGTGCTATATTCTAAGCCTCAAGATCTTTCATCAATGGACATGGTTGAAAGGGTGATGGGGAGTGTAAATTACCCAAAGGGCTACAGTTCCTTTTTATTATTTAAATAATGCTAGATGGAATTTGCTCATATGTATATATTCTGCTAGTTCTTCTGCAATACTTATGGGGAAACAAAAATGTAAATAATTTCCAGGGCAATGAAATAACAATGCATTGTGAAAATATTTGGACAACAACCCATGCAAGCAGTATTCATGTATTAATTGGTACTTGAACAAGAATAAAAATAAAGTATTTTCAATTGATAGAATGATGCCACTGGTACAACCCCCTACATTCTTCAGTAATGATTTTTTTTTAAAGAAAACACATACCACTAATCAAAACAGTCTTGCTGTAAAACTGGACCAGCAGAGGAAACCTTTCCTGCCATATGAACAGAAACCCATTTTCATTTTTTTTAAAAAAAGTCTTCAAAAGAATCAAACATTTTAAAAATTCTGTCAAGATCTTTAAAATTGGAAGAAATAGAAAAGCAAAATACAAATGGTGCTCAGAGCTAAAAGATGGCAGGAATGTTTGATTTGTTTGATTACGTGTTCTCAGTTCGGACTATACAGTTTCGCCAAAAATACAATGTCTGCAATGAACTGGAAGCATTCATCTCCCACTCTCAGTTTCAAATCAATGTAAGGCATATTGTTTGAAAGGTACAGGCCATATTTTTCAAAAACCAGAGAAGCCCCTTTTAGGAAATTTGGGGCAATCAATAGAAACAGTGAAAAGTACTTTAAATGTTGATAAGAAATTAACAGTGGCTGACAAAAAGTTCTATGAAGTCCATCTTTATTATAAATCCAATCACAGCTTTGGAATCTGAAACGTGAATTTTTCTTTACAAAATGTAATGTTTTTGATCTTTTTCTTTCAAGACTAACAAAAACTGAAAACCAAATCTATAGTCTCTGGAGTTTCTTGTAGAACTTGCAGAACATACGTTTAGCAGTCAGAAGGCCATGGAACCAACTCAAGTTTCAGAACTATTTGTGTTCTACCAAACTGGCTGAATTTACAATTCATAGATTTACATGGTGAAAAATACATTGCTAGCAAGAGGATGAATATATATCAGATTTCAGTTTTAATCTACATCTGGAATTATGGGTGATACATGCATGCTATTGGACATCTTCATATTGCCCGCAGTGTTCCATATGCTGAAATAGAGATGCGTCTTCTGAGTATTCCACCAATTCAAAATCCACATATGCTTTTTACTGTGTGGATTTGGTTACAAATTATCATAAATGGAGATCTTTTGTGCCTACAAATGTCTAATCCCATGATAAAATAGGGTTGTAGAAAATAAATAAATAAATCTATCCCAGCAGTGAACTGTTGGCGTTAATGCTCCATAAATCTGTTCATCGACCTTATGAGAATTGTTCATGCAGACAATTTTTATACAGCAATTATTACTCTGTTTTTGAAACACTAGCATATAAAAAGAGAACATCTTTTCTCAGTGACATAAAGCTAAGACAGCTCCCAAAACAATCCTAAACACATATTTTTAATAGAGAATTCATGTATATAATATTATTTCCCACGGATAGGGAGGTCTGTTGCTTGATAAAGTATGAAGATGTTTTTTGCAGTAGCTATTTTATTATTTTTGTCATATCTAGGTTATTCTTAAGAGCACAATTTTAAGTGCTTATACCAGTTACACCTGTGTTCTTTAAGATGAGATGGGGGAAGCTTAACCTGAGAGGGAGGAAGCTTAACCTTTGAGTGAACTAAATGTATAATTTAACTCCAAAATGTTCCAGAATCTTCTGCTTATTCCTTTCTTGTATTTGCTTGCCCAGAATAGCATAGTTCATCCAGTTATAACCACAGGCTTTTCTACCTACTCAGTCTCCTTGTAACTAATAAAGGACATGAAGCAATCTCCCACAAATGCTTCTTAAACATTTCCTATTTCTTCATGAAGGATGGGAACCTTCTGACCGGCAGATCTAAATCAGTGCAATATTCAATGCCCTTCTTTCTCTTGCATGGTCTCACTACCTCATTATCATTAATTTTTCTCTCAGCATTCTCAACATTCATAGAAAAAAAGCATGTACAACATTCATGTACTCTTGAGTTAAACACATAACATCCAAACTGGTCCCAAACTGGAGAGAAGCTGCTGACTTGAAAATTAGATCACTACTGTACAAACAACTTTCCATTTAAAATTTGATTAAAGAGAACTTACCCGTTTCCTCAGATTGCAGGTTAGAGTGAGGTTCCTTGAGAAAGAGTTTGCAAAAGCTGTATAAAAGTCCAGAACTTTCAGCAAAGCTTCCCGTTTGATAATGTGCAAATCGCAGTAGGTTAGGGCCCGTACATTGGCACACGCATGAGCTAGAGTGGTCTCTTTCCAGAAGATGTCCCCAAAAACATCCCCTTTACCTGTTAAAGGAATGGAAAAGGTGATTAAAAACCAAAGCTAATAGAAAATAAATAAATGAATAAAGGTTAACATTGTCATTTCTTAAAAGTAGCAATTCAACCTGCAGCAAGAAAAAGTGGCTGTCATCTAGAGTCACTATAGATAAATAAGAAGTGAAATTTTTGGAGAAGGAGAGGCACCATCGCTTTAATCCTTTATCACAAGGAAATTGTGAATAGCTTATTTAATAAGTTACGATTTCTGTGGTTACTCCCATCAAAGCTCACAGGTACTAAAGTAGTTCTTCAGAATTAAAGGTTTTGGGCTACAGCAATCAGCATTTGCTCTTTCACAAGTCCTCATGCCTAAATTAGCATTTATAGTAGGAAATCTAAGTCTTCATCATAACAACTGGTGGTGTTTTATGTCTGTGCAATGAAATTACAAATCTCACAACTCCCTGGAATTTTAAGTAAATGTTTAAGCTATGCCACCATGGGTTCTACCATTCAAACCAGTGTAGCACAAACTCTCTCTTGCAATAAAACACTTGGTGTGGTTCTTCACAGCAACCCTGTATGTCTGGTTTTTGACCATGCCCCTTCTTAATACACCAATAAGTTGAAACTTTTTGTTTACTCTCTGTGTGTGTGTGTGTGTGTGTGTGTGTGTGTATTTGTGTATGTGTCTGCTTGAATCTGTGTGCATTTCTGGCAACTACTGCATGATAGTTTTCTTGGAATTTCTTTGAAACTAGTTTATTGCTACCTTCTTCTTCCTAGGGCTGAGAGTGAGTGATTGGCCCAAGATCACCCAGCTGACTTTTGCCCTAAATGGGACTAGAACTTCTGGTCTCTAGCTGGTACCTTAGCCACTACACCAAACTGGCTCTCAGTGAAACAGCAATTGTTAGTGGCATTGCACAGCCTTTCTGTGTTTGACCACTAGGGACAATCAATGTACCAATAAAGACTTTGCATACTTCTCCGCAAAATACTTACTTTGCATATGCTACCATATTAGCTAGATTGATATTCTCAAAGATTTCATAGCCTCCTTCCCCTCTCAGCTCAGCTTTCCTTTCTCTACCATCTCTGACCTTGTGGTTTATATCTGTATCTGACTCGCTCACTTTCCAATAGCACACACATGGCTTTTGCTAAACTTGAGCCAATCAGAATTTCTTATTATTACATTATTTCTTAAATAATGCTTATCTTTGGTTTTTTTCCCCATACACATGAGCACCCACCTCTAGAATATTTTCTTTAAAATGCTGTCATCTTAATTTGGTGTTTCTCAACCTTACCAGTTCTAAATGTATGGACATCAATTCCCAGACTGGTTAGGGAATTCTGGGAGTTGAAATCCACACTTTTTAAAGTTGCTGAGCTTGAAAAGCATTGTTCTACATGTTCCTCTTTGAGTGTGCATTCTTTCTGCTACATTAAGTTATCTCCTATCCAACAATATTCCTTCCCCAAGACTACAACCAAGAAGCTTTGCCTCATTTCTCCCTGAATGCTGTGTGCACCACTGTGTGCTGCAGTGAGAAATATCTGAGATATTTCAGGGAGAAATTTCCTTCTCAGTTTCCAGAAGGTCACTTGGGACATACCAGATGGATGGCAATTCTACACTCACAGTGGCAGTATGGAAAGCAGCCTCAAAACCAAATTATGGAGCTTCTGAATTATGAAATGAAACTGTAAGAAGACATGTGTCCACTGTGAATTTATACCACATTTGCAACATTTAAAAAAAAATCCAGATGTTTTGAGCTATAACTGACCACTATACTTCCTGATTGATAACTATTTTATCTTAAAGAGATAAAAAAGGGACTCAGTGGTTAGAATGCAGTACTGCAGGATACTTCTGCTGACTGCTGGCTGGCTGCAATTTGGCAGATCGAGTCTCACCAGACTCAAGATTGACTCAGCCTTCCATCCCTTCCGAGGTTGGTAAAATGAGGACCCAGCTTGTTGGGGGCAATATGTTGACTCTGTAAACTGCCTAGAGAGGGCTGTAAAAGCACTGTGAAGCGGTATATAAGTCTAAGTGCTATTGCTATTGCTATCTTCTCAAACTTCTTGAGGTCAGCTTGGAAAAAGTCTGAATGGAAATATAATGTACCATTAGTACAGATAGTGCTCGTTTGCTGACCATTCATTCAGGGACCATTTGAAGTTAAGGCAATGCTAATTAAGATGAACTTATAACCATCCTTAAAGTTGCAGCCATTATGGTGCTCTTGCAGCCATATGATCCCCATTTGTGATCTCCACAGCCAGCTTCTGAGAAGCAAAGTCAACGGGAAAGCTAGTAGGAAGTTGCAGGACAGTCACAGGACATTTAGCTTTACACTTCATGGTGATTTGCTTAATGACCTCAGCCAGAACTGCCAGACTTCTATTGTAAGTCAGGTGCATTTGCATGATTTTTTTTAATTTTATGACCACATTGCTTAGCCACAGAGTTGTCAGTCCCAAATACAGTCAGTAAGTGAAAGGTATCTGTGCTACTTAGTACATCATTAAGGACGACAAAAACTAATTGGTACTTTTTTTCTACACTAGAGATCTGTCAGATACTAGATTTCATACTTGTATGATTCTTCTGAAGATGCATCAAAATATTGGTCATTGAAAATAAATAATTATGAGAGACTTCCAGAGAAACCCAAATAGGTTTCATTTCTTTTGATTCAGTGGCTCTGTTAAAAATATATAATCCCAAATGCTGCCAATTGGTCAACTGTGAAATAGACATCTGCTTAATTATTTTTTTAATTAGAAGCCTACCAAAATGAAATTATGAGTTTTGTTTGCACAAAAGAAAAAAGAGCCATGTTGCAAAAATAATAAAATAGTCACTTGTGTCTATGCTTTTCTAAACATTGAAGGTGAAATTATCAAATATAACATTATCCATTGAAGCTTTTTTGTGTGGAAGAACTGGGATTTGAATAAATTAGTTACATGGAACTTTTAGTGCAAGAAAATAACTTCAGAGGTTCCATGGTGTATTCCTCTGTCAGAAATTGGGTCTTGTTATTGTTCTCCAAGGCTAGATTCTTTTAAAACTTTCTGCCATTCAAAGAAACAATAACTTCTGCTTTCAAAAAAGAAGACAAATCCAATGAAATTCTCAGATATAGAATGTGTTCTGACAGTTAATTCAATTAGAAGGTGGCCAAGGATTGTTTGTATGTGTCCTGCCATTCATTGTATATTCAGTTACTCAGTACTCTGCAGCTTCTCTGGCTTCCCACGAGAGGACTTCATGAAACAATGCCTCTGATTGGTTTTTATTATTATTATTTTATTTTTTTTGCTATCCTTGCTACTGGGGGAAAGTTCAACCATTAAGATATTTTTGGAAAGCTATTTCCTCCTCAAGGCTAAATTTGGAGAAATTATCCGTCCAATTTCTCTGTCCAGAAATCTGATGATTTTCAAAAGATGTTAATATCTAGCTTTAACTCCTACAATAGCACCCAAAGGGAAATGGCAAGAGAAGCACAATGTCCTGTGGTCAGATGTACTTCTGAACTGGTCCTACTAATCCAGTAATTCCAGTGTTTGCTCAATCTTGGCAAGTTTAAGATGTGTGAACTTCAGATTTCAGAATTCAACTCCCATGCTGGCTAGAGAATTCTGGCATCGTAAAGTTGCCAAGTTTGAGAAACACTGTATAAACACTCAACTCAGAATCTCATATTTTCATACTTGTAGTATGAGTATGAGTAAGTGCAAACTTATCTCAAACCTTACTTCCAAACTCTGCCTGAGTGAGACAGCCATCTCAAAAATGAAGGAATGGGTGCCAGACTACACTATAGATACTAGCTCAAAAGTTTGGGAAGATGCCAACACAATGAATATCACTTTCTCTGTTGTCTGCATATCTCATTCCACCAGCCTGCTTCTATTTTATCTACTAAATGAAGTAGAGTATGGTAGCAAGGGACTATCACACTGTACTCTTATACAACTGAATCCTGCCCAGAAGTCACGTTAAAACAAATTAAAATAAAGTATTATAATACACTAGATATAATTAATGTATTTAATAATTTCCCCTCCTGTTACAGTTCAGCAGCAACTTTATAGAGGCTCTTGAGGCTGCACATAAGTCTTTCGCAGAAGAGGGTCACATCCCCAGGGCCAGAAAATGTGCTAAGGCACAGACACTGCTTTGTTCTAGTCCCCAAAAAGCTGGACAAGAAAAGAATTAAAAGGATGGATTGAAGCGTTAACTTTCAAGGCTGCATCTGAATCCTCCTGTTTTTTTGAAAGAGTTCTAACCAGTAGACCAAGGGCAATTTAATAAGACATGTAAAATGTACTATCAGCACTTTAAAGTATTGCTTACCAGGATTTGGGGGAGGGGTACAGGACATGGGTCATGCTGATTTGCCTTGCAGAGGCTCATCTGCTGGTGGCACTTCTGATTAGACTCTACTGGATGCTACATTTTGATAATGGTGACTTCTGTCACTCCACTTCAACAACAGAAAGTGAGTGTCACTTCTTTTCATGGCTCTTCTTTTCGGCCAAGCTTCAACAATCTGCACAACATTGTGTGTAGAAAGGACTCCTGTGATGACCCGGGGTGTGGCACAAAGGCAACACAGTCAGATAATCAATAAGAGTCCCTTTAATAGCTCCAACTTTGCCCCCGATGTCCAGGTTATCTTCTGGCTGCAGAAAAACTCTCCCAGGAACAGTCTTTGACTGCAGAAAATTAAGTCCAAAGTATGGTCAACACCAACTGTCACATTAAGTCCAATCAAGCCAAACTGAAGTAATTAGTTTGGCAGGGCAGGAGCAAGAATTCCAGATGTGAAGGCACAGCAAAACTCACACTGTTGGGAGGATGCCAGGAACACAGATTATCAAAGTCAACACAAGATAAACTCACGTTTATTCCCAGCAGCCTGCCGCATGCAGCATTCAGTTCTTATAAACTGTCTTTCCAGCAGTGGCTAATGAAGGGAACCAGGGCCCTTTCTTCCCCAGTAAGCCACGCAATCCATGTTGCTCTCTTCCCTGTTCCTTCCTGCATGCCCTTGTATGAAGATGGGGTGGGCCTGAGTCTTCCTCTGAACTCCCTCTCCCTTGTTCTACCTCTTCCCTGCTCTACCCAGCTGGACTTTGCCCTTCCCCAGTTTCCTCCACAGCCAACGGAGCTACACTCCCACTCCCTGTCAGCTGTTTATCTTCCTCCTCAGATTCAGACTCTGACAGGGGCATGACACCTCCTCCAGGGAAAACAGAGCTATAGGCTCTTATGAAAATTTGAAAATCAGCCCACAAAAAGGTGTTGACTACCTGTTGCCATATTATTGGGACCAAAAAATATGGTATTAATGTATCCATTTAGCCACGGGGAATGGAAGGACACTTGTTTGATTTAATTTTTCAAGCACTTTTGTCTACATTGTAGTGCATAACAAACAGCAAATAAAAAAAAAAGATGAGGTGCAGAATAAATTATATAGATTATAGTAAGTATAGTGGGATTCTACAGGTTGATAAAAATGAAGGATTTTTTTCTCCTCCTGGTGTTGAAAAGATTGTAAAACCTTAATGAGAGGAAAAGTGTTCAAAAATGGAGGTACCACTGCTGAGAAAGCTCATTTGTTGTAGTTGAGTAACATATTGCTCAATTTAGGAAGCAACTTAGGAAGAAATACCTTGGGAGAAAAATTGGAAGCACCGGCAGATTTGCATGTTGTATAATAAACTAAAAGTTTTAGAAACTGATCGCAGGAGCTCAGGATAAATCTCATTTAAATATAGTTCCTTTTCAAAAAATATATCACAGTTCTATTGTTATAGCGCTTCCCCAGTGATACACCAGCATTAATATATTTTAGATTCTTCTACTCAGTGCAGTCCATAACATGTTTTGACAAACAGATTATTTTGTTTAAAGTACAATCTGCACATTTGTATTAAGATAAATATATGATTTGTGTAACATAGAACAGATTTTAGTGTCTTCTTTTATGTACATTACTGTCAAGTGTTTTCACATATCTCTATCAAGTAAAGATTATAAAAAGATATATACTGGGGGCCATGGAAGTGGTGGGCGAGCACACATGCACAACTCCACCTTCATGAGCTCCTGTTCTGACCCAGCTCCCCAAACACGACAAACCCCCTAACATGAATGCAAAAGATTCCTTTATTAGGAATGCCGGCAGCCCCAGCAAAAAGTTTCTCTCACAGGCTAACAAGTTCGGCTGGCCAGAAGATGAATAGTTGTCTGCCACACCTATTCATTTCTGCCCCCTGCCTTTTATCCCCAGAGCTAGGGTGAGGCCTCACTAGCAGCGGTGGCTCTTTCTTCCCCAGGATCAGCCCACAGCTTTCCACTGCTCTCCCCTTCTCTGCCTTCTGCATATCCACGTGTCAGGCACTGGACCCAGCTGTTTCTCCTCTTCTTCATCAACCACCTCCAGACCTGGGGGCTGTTGACTCTCCATTTGAGGGCTGATGGATGGCCCAGGTTCTGCCTCTGCTTCTCTCTCTCTCTGCCAGCTCCATTCCCTCTTCCCCCTCAGAGCTCCCAGATTGCCCTGATGCTGACCCTGACTCCCACACCTCCTCCTCCTCCTCCTCTGATTCAGTTTCTGGATGGGATGGTGTTTGGCAGGCCACAATATCTCCGTTTGTGTGTGTGGTGGGTGGTGTGCCCACTGCTTGTGCAAATGGAGCTGAACATGTGTGCACACACTCACCCTTTGCTCACACGGAATCATTTCCTCACCCCCCCCCACACCCATCCACAAAGCAAGAAAGATTGTGGAACATTGATATATACAGATGTATTTAGCATGGCCTTCAATTTACCAGTATGCTGCACAATGCCATAGAGGTTCAAGAGCAGAATGGTGGCAATCCACAAGACTGAACGTTTGCTGTTGATATTTGGTCATATCTCTAAAATTGTCCTTAATGCCTAATGTATGAAAGAAAGAAGGTAATTTTGTCTCCCCTTGTTTAGCTAAAAGTCAAATGTGGGACTATTACAGGCTACTTGACTCACTAGATCCTATGGATCAAGCAATGCCTTCAAAGTATCTGTCAACCCTGAAGTTGGCCTAACTGTGGCCATTTTCTCTTTGTAGTTTTTCTCTAGGGAGGTTTCTCTTCTCACTGCTTCAGGGCTGACACAGCCTGGAGTGAAGGGGCCAGGGAGTGGGATATGGAGATAGCTGGGGTGTTGTAGCCTAAATATAATTGTTTCCCCTAGGAATCAAGGACATTGGTGCAGGTGTTTGAAAGGTGGAGACTGAGGTTACCTAGCAACTGGACTACATGCTGATTGGACCATGTGACTGGAGACTCTGGGGGGAAGTGACAAAGTTTTATTTTTAATTGGGTGTAAAACCAGTGGGAACCTAGAGCCAGTTTTCCACCAAATCTGTGCCAATTTGCTATGTCCCAATAAAATGTTCTTTGAGGAATATGCCTACCTGGGAGTTCTTATTGAATGAGGTGTATTACTTGGAACCTTGACAGTATCTTGCATCAAATTGCATCAGAGAACAGGTTAGGTTTGTCAAGGTCTAACAATGGAAACAGGCCAGCTTCTTGTTGTCAACTTCCTTATATCTTACCACCATTGTTTAGAAGAGTAAAATGGCAGAGGGAGTAGATTCTCAACCATAACACATAATGAGGTTGTAAATCTGATGCAATCTATTTGAATTTGCCTGAACTTTTTATCTGGGTCAGGCAGCTACCTCTTGTAATACAATTTATAGCAGGACTCTAAATGGATATTTTAGAATGGATTTAATAGCTTTACTAAGAAGAACATGAGGTATTGGGAATAACATAATTCCGTTAATGATTTTTAGATAACACCATGGCAGAAAGTAAATGTTTATCCTGCTGAGTTTGCTGCTAATAGCATGCTTTATGTGCTGCTTTAAAATTTATTTATTTATTTATTTATGGTAGTTAAATGTATTTATTCAGGAATTAGTTGCTCTTCCTGTTCATAACCACAGCATAACAAACTTGTTAAAATGTCCTTGTTTTCAGTGCACTGTTTCCAGATGTGCTTGCTTGATAATTGATTATTATTCATAGCCTAAAATAACAAAATGCTAAAATGCTGATGTGCTGTGGCATGTGAATTTTCTCACCAAAATACACTATGTTTCCACTTGCTTACATATCCTAGATTCCTTTGTAAGCATAGTAATGAATAATGATTATTTTATTTATTTCTACATTTCTACTCCATCTCACATAAGTGATTCTGGATGGTTTGCAAACAGTATAATAAAACCATATGAATACATGAACTAATTACTTATTAATAACTATCTGATATGGTGAAAGAATTAATTAATTGAATAAGCATAATATGCAACTAGCCTGGAAATAACTGCTTGTCTGCCATTTATGATATATAAGAAGCTAACAGTGTTGATCTAAACTATTGCCAAGTTGGTGCCTGGTGCCTACTCTTTACACAGAAAATTACTGGCCTGATCAAATATTTCTTAACTAGCAGTAATAAAGTAAAGGTAAAGATTTCCCCTGTCCTTGTTGTGTAGGCGGCAGTGCTCCTCTCCATTTTTTAGCCAAGAGATCCAGCATTGTCCTAAGACACTTCTGTGGTCATGTAGCCAGCATGACTATATACTGAGGCACACCTAATGCTTTTACCTTCTTAGCAAAATGGTACCTATTTATCTACTCATATTTTCATGCTATTGAACTGCTAGGTTGGCAGGAGCTGGGGAAAGTAACTGGAGCTCACCCTGTTGTTTGGTGCTCAGATCTCGAACCGAGGCTGTCTCTTTCAGGCTGATGAGCTCAGTGTCTTTAACCATTGAGTCATCACACTCCCTTGCAACTAACAGTGATAGGATACTATAAAGTCTACTACACCAGAGGAAATACAATATAGAATTCAGGGCAAATTGTGTACTTCAACAAAATTCATTTTCTCTTTTGAGCTACATTGAGACACTGTATTTCTTGACTACAGTAAAACAAAAACTGCAGGATAGAAAAATAACAGAGATAAGCAGTAAACATTTCTATGTGGAAATACACTGTTAATGAAGTGAATAAATAATTTAATACAAAAAAATCATGCTAGAACAACCTTGTCCTTTAGACAGACTGGGATTGTAAATCCCAGAATTTCCACTATTCCCTAGTTACTAGATTGGGGAAAGCTATGCTAGACCAATAAATGAAGTTCTTACTGACTGTCTTACCAAAAACCAAAAGATTGGCTTGGAGGTCTTATAAATGTCTTGCATGTACAGAAGCTACACAACTTTTTGATTTCAATAAGGCTCTGACATCTTTAAGCAAAGCAAGATCAAAAGAATTAGACTGACATCTAGAGCCATGTCACCATCCCATATGACAGGAAAACTTTTCTGAAGCAGGCGGATTCTTCAAAATTGTCTGGTAGCACAGTATGCTTTTTTGTTTAAGAAACATCTGAATAAGCAGTTCAAAGCTGTTTTCAACATGGCAGCTTTCAAATATTTTTGACTATACAGTAAAAAAAATTCTACATGCATTTTCCATCAAAAATATCTGCACAAAGGCAGTTGAGATGCAAATTAGCTGGATGAAATTAATCCCTCCACAGTCATCCCATCAACTCTTTCCCGGTTTTGCTGTCCACATTTTGCACTAAGTTCCCAAGGATGGCTCTGACACAGAAAATAGGCATGGTATTTATGTGACATTGGCACACATTGTTATGACATGATATAGACTCAGTACAGCAGGCAGAACTTTTACTCTGCTTCCAAGAACTGTTCAAGCCTTTGCACAGGTATATAACCAAAATTCAATTTCTTCATTATAATTGAATCAATTCCTTCTTGCTTTGTCTGCTTTTAAGGTGGTATCATATGCTGCTCCTGAAACAAATAATAGAGTTGAAAAAAAACAAGTACACAGAGTGGGCCCATTCATAGCTACTCAGCTCCGTTTTCAATATCGTAGAGCTTTCTGACACTGCACCACTAATATTCACCATTTTCCATTACAAAATGTTATGGAACTAAAAATAAGCTTTGAAGGCTGAATTAAGCTTCTGTAGATAGAGAAGTCTGTTTTAATGTAGGGTGCTGCTTTGAAATATCATCAGAAGTATTATCTGTACAGCCCTCCTTTGACATGCATCTGATGCAACAGAAAGATCACAGGGCACTTAAGCAAAGCATCACTATAGAAGCTTTTATGCAACAGAGTATGAACTGTTTTTACTCTCAAAAGCTGGTGTCCAAATCCCAGCAAACCAGCCCTATAACAATTACCTCCCACGGGTGCTTAAAGTTTTCAGTACCTTTGCATTTTAAGCATTTCTTCAAAAAGTATGCGTATTCGAAGAGTTATCTTAAAATTATCATATTCCTGTAAATACACTGATAAGTTTTTGTATTTAAATGCAAGCATATCTGAGAGTAAAGTTATACTGAATCACTATTTCTGAAAAGGATTGTTAAAAGAATGTGAAGTATTGTGTGCCTAAAAGAAAATTTCAGATTTATGGAGAAACAGGATGGATCAGACATATAAAATAATATGGAATAAAAAATCAGCTAATCCATAGTCCCTTTTCAGCACAGAAAATAGTTGTGTATGTAAGATTATCAATTATAGCAATAGCACTTTGACTTATATACTGTTCCATAGTACAGTAGTGGTTTACAAATGTCAGCCTATTGCCCCCAACAATCTGGGTCCTCATTTTACTAACCTCAGAAGGAAGGAAGGCTGAATCAATCTTGAAACAGTCAGAATTGAACTCCTGGCAATGGGCAAAATTGCCCTGCATTATAACCACTGCATCTGTCTGTGCAATAGCAATAGCACGTAGACTTATATACCACTTTACAGTGCTTTACAGCCCTCTCTAAGCGGTTTACAGGATATTGCCCCCAACAATTTGGGTCCTCATTTTACTCACCTCAGAAGGATGGAAAGCTTGAGCCCGGTGAGATTTGAACTGCCAAATTGCAGGCAGCCAGCAGGCAGCAGAAGTAGCCTGCAGTACTGCATTCTAACCACCACACCACCATGGCTCATGTCATTCAGTTCTTACTATTTGGGTCACAACAACATTTTCTGAAGATTGATTCATTGGTAGTTTTGCTCCCAACTTAGCAAAACAATGGATAATACAGGAGATCCCATTTAAGATTTTGTTTGTAATCAGTACTGTTCTTGGCAATCCTTCCCTTTTAGACTATTATCACATTCGGGCATGTTTTAAACAGTGTTTAAGCAATATTAAAGTTTCATTTCTATTACTGAATAAGATATCATGTATGTAGTTCATGTTAAGAAGGCGTCATTGCAAGTTTTAAGGCAAATAGAGTAATTATGTAGAAGATATGGATAGATGCAAAAGAGGAATAGGCTTGTGAAGAAATACACAAAGAGATGATAGAAAAACACTGCACAGCTTGCCAAGCATTTAGAGATGAAGACTGATGCTGATGAGACTCCATTGGCAAAGCAGTTTGCCAAGGTGGTCCCCAATGTCTATGCTTCTTGAGGGATAAACAAAGGAATGGAGAATATATTTGCATGTTATAGAGCTATACAAAGAGAAAGAAGGCCACCAATAAAGTCATCAAATAAGGAAGATTGATCAGCCTGAACATTCCACCTTGGCAGTTCCCTCAGTATCCACATCATCTTCAATACAGTAATGCTGTCTCCTTTCCTTCTTTCTTATCCAGCAATTAAATCCTTCAACCTCTGTACTTTCAGGTATTGCACATATACATTGTTTTGGGTAGGGTAGACAATTCCAATATATGCAAAGATTGACTTACACAAAGCTTTGTAAAATATTTACAGCAGTGTAATAAATTCCTAACTTTAGAAATGTTATATAAAGATTTTGGAGTGTTTTTTTTAAAAAAAACACATCATCATAGATATATAACAAAAAAGGTCTTATAAAGGCTATAATAAGGCCTGATGGGAGTTTTTCTTTATATTAATATAACAAGGAGATTTTTTTTATTGCTGATTGATTTGTATTAGAGTTAACTTGCATTCACTTGAAGTAGATTTCTTAATATAAAGTTGGGAGTGCTAGTGAGAGCTGTTGCTAATGCCCACTTATCGTGAATTTATTATTAGCTGAATTCGGAGTCTGCTGCTAGCTACAATTTTATTATTTAAGACCAAGACATTGGGTTACATGAGCACAGAATATCCTGATAATGGATAAAATTGTCAGTAAAAAAAATATACAGGGAGGAAAATGCATGAGATCTTGGTAAGTTTATGTCTGAGGTCATACATTCAAGATATCTAAGAACTGTAATACATAACTGACTGTGTAGGTTACACAAATCAATCCTGTGGTGGAGAGTTGGTTGGTGCATGAATCAGGGACTTCCACAATGCTAATAAAAAGGAATGGGACTTTGACTGCACACAATTCATGGCTGCCATCTTTTTTTTTAACCCATAGACATACCCATGCACACACCAAGTATTTATGAGAACAGCTAATTTTATAATCCCAATAAAGTATTGGTATTCATGTTAATTTTATAGGTGGTCTTCCTGAATTGCTTATTACAAATTTATTATGCAACATAGTCATACTTAAATGGCAGATATAGCTGTGATTTTTTTATTTGTTAACATCATTTGCCACTCTGTCACAAAAAAGAATGTTTAACAAGTTTTATTATTAGTTTATCATTATTAGGTTGCCTAAGAAAGTTGAAAGAAAATGTACTTGGAACTGATGACAGATTTTCTTGGCTACAGCCCTAATAATGTATTTGATATAACCAAATATCAAAATGATCTGGGCCCAAGAAGCATCTAGTGAGATCTAACTGCCTTGTCACATATGGTCTAGTTTTGGGAGTTAGGATCAGCATTTTGTCTGAACTAGTAAGAATGAATAGAATCCAGATCCAATATGGTCCCTTTAGAAAAAGGTAATCTCTGACCATAAGATGTCTGTGTTAACCTGACTATCCAGGCTTGTGAGATCAGAAACTTCTGAGGAGATGGTTTGATCCACTGGGCTGCCCATCCTAATAACCTACATAGCCACATGCCCAATTTAACAAATTATTAGGTTTTGAAATATAAGGAAACTGAATAAAGATTGAGCATTTGGAGGTAACTACTGGGATTTAATAACTATTAGAAAGAGAAACAGATGGTCTGGTTGATCAACATCAGTTTTTAAAGAGCTGAAAGTAATTGCTCTTCAAACACACATACACATTTGTAACTATTTCTGGTCAAACAGCTTTTCTAGGTTCAGAACATTACAAACATAAACAAGATGAGACCTGAAAGAGACACTTCAATGAATATTTTTAGAGGATTACAATTCCTTTCAATAATTTTCAGGGATTTTTGTGGGACAAAAGTTCACAAATCCTTGATTTTATTCACCACAGGTCTCTGACTGGTTTGAATTTTACATCTGATCAGTCGGCAAAACACAGAAGCAAAGAGAGGAAACAATGAATAGAAAATTTGTGAATATGCTAACATACAATATTATGGGACTGTTATTGTCATATAACAAGGTAGGAACAATCAGATCTACACATGCAGAATTCAAACTAACTATTATGTTCTGCCTATAATAAAGGAATATCCCCAATCTGGCAGATTTCCCTTGGAAACAATTAATAGCCATCAACACTCCAATCAACCAATAAGAAAACACACCCAACCAGGCACCACATAAATACTACACATGGAATAGCTCACATCCCAGTGGAGAGAACTTCCCTGAGCATGAGTCTGAAAGTTCTAGTCCCAGTGACCGACCTGGATTGGATCCTGCAACATTATCCTGGGACATGTATATTTGCTTTCATTTCTGACAATTAGATGAGGCTCCCAGGAATTCAGGGAAGGCTGGTTCTACCCCTTTTAGAGTTGTGCAGGGACTCTAAATTAGCTCAGCACATCATCTTTTATGCTTCACCTGTCAGGTTGGGTGCTTCCCAACAGTTTTTTTTTATTTTGTCTCTACCATTTCATGCAGTATAACTCAAGGATGTATAACTCTTTCCTCTGGCACAGATTCTTCCATCTCTGCAACTGCTCCACTGCCAACCAGCTTTCTTCTGTTGTTTGAAAGACAAACCAGCTTTATGAATCACTGCAGCTAAGCAATTTGACAACGTACGTTAAGGAGAAGTCCTGGTCAAACTATTTATTGTGCAATTCCCTTTGAGATCAATTTATATTTTCTATCAGAATTCTTGGTGACATAATAAGTAATTCACAGGGTGGTTTACTCAGGATGATGAAAAGAGTGAAAGATAATTAAGGCTGCTTCTATTGAAGCTAGGATGGACTGAAATTCTTATCAGTCACGGATCAAATAAAGGTTGAAATGTTGAAATACATGGGAGAAAAGCAAAATTACTATTGCTGAACATCAATCTACACCATTTGCTCTTCAATTTGTTTCATTTAATGTAACTTAATAAAGCATGCCATATTCTTTCCTCAAGGATATCAAGGTGCCAAACCAAAATGGTCTACTGGCATCTTTAAAAAGTGGCTTGTCTTTACAGGTGTTAAATTGAACACTTGCTAGGCTTGGGAGAACAGGAAGCTTTAGTGCGACATAATAATGTTATATCTGAATCTTAGTCTAACACAAGTGTGTCAAACTCGTATCATCACGGTATCATCACGTGACATATCACAACTTTTTTCCCCTTCGCTAAACCGGGCATGGGCATGGCCATTGCATGATGCATCCGGCCCATGGGCTGTGTGTTTGACAGCCCTGGTTTAACATTTCTCTCTTTGACTATGCTTTAGGAAGTCACTGTCTGTTTTGCTTCATTATCACTTTTCTTGTTTCAATAGATCTGGTACCACAGAAGGTCTGGGCCACCCAAGAATAAGCAGCAGAAGTGATATGGAAGACCCAGGGTAGCTTAGCACTGGAACTTTGAGGACATAATCCATATGGAAACAAAGGTGAATGTGGACATGCTAAATGTATGACAATCATGCATGTTCTGGAGCAAATGAATTTATGGATTTTTGCCTTCATAAGATAAAAGAATGGCCAGTAGCTTAGATGTCTTTAGCACTAACTTAAATGCAATTGGGTGGTAGCTCATTACAGGCTGCTGTGAATCACTGAAACTAAAATCCTTTTCTTTTTCTTCCACATGCCACTGCAGCAGAACAAAGGTTTTACAAATGTATAAATGTCTCCAATCCTTTGCTTTGCAATAGGAAAGTGTGATACTTAGCCTCCTACCTTCTTTTCACAACACAGAAGAATATGAATTGCAGCCAAAGGCAATTTGGAGGAATGCTTCTTAGATTGGCATGTTTAGGAAGTCTAGGAAGCATAACTGGACATTATTTAATCAAGACAATTGTGAGACTATTGACTTTTTCCTTTAACAGCAATTACCTAGTGATGTTGAAAAAAAATAATCTGGTTTCTAATGAAGTCCCAAAACTGTACTCTATAATGCCCTATGAATGTTAAGTGATTCCATAAATCAAAAGAAGCAGACACTTTTACTCAATATGCTCTAAAATTTACTAGTCTTAATATGTTTCCATAGCAAACTGTAGCAAAGGAATTAATAGCAATTGGTTAAAAGTCAGCATTTATTTGGCAAAAGACCTTTAGTTGGTCCATAGTAAATCATTCCCCCCTAAAAGTATAGGCATTAGTTGGCTGTTATCTCCAGAAAGCAACTGCCATCTAATATATCAAATCAATATAAACCAGTAGTGGACAATTTTGTCTAATTTTGATCTTAGTTGGTCTCACTCCAACTCTGCTCCATCCAATTTCCACATCGATCTGTGATTTAACATACACACTCAAATGTAGTCCTTTCTCTTGTTAAGTTTCCCTTTTTGTGCACATTTTAACACAATTTGCCCTAATAGGCACATTTTTTGTAGAAATTTCTGCTTCTACAGATGTATTCCATTCATTCTTTGCTAATTGCTTGTAAATAAATGGGACGTGACACCTTTCTGATGCCAAATTAGAAAGAAGGATGTGCACTTGAAAGCTTTAGATCTCCACATTCTATCCAAAGTATTTTATTCTACAACCATCTTAGTTTGTATATTTTCTAATAGGATGGAGTATCCTCCCCCAAGTAAGAATGTGACATTATATATAGCAGAAAATGTGCAGCTCTGCTTGTTCTTGTACACATCTTTTATTTTTATTTTTTAAGATGACTTTCATGTATGGTAACTACAGCAAGGTAAATGAAAGTAACTGTAACTATAACTATGAGGAACAGGGTGTAATCCATCAATGGACTCTTGGGAAATAATAGGGCTAAAACAATTCTAAGAACTGGTTTCTATATAGAGCCACATTATCTGAGCAACATGAGTGAAGAATACTCTTGTAAGCCCAGACACTAAAGTGCTTATGGCCATGATTTCTTTCTACTTTTTTTCGTTCTTCCATTCTCTTTTCATTCTCTTTCATTTTCTCATCATTTCTCCCTTCCCTCTCATTTTTTCTTCATTTGTCATCAGGATGACAGAAAAGAGAGAAGGATCCTCCTTTGAGGAAAGATTGATTGATTCCTTGCAGATTGTTTAAAGTAGATTGAGGGCCACCAAGTTTGCTAAAAGAGAAGCTAGATCACCTCAGGACAGAGACTGACTTTGCCCACACAACTGATTTTAAAAATGAGAAGATCAAATAAGGATGATTCCTAAATCCCACCTGAAATCAGCCTCATGAGGGAGAAACAGTGAGAGAAGTAACCCTTAAGTAAATGTTTTGGCACGCCCTGTTTTGAAAAATGCTTTACTAGGGCAGTTAACATTAGGATGATTCTGCATAATGTTAGATCCCAGGATCTCATGGCCTCTGAAATCCTGAATGTAGCCATCAAAGATTTTCCAAATTACTTATCAAATTGTAAGTTTTGAAATGAAGAAAGAGGATATTTATTTAATATGTATGGTTATTTAATACATAGGCTTTAAGCTTAATGACTATATTTAACTGATCCATCTAGTTTTAATTAAGCTTATAGTTAAACTGAATTAAACAAATCTTAATGTTTATTATTGGCTCTTTACTTTGGGAAGCAGGTAATCAAATGTGGATAAAGGTTTGTGGGACCAGAATGCAAGTACCATAAAGTAGCTGAAACTGCTAAATTTAATAGAAATGTTTTGTATTTACAAGGAAGCATGCTTTTTTTTTTTTTGAAATTATAGTTGCACTAATTTAAGGAAAAATCCATTCCTAAATGCCATGGTTTTCTAATTGTTTCCTTGGTAATGAGAGTTTGGAAAGCATATGACATTGATTTCATTTAATTTTTAATAGATTTTATATAAAGCTTCAATTTTTTACTAGAGTTGCTTCTCCCTAAACTATAAAAGAATAGTGAGAGATACCAAGATTCACAAATATTGTCATATGGTTAGAAAAATAAAACAATCTACAATGGAAGGAAGGCTTCCTATTGAAAAAAGAAAGAAGATTTCCTGTTGAAAAAAACAAATGGACAAAAAAACATTAGAGGGAAAACTGCTTTCCAACGTCTACATATTCAAAAAAGTATGAACAAAAATGCATACATTGGACTACTGAAGAACATTGATACAAATATGAAGATCTTTGATTATCAAATTCATAAATTGACAAAGAATCTGAACTGAACAAAATGTTTAAATACTAAATGAGACATGAAAAATAGAATTGACAGGTTTGTCCATCCTTTAGGTTAAATGATGGAAGAACCTGATCTCTGCCTGGAAACACTGCACACACACACACACACACACACACCATGCCCATCCTGGAGGTAATAACATCAGGTCTATGGCTGCACTAAAAAAATGGTAAATTGCTTACCAGGTAAAAAAGGGCTGATCCACACAATTAACTTGCCTGTGTTTCAATACAGGCCACTGATAATTTCTTGAGGAAAGAACAGTATAACATTGTCCTTTGTCACCTGCATCCCAAAAGGAAGACAACTAATTTTCTACTATAAAAAAAAAGGCCTTGTCACATTGCAACCTCAAGCTGCTTATCTCCCATGGTTGGCTGCAAATGAAGCCTCCTTAAAAAAAATCTCTTTCTGGGATTACAACTCATTCTTCCACTTTGGCCACAGGGAAACAATAGTTCTGTCTTGTCTTTTCCTCTTTTTAAAAAAGCCACACAAAAGCACTAATGTTCTCTTTGTCCTTCCTCCCTCCCTCCCTCCCTCCCCTCCTTCCATCCATGGAAATCCATCAAGGGAGGACTATAGTAAATGTGGTCCAATCAGGTAACCATTATAGGCAAGCTGCTCCATAATTCCTTTCTCTAGACCTTTCTATCACTATAACCCAACTGTAATCAAGAATTCAACAGAATTCCTTATGCCTCCAGGCTTGAAATTTTGGACTTGGACAATCTGGAACTGCACTGCCTATGGTCTGATCTAAGCATAGTACAAAAAATTGTCTGCAGCAACATTTTACCTGTCAATGACTTCTTCAGCTTCAACCACAATAATACATGGGCAAACAATCAATACAAACTCAAGGTAAAGCGCTTCCAACTCAATTGCAGAAAATATGACTTCAGCAACAGAGTGGTCAATGCCTGGAATGCTCTATCTGACTTTGTTGTTACAGCCTCAAACCCTCACAGCTTCAATCTCAAACTGTCTACCATGGACCTCACCCCATTCTTAAGAGGTCCTTAAAGGAGGCGTGCATAAGTGCACCAGCGTGCGCTTACTGTCCCCATTTATTTGTATTTATTTCCTTTGTTCATGTTTAAGTTCATAACTATACTTGTTATATTGTACATGTTTCACAAACAGACAAATAAAAAAGCACACAGCTATTTTTTTCTTACCTTAATTGTTACTCTCATCTGAGCACACAGAGTTCTCAGTTCTCTGTTATGACCTATTTTTCCATAGTTAGAGATGTTGCCTATTAATATTTCACTTGCTGCCAAGTGTGTTTCAATTAAAGTTAAGAAGTTCATATCCAAGGAAAGTGTTTTAACTGAATTGAGAATATAGTAAATATTCTTATAGCCATTTAAGAGATGTTATTTGAAGAGCATGTTTGGCTACTTTGCCAGGTTTTGGTGGACTATTTCAGGAATTTTAATTTATTTTTAATTTACTTATATCTCACTGTTATTATTTTTTACAAATAAACTTTATTATTTATTATTTTACAGATAACTTAAAGCAGCAAACATATCCAACACACCTTCCTTCTCCTATCTTCTGTACAACAACATCCCTGTGAGGTGAGTTAAGCTAAGAGTGAGTGACTGGCCCAAGATCACTAAACTGACCTTAATAATTAGGGCAGGACTTGATCTCACAACCTCCTACCTTCTAACCTGGTGCCTTGACCACTTGACTAAACTGGCTCTTAAGATAAGGTTGGATTAAAAAAAAACTTAAATTCACCACATTCATGATGGTGTCTGGAACGGATATGTCTTTGCAGTTGAACTTTTCAAACTAATTGTGGTTGACAAATAAATATTTAGATGGAAATGCAGATTGACTGCTGTCTTGGATCTTCTATGAAGCTTATTAGATGATATTTGGCAATCTACTATTTCACAGCTTAACCTTCTATGCTGGTTTGGTGTAAAAATGATTTACTTTGTGGCAAAGTGGGAAATGTATGCACCACAAATGGCCTTCTTAAGATTTTATTTAATGATAAATAATTTTATTGGATCTATGTCCTGGTTGTTCTGGGTAGAAAAGAAGCAAATATTGGAGTGTTATTAGAAATTAGATGTGATATCTACAATAATTGCTTGACTAGATGAACATTATTTTAGGAACTTCAAAGTCCATCTGAAGCAGTTAGAGACTCTTGCCTGATACCAAAAACATTTAATTCCCTTTCATTGGATTCAGACTCTTTTCCCATCGATTAACTACCATATTCCCTGAGAAACTCAATATGAAAAATAGAGAACTTAAGACATAAAACGAAAATGTACCCATTACTCTCAGCTTTTAACTTTTCACATCTCCAATTTATTCTAATCATTTTTATCAGCCTGCAGCTATTTAATATGTGCTTGCCTAATATAGAACACATATTTATTGCAACCAATTTTTCATAATAGTTTTTCATATTTTCCACAAATATACACATTTCATGCATAACATATACATGCATGCATGTGCCTTCATTTTACAAAACATTGCAGAGAAAGTAAACTTCAAGATCTGATAGTAGAAAACCATATCGTAATAACTTAAGTAAAAAGATGAGGCAGAAAGCTCAAATGCAAAGCTCTGAAAAGTTCAGATATAAAATGATAATTTCATTTTGGCAAATTTATTGAACTAAAAACTGCAAAATTGTTCAAGTATTGATAAAATTGTCCTCTATAGCTACTACAAAAAAAAAAAGACCACAAATTATGGTCACCAATCATGTAAGGAGCTTCCTCGGATGGCCCAGGAACTGTAAGCTAGACTCAGCCTCCATGATTGTTGTCCAAGATCTAATTGGTCATCAACAACAGTATGAAGATCTATTCAAACAGAGGTCTTTTACACTGTCTGTGATCTTTATTTTTTTTTTTTAAGTAAAGATTCCCAAGATAGGAACTCGGGAATGTATTTCTATTGATTTAGTTGAACTGCCATAAAACAATAATTTCTTTTCTGGTAATTGGAGAATCTAGTAAAAAAAAAAAATCCAGGAATTGAAGATATTATGTCTTATCTTAGAAATCTTGTTACAGTAGAATGCTTTGATTATAGCAGCTAACTAAACAGTTCATTGTAAAATAATAGATTTTCCAGATCTTGTACCTCATGACTAAGTATGATTAGTCATGAGGTACAAGAATGAGGTACAAGATCTGACTAAGTACAATTAAATTGGGAAACAACAGAGAATGGAAGATTAATTTACCACCCCATGTATTCACACCTAAATCCAAATCACTCTTTCTCTTTTACATATACACACAGCCAACCACACACCCAACACATTGCTGCTATTATTTGCAAAAAGGTATTAGAAAGCTGTTTGTTCATCTTTTGTATAGTACTCCATTTTCCATGACAGAATCACAGATGTGGAAAATCATCTATGATATGATTCACAAGATATGTTGTACTAAAACCAAACAAAGAGAATCAAGCATAGACTCCATACTAAATAGTTATTATGTATTCATTTACCAAACTAAAAAGCAATACCACAAGTCTTGGACAAAACTCATATTTTTTTTACAAGGTTACACTTTTCATTGCCTATTTCATTTTTCAGAGTGTAACCGTTGGTGTTTTAAACAAAACTTGAATGTAGCACTTCATTTAGAACAGTTTGCTTACTTCTGATTTAGTGTAACCCTAAGGGTATAATTATTTTTTCATAAAATTTTATTTGTTTCCTTATGGATAAATATATGTAAACTATTTTAAGATCTACCTTTTATTGGCCAACGGTTATTTTTAAACCCTCACATTTCTGATTATCATTTTTCTGTCACCATAGGAACCCTATTACAAAAAGTTTAAATATAGATTTTTTTTCTCTATTGAAGGCACATGTGATTGCTCCCTGATCCTTTTATTATTTGAACTGTAAAGTATGGAATTAAATTTCTAATAACTGAGCAATGTGCTGCTGAAATATATTATCTGAAGCAGCACTGGATAATACTGTAATTTAATGAATTTCACTGTAAAGAATGAGCTTACTTTTGAAATAGAGATTGGCTGTGAAGGTAACAGGACTTGTTTTCATGGCTCACTGAAACAAATTCCAGCTAAATATTGCATTGCATTACTTTTCCCATGCAGCTATGGAGAAAGAATAAGCAATTATATTTGCTTCATGCAATGACTTTGGGAAGGCATAGTGAATGAATGGAAATGCCACACAGAATGCATACTATACGAATTTACGAAAAACATGAACAGCCAGAAGCATCACATAGCTATCGCCAGTAATTGAGATAGAATGCTTGAAGGAAAAGTTATGCAAAAGAATTTTATAACAAAGAAGTTATGGAAAAGGCTAAACAAATATGTATTTTGGTCCTCTTCATCCCATGCTTCATCTCTCCATGTTCCCAGGAAAAGTCTGAAAGAAAATTGTAGTCTGTAACTGTGTAGGATTGATGGTATTGAGTACCTGATACTGGTAGTGTGAATCAATTTTCTGATGGAAAAACTTGGGAATCAAAGATGAAAAACCAGAGCAAGTTTGTACAAAGCACTCATACCCTCAAAACGACTCTATAGAGCACTGCACACCAGAACAATGAGACACAAGAACAGTTTTTTCCCGGATGCCATCACTCTGCTAAACGAATAATTCTCTCAACACTGTCCAACTATTTACTAAGTCTGCATTACTATTACTATTAATCCTCCCATTGTTCCTTTCACCCATCTCCTCCCATTTATGACTGTATGACTGTAACCTTGTCGCTTGTATCCTAATGA
The DNA here is from genome assembly GCF_049901715.1 of Pseudonaja textilis. Lineage (NCBI taxonomy): Eukaryota > Metazoa > Chordata > Lepidosauria > Squamata > Elapidae > Pseudonaja > Pseudonaja textilis. The sequence goes on along the minus strand of NC_141990.1, from coordinate 304,668,751 downwards.
TTTTTATTGACGGTTTCCTAGTATGATTGGATTGCTTATTGTACCCTATGACTATTATTAAGTGTTGTACCTTATGATTCTTGACTCTTGATGAATGTATCTTTTCTTTTATGTAGACTGAGAGCATATGCACCAAGACAAATTCCTTGTGTGTCCAATCACACTTGGCCAATAAAGAATTCTATCCATCTTCTATCTATGAGATGGCAGAATCAGTTTCAGGGTAAAAGCAAAGTGCTAAAGGTGATATTTTGGGGTTTGCGAATGTTGATGCAAGGCTACTCATTCTTGTCTACATTTTCACTTTGAGGCAAATATGCAGAAGATACATGAAGGGCCAAAGAAGTGATTAAAACAAGGCAGGGAGCTGCTCCCATATGTACTGTAGGGTGTCACTCTCTGCCACTTTGCTTCATGAATCTGGTCTGTCTGTATGAGACAGTCAAACCATCTCTGAATTGTAGTAACACTGTAAGAATCCAATGCTTTTAAATGCCTTGTATTGCTTCTAAACTCTATTTTTCTATTTCAGCCCCTTGGTTTTGAGTCATGCATTCATCATAATAAAACGATTTCAAGAATAGAAATGAAAATTGCATGTTTACATCATTCCCTTTGTGTTTAGTATATTATCCAATGTTCAAATGTTCTATCCCTGGAGTTTCACTCACACATTCGTACCTTCTCTGTATCGATCCCTTTAGACATTGACCATGTGGAGACAATATAATCCATGACACGTTCACTAAGGCCTTTGGGGACTTGGTATAACTTTAAGAAATCCCTCACATTGTTCAACATCTCATGGTAGCGATTGGTGTTGGCGTACATTTGTTGGAAAATTGTAGTGACGTTTCCAAAAATAGTTGCATAAAGAAGAGCTGGAAGAGATCCAAAAGAGTAATTAAAAACCAGCAAAGAGACACAAACTGCCAGCAGTTTAATCAATGCTAAAGCTTCCTTCATTGTTTCATCAAACATTTTGGTTGCAGTCAATTTGATGCTGAGCTGAGCTAGGGAAATATATTAATGGCAATTCTGGAGCAAGATGCAAGTGGAGATAGTAAATTAAGAAAACACATGAGGAAAGTTATTTAGAGTGCCACAAGTTCGCAATAGAGCCATCAGATATTCTATAGCTCTCAAATCCTGACAGATAGAATGAGACCTAAAAGATAGAGCTTGGCAGTCCAAGGACTTAGATCTGATAGGCTAAGACAAAAGTACATGATGTTCAGATCAGTGGGATAACATAATGGGGATTGCTCATTCAGTAGTAGAAACAGATAAATATGGTAAAGCAGAACGAATAACAAAATTTCTCAGTCCAAATTGGAGCTACCTGCCATTTACACTGGCTTTTCATTCTGAGGTGATATTCCATTTTCTGGAACTTCAGGTCAGAAGAAGAGTTATTTTGACACCACTGGCTACTTGTGCCAATCTTTCTGGTTTATTATTAATATTATTATTCCTTCTCACCTCCTCCCTATACCTGTCATACAGGAAGGTACAGTGAATAGTTTACTATAAATATTTTACCACTGAAGTGAACTTACATGTGTTACAAGTAAATGATATGAAAATAAAATCCGAATTTAACCAACCATGTTTGAAGTTACATATCGAACTACTTTACATATCTATGATCTCTCCTTTAAATAATGACATTGTTCAATTGAACAGATTGTTATATTTCTAATATTGTAAAAGCAATATTATCATTTCAGATTAGGCAGTTCATTGATTTAGAGGTCCCTGTCATCAGGGTTTCAGGTAGGCATCAATTTATGACTGTTCACTTAACAATCATTTGAGTTATGGCAGACCTCCCCAAAAAGTACTTATGATTTGAATTCAAAGATCCAATGACCTCCCTCCTAATGGTCATGTGACTGCATTTGAGGCACTTGGCAACCCTCTCACATTTACAGCCATTTGCAGCATCCTATAATCAGATGACCTCGATTTACATTTTTTCCTGAAAACAGCATTTACTTCTAGTTTCTGACAACAACAAAAATCCATAGCGAACAATGAGTTCACTTAACAACTGCAGAATTCACTTAACAAATACAGCATTTGCTATACAACCACCAAATTAACTACTCTTAATGACTCTTAAAAAAAGTTTGTAAAATTGAATGTGATAACATAATGACCTGCTCATGACCTCCATGATGGGATGGGATCCAAATTTCTTAACAACCAGTTCTGTGGGTGTGGCCTAATTTATGGATGTGGGTTGGTGGTCATGTGACTGGGTGGGCATGGCTTGTATGTAAATATTATCAATATTTATGTAAATATTGATTTTTTTTATAAAAAAGAGCAACTTTTACTCAAAAGCAGGCAAAGCAGGCAGGCAGATTGAGTTGCTCACAGAATCACAGGCTACCTGAGTCTGTCACATAAAATTTGCTTGCAAGTGAACTCATAAAATTTGCTTGTAAGCAAACTCATAAAATTAATTCACAGCACACCATGTATGTAAATATTGAATTTTAATTTTAAAAAGAACTACTTTTACCCAAAAGCAGGCAAAGCAGGCAGGCAGATTGAGTTACTCACAGAATCACAGATTCACTTAGAGAACTATCTATCTGCAATCAGCTACCTGAGTCTGCACTGAAAAGCTTCAATCCTAAGGTTCGGCTCTGCTTTTAGATTAGCTGGAAAGCAAGAAATTCAAGGATTTCCTGTTTTCTAGCTAATCTAAATCTCCTGGCAGAGAAGAAGAGTTGATGATCAGGGCAAAAAAGAAAAAGAAAAATAGCAACTTATCAAACCAGGCAAGTTGGATGGCTCACATGCCAGGTAAGGAGTGAGTGGGTGGGGAGAGGCGGGGCCAGCCAGTGGAGCAATTTCCTGGTTCTCCAAACTGCAGACAATCATAACACACGTGTGTGCAGTGTTTGCAAAAAATCATCAGCTGTGCTGCCTGGATAGCTGACAAGTGCTGTGCATTTCCTGCTTGTTTCCTGCTTTTTCAATCTCAGCTGTGCTGCGCAAAGCAGCTGAGGAGAAAAAAGCAGGGAATAAAGGACAGCTTAGAGTCCAGGCAGGCAGGTGGGCCAAACACCGAATCAGTTCGGTGTCAGCTGCTCTTCACAGCTACCGGTTCTATAGAACTGGGTCGAACCAGTAGCATCCCACTCCTGTCCATGAAGTGTGGTGGCACAGTGGTTAGAATGCAGTATTGCAGGCTACTTCCGCTACCTGCTGGCTGCCTGCAATTTGGCAGTTCGAATCTCACCAGGTTGACTCAGCCTTCCATCCTTCCGAGGTGGGTAAAATAAGGACCCACATTGTTGGGGGCAATATGCTGACTCTGTAAACCATTTAAGGAGGGCTTAAGCACTGTGAAGAGATATAGAAATCTAAGTGCTAGTGCTAAATGCTATTAATCAGCAGCATGACTTAGGATTGTAAATGAAGACTCAATTATGGTCATAAGTCAAGGACTACCTATATTAAAGTACTGTTGGATATAAAGTTTGAGAGACACAAAAAGACAAGTGAAACACATTCTTTTTTGTCATCTTATAATTATAATTTCTGCATTTGAACTGGCAAGAAATTGATTTTTTCTTGGCTCACAGCCCTCACATCCTGGACATAAATTGTTTCAACTTCTACCCTCAAAACAAGGTTATAGAGCATTGCACACCAGAACAACTAGACACAAGGACAGTTTTTCCCCCCACATGCCATCACTCTACTAAACAACTAATTCCCACAACACTCTCAAAGTATTTAGTAAGGCTGTATTACTGTTCTTCTTCTCATCCTTCCTATTACTTATCTCCTCCCATTTGTGACTATGACTTGTAACTTTGTTGCTTGTATCTTTATGATTTATATTGTTTTATTTAGCTTCTTAGTATGATTTTGATTGCCTATTTAGTATCCTATGACTATCACTAAGTGTTGTATCTTATGATTCTTGATGAATGTATTTTTATGTAGACTAAGAGGTTATGCACTGAAGACAAATTCCTTGTGTGTCCAATCATACTTGGCCAATAAAGAATTTTTATTCTTATCTTAGAAGCAGCCACTAGATCACAAAAGACAGTTATCTGAGGGTCATGCTACCTGAATTCCCAGGGTTCACCAGGACTTCAGGGGAAAGAAGAACATTACAGGAAAGTTTCTTCATCTTAGACTGAATCATCTGGGAAATAAAGTGAGCTATTTTTCAGATATATAAACTTCACCTTTGTCCAAAATACTGAGTTTTTCTTCTCCTCTCTCTTCAAGATTTTATGTGCTGCATGGAGTATGTTAATTGCGATTGATCCCTTGGAAATGTAATTTTCCAAGAACTGCCACCACTTTAGACAAATAAAAGTTGTCTCCTCTATTCCCCACATCTTATACTTTTGCATCTAAATATTGCATTCTTGGGATATCATTATTAGGAACCAAGTGCAGAAAAGCCAACAGATTAGGTGCATGCAACAGTCTTTAACATCTCCTAAACATCTTTAATAACTCCTGGATTTTTTCCAGCTTGGCTATAATTCAGAAGCAGCATTGATTTCACTTGTCGATGACCTGTAGTAGGACAGGGATGGAGTGTTGCAACATTCCTAGTCCTGCTTGAATTCTTAGTAGGTTGCGATTTCACTAATCATGGACTGCCTGAGGTACTTCCTTCATGATCAGTTCTAGCTGCTATTGGTGGGGGAGACAAAAGCCCTGACCCTGCTTTATGGTCACTAGGTGAGGCCATTCCCAGTGAGGCCATTCATAATTTAGTCCCCTACCTTTCCAATGACTACACTACAAGGAACTGCCCTAAAAGACTACTTGGAAGCTACAGCTGGTTTAGAATACAATGATAATTGGTCTTTCTTAGTTTACTCGTGTAATAACTATAATTTTTAAGCTTTTGGCTTTTGGCCATTTGGCTTTTGGGTGCCATCTAAGTTGCTGGTGATGCACATAACTATCTTTATGGTTTGGAATCTGGATACCTCTGGTTCTGTCTTTCTCTGGCTATTTCTGTCCATCCAGTAAGACGGCTCACTATTGGTCTCATCAGTAAGGCAACGTCATCTATGTCAGATCCTGCCCTCTGAAACATGCTTCCACCATATGTCCCTATTGGCCAACCTTGCTGGGCTTTTTGTAAAACCTTAAAATTGAAGGCTGAAGTAGTATTATACAGCTTTGTACTAGGTTTTAGGACTTTTGAAAATAATACTTTTTGGTACTATTGAGGGTTTTTTTATGTTCTTGTTTTTTTTATTGCTGTAATCTGCCTAGGATTGGAAATTATGATTAAGGGAGTCTCTAAGCTTGATATTTAAACAAACAGCAAAGCAAACATATGAATAAAGTCTTTATTAAATATAGTGGCTGATTTCACATAAGTTTAAGCAGATCTGTCAAAGACACAACTGTTATCATTCCCATAACATTCTAATCTTAATGAGTCTATCTATAGTTTAGTATACCATGCAAAACCAGCTCATTTAACTAGGTTATACATCTGGAACTAGAAACAAAAACTAAAAATTGCTTTAATACAGTAGCCAAATCAGCATGCTAGATGAATCCACCTCCTGGGTCAAAGTCTGTTTGATCATATAAAAATAAAATAACGGGGAGATAGATATCCAAAAATGACAGAGGCCATATATCACTGTAGCCAATTTAAAACATTTGTGACTGTCATTTTTGTCCCTCCTCATTAAATTTACTAATGCACTTTATATTAAATTGACACCAGCATGCTAATTTCATTCTCTCTGTCAGCCCACTTGTCATGTTTCATGAGTTAAAGATATAAATATTGCAGTGCTCCCTGTATTATCTAAAGCCACAGATATGAAAGAAAGTTGGACAGCTCATATTTGAATATGAATTTAGCAGATCTACATTTCCTGAACTCACTGAATTAGCAGTACTAGTTATCATATGATCTATATTAATTAGTCAAAATCTCACACCATTGAAAATATTTCTGACTCATCTAGAACAATGGGAGGGCTATGTGAGGATGCTTTTTGTGGATTTTAATTCTGCGTTTAACACATTTCTTCCATGTAGACTAGTGTCTAAACTTCTGGACCTTGGGCTTTCTAATTCAATCTGCTTTTGGATTATGGATTTCCTGTCTGGCTGCTCACAGAGGGTCAGATTAGGTAATCATACCTCTTCAGCCCTTATTCTTAACACTGGTACACTACAGGGTTGTGTGTTGAGTCCCTTACTCTATACTCTTTATTTTCATGACTGCATTCCCACTCACATTAGTAATACTATTGCTAAATTTGCAGATGATACAACAATGGTGGGACTTATCTCTGGGGGGGATGAGTCTGCCTACTGAGATGAGGTGGATCAGTTGCTTTCGTGGTGTGGAGACAACAACATGGTCCTCAACACCAATAAGACCAAGGAGCTTATAGTGGATTATAGAAGGAACAGATCAGACATCCAACCCTTGCTTATCAATGGAGACCGAGTAGAGCAAGTGACCAGTTTTAAGTTTCTAGGTGTTACCCTAAAAGAGGACCTGACCTGGGGTGCCCACATTGCAGCCCTGTTCAAAAGGGCCCAGCAGAAATTATACTACTTCTCAGGCTTCTCAGAAAGCAACAACTGAATGAGAAACTGCTGGTGACCTTCTACCGGTGCACCATAGAGAGCATTTTAACATACTGCACCTCTGTATGGTTTGCCAATTGCACAGTGGCAGATAGGAAAGCACTCTAGAGAGTTAGTCATTGCTCAGAAGATCATTGGTTGCCTGCTCCCCTCTTTGGAAGAGCTTTATAGCTCCCACTGCCTTAAGAAAGTTCAAAACATTCTCAAAGATCCATCTCATCCTGGGCACCCTTTTTTGAACTATTACCATCTGGCAGATGGTACAGAATAATAAAAACAAGGACAACTAGGCTAAAAAACAGCTTCTATCCCAGGGCAGTAGCTCTTTTGAATTCTGTTGTATAGTGCAGTATTGGTGTGGTATCGGGGGTTTCCGGTTCAATGTGTGAAGGGTGAAGGATGTGTGTTTGTGTTTATTTTCATGGTCAAGGTCATGATGTGCACTGAAGATGATGTTTGATTTCATTGTACAAGGTGCAATGACAATAAAGTAAAACTAAAAACTAAACTAAATATTATCAGTCTTACATGAAGGACCTTTGTGAGATTGTATGCTTAAATCATAGAAATTCATGGAAATTCAGAACTGATAAATCTGGGGATCTTACAAGATTCAGTCAGTTTTCACAATTAAATTTAATTTAACTGGGGGGCAACATGTTTTTTTAACTAAAGAAATCAATTGATCTCTTATGCCTTATGTAATTATTTATTACATTTGCAGTTGGAAATTCCCTCCACCTAAGACATTTATTTAAACTATAGACCAAACTACACTAAAGAACATTTATTTTGCAGGATCCAATCTGAGTCGGTTACTGTGAACAGAGGTTTAATCTTCTGAGCTGGTCCTGGTGACCAATTCTTACAAGAGAATACCCTATATCACTAGGCCTGATACACAAAATCTGCTACGATGTCCTACCAGTCAATGACTACTTCAGCTTCAACCGCAACAATACAAGAGCATACAACAGATACAAACTCAATGTAAAACACTCCAAATTTATTTGCAGAAAATACGACTTCAGCAACAGAGTGGTCAATGCCAGGAATGCACTACCTGACTCTGTTGTTACATCCTCAAACCCCACTCCTTTAATCTCAAACTATCCACTATTGACCTCACTCCTTTTCTAAGAGGTCTGTAAGGGGCATGCATAAGTGCACAATCGTGTCTACCTACCATTCCTGTCCTATTATCCCCATTTATTCGTACCTATTTCCTGTATTCTTACTAATGATTATACTTATACCTATTATCTTGTAAGCAATTGACAAATCAAATAAATAAAAATAAATAAAATAAGTTTGGATCATACAACATTATCCTGGAATATTTGCCTTCATTTGTGACCGTTATCCTAGGGTATTTACCTTCATCTGTGAAAATTCATTTTATTGACAAATGTTGGTATTGGAGGCCCAAGGACAAAGTCTGGAGAGGAGTGGGGTTACAAACCTTCTTTATTGGCATAGGCAAATGAATCCCTCCATTTAATTGGCTATGTTTTTTTTAAATAAATGTTATTAAAAGTCTTATAGAACATGTAAAAACTAATACAAGCTAATACAGAAAAGAAGGGAGGGAGAAAGGAAATAAAAAGAAGCTTTCGATTTCCTCTTCAGCAAATATAAGTGCACTATAATATATAACTGTTCTTTCTATTACCAATTTTTTTCCTAATCATCAAAAAATCAGAAACAAATTTTCTCCATTTATGCAAAAAAAAAAAAGTCTATAAGGGTTTTCCAGTCATCCATAAATGTAGATGTTGTTTTTCTCAGATCAAAAAAATTTAATTTAGACATCCCTGCAAATTCCATCATCTTTACAAGCCATTTTTCCATTCAAGGTCTAATTATAGAGGTCTAATTCCATTATAACCAACATTATCGGTTATTATTATGTCTTGATTTTATTATCTGTTAATTGATTTGATTAATACCATTTTGGTATTCTATTATGGGACAAGATAAATGAAATAATATTTTCCTACACAATAGATGTTTTTAGTAAGACAATAATCTTTTATAATATATCTTAACGTGATTAGTTTCCTTAGCTGCTATCTACAAATCCTTGGTTCCCAACTTTGGCAGATAACTATTCTTAACCACCTAATAATTCCAGTGGCTATTTGGTTACGTGGCATTCTTGTGATTAACACCTTCACTTATTATGTTACTGCCTTACTTCAAGTTGCTTTTACTGAATCTGCAAAACAGCCTATTAGTTATTATTTGCTAAGTTATCTAATATTTGTTAATTCCTACCAGTGCATGCTGACCTTTCTCATTTATCAACAGGAAGACTCAAATTCAGGAAGCTCCCACTGGCACTTGCACAACATATAAATGAACCGCAAAAAAGGTGCACGGCTTTGAATTACCACATCAGCAATGGACCATCCTGAATGCACCTCACATGGGATCTGCCAGGCCTCTCTGTATAAATGGGGCATAGTATCCTCCCCTCAGTATGACTGGGGGTCCCACATCAATCTTCAGACCACATTGTGACCAGCTGTAAGTTCAGGGCATTTACCAGCCCAGTATCTGATTTTTTAAATTTTTTAAAAAATATAAGCGATTCAATGGTTAGATGCCTAGACATTGGTATTTGAACATAGATCTTTCTAACATTTATATTTTATTGTATTCTACTAATTTAGATGAAATGTTAATATGTATTGTTAGTTCATGTCTGATATGCCATATGATTGATAAAAACAAAAAACAAACAAACAAACAAACAAATAAATAAATATGTTGGTTGGGATTTTCCCATGTACTTCACATGCATCCTTCATGGATATTTAACTTGTAGTCTCATGTTGCCAAATTTGTGGTTCATTGTCTGAAATAAAATTACTCTTCAGTATTTGCACTTTTTTAATATAGGGAATCAAGCAAAATAAACAGAAAGGCCTAAATTTACAACGTCTAAAGGTTTCACAGAATTGAACAATAAACATTACGAGCCTTAAGAATCCTGCATTCTAATAGCGAGCTTTTAAAAAAAGTCTGATTTGATTAAAACCTTTACACATCTGTTCAAATTATGTAATTAGTACTCAGGCTTAGGATTAAAGGAGTAAACATACTGGACTGAATCAGATTAAAGGTCCAACTTTCAGGCCACTTAGCTGTTCTCTGCCCTAAGCTGTTTACTTTTTGAACAGAGAATTAGAGTCATTTTATCAATTGCAAAGTAGTCAAAACATCAATGGCTATTAAAAGGATTTTTTGCTATTCCAGCAACTTTAAATTGGCTCTTCAGAAAGGAAATAGGAAATATTTTGTGGAAATCACTGTCTTTTGTTATTTTCAAGAAAAGCACATGAACAAATTTACACAATAATCATTTAAAAGCTGTGCTTCCTAAATTGTGCCCTGTAGCAAAGTCACAGGGACACTGTGGGGAATTTTAAATGTTTTGAGGGAAACAGTGATACTTGACATTGTGAAACATTACTAAGGCATTAAAGAGCATCATGAATCAGGAAAGTTTGAAAACTTATGTTTCTGAGGAAACTTTTTTGCTTTTTGGAATAAAAATTACACACAGACCAATTACTTGGACACATTTAATAGGTTCCTTTAATGGGAAAGTGTGTAATATTGCCTTTCCTCTTTTTAAATGTCCTACTTGCTATGATTTTTTCCTTATCAGCTTGTCCGCTGAATCACCCATGGGGGTCTGCCAAACCAAAGTATAATGCAAAGGATTGTGGGAAATCTTTTAGCACAATATGCCCAATGCTGGTTTCAAACAAAATAATTTAACTTCAAGATTTTCCCAAGCAAGTAAGATGGAAACCAAGAACATATATGGAGTACTATCTGTGAAATTAGAAGAAAAGATGAAGGAAAATTTGAGAGTCAAACAATCTCACAGCAAGAGCCACACCATTACCTCAAGAGCAGTTGAAAACTGGCTCCACGCTGTTTGTGTCCTAATTAGAGTTGATCCACTGAAATCAATAAGCCTTCAGTAAAGGATGATTAACTTAAGCCTCATTGATTTCAGTTAGATTATTCTAAGTAGGATGTTATCTGCATCAATGAGCACTATGGCCTTAATTTTAAACTCCATAAAATTAAGATCTATTGAATTAATATTTATGCAGCCAAACAGATTGGATTGCTAATATTTAATTTGCAAATGTTCTGCACTGACATTTCTGTTCTCTAATCTGGTCCATTTATCGTTTTCTTCTGATTCAAAGTTTTCAAGCAAATTACAGTTTGTCTTATCAAGAAAATTCAGTCACTCTCATGACAGGCTTGCAAAGTGTTAGCAGATTTAGCATTGTATGTTTAACTCCAGGGAAAAATGTTCCTTGGATTTTCCATTTTGTTGACCGTGGATGGAAGTAGCAAAGTATGAGGATCCTGATAAATATCCTTTGATAATGTTTGAGTCTCTGAACAAGAAAACTGAAAAGATTGCAGTTAGAATCCAGGAAAATTTACTTCCCCAATTCTTTGTTTGTGCTTGAACAATTTTGGGATCTTTTCAGTTTTCTTGTTCAGAGACTCAAACATTATCAAAGGATATTTGATATCATATTTTCTCTGTATCCATTTTTGGACCTTTCCTTCTTTGGACCTTTTTTATGATGATAAATAGTTCCTCCCTTGCAGTGGACCCCAATTAATTGGTTTTTTAAGGTAAAAGAAAAGGAATATTTGGCAACTTTAATCATTCTTAGAGTAGATCTGTTGTTTTCAGTGAGGCGTCTTTAAAATCCATATGCCTTCCAGTAAACCATGTGACTAAAAACATCAAATAATATTAAAGTTTATTCATGTCGCAGGGCTAAGGATGTGTAAATCTTCAAAGGGAGGCTTCACTTTGATGTAAGTTCACTGGAGTAAAGCAGCCCCTTGAAGCTGCTCCATGAATTAACTTGTCTTCCTCTTTTCTAAAAGCCAAAATGAGCGGTTGCATTGCTTCTTATCCTCACTTTGTTCTCCTCTGGTTTTTGCAAAAGCCAAAAGTGGCTTCAGTTTTCACAACCAATGCTCTTGTCTGCAACTTCTTCTCAAAATCTCCCAACGCTTGCAAAAGCCAGAACAGGCTTCTGTGGGTGCAAAAGTGTCTGCACTGGAGATTTTATAAATGACAGGGGGGACCAGGGGGGTGGCATCAGGGTGACAAAAAAGTATTTTGCCAGGGGAAATCACATTGTGTCTAATGCTTCATCAAAGAGCATTACATCCCTTCTGTACAACAAGACTCTTGGTTAAGTTATCAGGTATCCCTTACAGGTTTAATACAGATATAGGCAACTCTCATCTTAGGACGACAATTGGGATTAGAACATCCATCACTAAGCAATGCCATTGAATTTACAACCCCTTTTTTTCCATGGATGTTAGCTTTCCCCACTGACTTTGTTTATACCAAACATTCTTTTATTAAGTTATAAAATATTGTAAAATGCGAAATATAAAAGTAAATAAAAGAGCAGTGAGAGGGGAGGGAGAAGTGAGGGAAAGGTAGGGAAAGGAAAAGAAAAAGCAGCGTTGACTTCTGACTCTCTCTATTGCAGTAAAATAGGGCATTAGCATCAAATATGTTTTTCCATAATGATATGAACAAGTCATTTCCATAAAGATCTATCAATCCAATTTATAAAACCCAAAGTCAAAGATATATTCTTTTCTACATCAAGCATGAAATTCAGAAGCAGTTTCCATGTGGAAACAAAGGTAGTTAAGTTCTTTTCTTTAATCAGAGTAGTCAGTTTTGCCATTTCAGCCAACTCCATCAACTTCTGCATCCATTCTTCCATGGTAGGCATTAAAGTATCTTTCCATTTTTGCGCATATAATAGTCCTGCTACCGTCAACATATGTGGTAACAAAGTTCCATTTTTTTTCCCATTAATCCCAAAAGAAAAACTTTTGAGTCCCCACTGACTTTGTCAGAAGCCCCCAGGAAGATTACAAATGGTGATCACATGACCTCATGATGCTGCAATCATCATAAATAAATGCCAAATGGCCAAGTTTTGATCACATGATAATGGGAACACAGCAACAGTTGTAAGTATGAGGACCAATCATTAATCACTCTTTCCAGTGCTGTTGTAACTTTGAACAGAATGGTTGTAAGTTGAGGTCTACCTGTATGGCCATTGCTGTGATCACAGGCCTCTTTCTTGCCTCCTATTAGATTCACTGCCTTAAGCTTCTTACAATTTGAAAAAAAAGGATAAGCTTCTTATAATTAAAAAAAAACTTGGAGGGGGAGTTTGCATGCTATTAAGTAAACCATTCTGTAACATCATCCTGACTTTCAGTAATGGCTCTGTGTTCTACATCCTTAGAAAATAAAATAGGCCAGTAAATGTGCCCCATCCCCCCCCCCCCAAATGTATTCACCTTCCCAGAACAAAGACATTTAACCATTTGCCTTCTGGGAAAAGAGTGTTTCATGTTTGGCTACGAATGCAACATAACACATTTTGTGACAAGGATGCCACCTAATTATGGCATTCATTTTGTGAATATAACCACAGTATGAATTCTAAATATGTTCATTGATACCAAAAGCTTGTGTACATAAAATAAAACAAAAAAATACTGGTTAGATAACAAATCCATAAAACATTGATGTTGATTGTGGCTTCCAAAGATGTATACAGGCTAGGGAATGACAAAACTGTTACCGCTAAGTTCTAATTAATCAGAAAATTAATATTTCATCATTGTTGCTGGCATTTGAAAATAAAAAGTTTTGCTTAGGATTCATTTTGCAGTACTACTTTAAATAGAGTAACAATATGATTTTTTAAAGATTGCAGTTGTGTATAAAGCAATTAGCAGATTAAGCAAATTGCTTTCCTTTGTAAGTGTATCATCATAGCACTCAAGGATCTCCTTATGTTTAGATGCTCTGAAATGTGTATTCTAAATTAATACTATTAATATTAAAAACCAAATAGCACCAAGTTTAATATTACCAAATGTGCAAACAGCTTCATTTGAGGTATCTTGAGCTGAACCATACATAAAGAGTTGCTGATTAACAAAATGCTCCTGCTAGTGCAAAAAACAGAAGAGGGACAGCCTCAACAGAATGAGAACCTGAAATTTTTAAAAATATGATTCTATAATTCTTTTAACTAAGAGTTAAGCGAGAGTGAATTCTAATAATACTTACAGTACTTCAAAGTAAACATGTACGATTACACTATAAAGAATAAAGCTCGGGATGAAAAATTAGTTCACTAAAAATAGAATTTGCAATTCAGATCCTATACTGCATGGGTGTCAAACTCATTGTGTCACGTTGCCATCATATGACGTTTCACAACATTTTCCCCATTTGTGGAGCTGGGATGGGGGTGACCTGCATTTGTCACCAATTTGACACCCCTACTTACTGTATGTCAGTGTTTCTCAACAAATTTAAGATATGTAGACTTCAACTCCCAGAATTCCCCAGTGTTCTGACCCAAACCTGGTTCCAAGGAAGCAAACAGGAGACAAAGGTAACAGCATAACCTTTTAATGTTTCTTTTCAAATCCCATTCCTTCACGGGTAAAAGCCTGCTTCAAACCAATTAGCTCTGATAAGAAAGAGCCTTGCTAAGGTTTTGCAAGGCTGCCAAGAACAACAGATTAAGTTACTAAGCAATAATTCCAGCACAAAGAGTCTCCAAACACCAACTCAGATATTCCTAACGTCTCGAATGTAAAACTTCTTTGCCTTCTGCAAAGAATTGCAGTTTCTCAGCTGGCTTTTATCTCCTCAGGGAGAGGCCATTACCTTGCATCCTTACTCCCAAGTCGCCCATGTGCTGCAGCTGCTCTTTCCTTCAAACAGCCCTGTGCGCACGCGCGCTGGGCACGGGCTCCTCAGGGAGCTCTTCATCGCTGCTGCCAGCTTCCGCAATCTCCAAAGGCAGCATTCCACTCTCTGATGGTCCTGGCCCCATCCCTGCATCTCATGCAGGCCCCTCATCTGAGTCTTCACTCTCCGAGTCCTCAGCCATCCGAACCTGATGCCAGCAAACCACAATACCCAGCTAGTTTTGCACTCAAAGAACTCCTTATGTTTAAATGCCCTCAAATCTTCATCATCTTTTAACAACCCCATAGTCCCTTGTGGGGTGGAATCTGGGCAACTGAATGGAGCTGAGTGTTTACTGAGTTTTGTTCAGTAGATATATTCTCAATGCGCCCAGAGTGAGAAATATCTGCCTCTACCTAGGATCGAACTCACAGCCTCCTGAAATATGCACTCTAAATTAATCCTATTAATACTAAAAGCCAAATAGCACCAAATTTGAGTTGAGAAACACTGACGTACGTAACAATAATTAATCTTGCCTGATTTCCTTCAAAAATACCTCTGTCCATCTCAGTATGGTATGAATTCAAGGATGCTAGTTGGCATTTAATCCCAGACTATTCTATAAATTATTCCTTGTTGAACTATCTAGTTTTTTTTTAAAGATTTAGGTAGTTGGAACTTTTTATGAAAATCAATCAATCACCAACTTGGGCCAAAGAACAGATATGCCACAGAGAGTATAACCCACTCACTGACTCTCCATATTTCACCTATATGTTCCACAAGCTTTATTGTTGGATACAGCCACTTTTCAAAAGCCACGACAAAATATCGTATCTGTAAAAATTATTCTAAATGAGTAAATATTTTTAAAAAGGTTAATTTATTATAAATGATATGCACAAGACAGATTCCAAGATCCTTCACCAAATTAACCTCAGGTTATATCTAATAATAGCTTATTTAGTGCATTTAGGAATGAGATAGTTTGTCTAAAAATGTTATAATGAATTAAACTTTAGAATTAACAGTATACTTATTTGTAGCTTTTTAAACAATATAGCTGTAGCCAATTTGTCTTGTTATATGCAAAATGACATTAATTAATTTTAATTACTGTAGGTATCATTGAATTAAACTATTTGTAGACTGTATAGTACTGAATTCCTAGCAACTTGCATTCACCAAGAATGAATCCTAGAGTTAGAAGGATTGGCTTCTAGGCCAATCCTCTGCAAGTGCAGAATTTTTATACTGTCCCGCACAAATGTTTTTTTAAAACTTCCACTGATAGATTGCTCACAATTTCAGGAGGCAGAATCTTTTCCTTAAAATGGCTCTTGGTGTCAGAAAATTCCTTCTTATTTCAACTTTGGGTCTCTCACTGCAAAGCTTCCTCCCACCAGTTTTTGTCTTACAAATAAATAAATTAATAAATCCATGCCTTTTCTGTATGCTATTCCTCCATATATTGGAAGACTGCTATAATGTCTCTCCTTGGCCTTCTTTTCTTTAGATAAAACATACCAAGTTTTTAACCAGTTTTCATAGGCTTTAGTTTCCAAGCTTTTTACTTTTTTTGCCACACTTCTCTGAGCCTTCTTTGTTTTACTGTGGTGACAGAAATGGACAAAATGGCGATAGGTGTTAGCCAACGAGAAACTTAACACCAAGTCCCAAAGGTGCTTTTTCAGGGAGCAACTAGACCTTCTTGTTTTTTCTTCGAAAACATTTCGCTTCTCATCCAAGAAATTTCTTCAGCTCTGACAGGATAGTGGAGAATGGAAGGATTTATATTCCTTGCAGACAGCTGGTCATATAAAATGGAATATAAATATGAATCCTTCCATTTCCCATTTATCCTGACAGAGCTGAAGAAGCTTCTTGGATGAGAAGTGAAATGTCTTCAAAGACCAGTTGACTCCTGAAAAATCACCTTTGGGACAACCATGACCTGGATGATTGAGAATCTCTATAGACTTTTTACACACCAAGTAGACAAACAAACACTGAGTAATTATGTAGGTGAATATTTGCTCCTTGTCACAGAGATACAGGGATCATAAGAGATTTGTATACTTACATGTTCTCTCATTGCAATGGATATTAAAGACAGACGAAGAAAGAAAATATTTTTTCCCCAAGGCAGACTTAGTGCAGAGGATTCTATGCATGTATGTTTGAAGGTTATGGAGGAAAGAGAGGCAAACAACTCTGAAATAGCCAATTAAATGATTCAAAACATCACAACATGATTGGATATTTTCCCCAAGCTTCTGGGTGAGCTACCTTCTACCTGGAAAGGGGCAATTAGCATCACTTGAGCATTTCAACTCTTCCCTCATTAAAGCAGCACAAGAGCTACTATAGTGTAATTCCAGGTTGGCTTATGGGGTATTTCATAAGGAATGCATCTCTTCTGTTAAGTTTCTTCCTTCCTGTTCAATTTGTGTAACAGGTAAGAATGAAAAATATGTTGCAACCACTCAAACAACTCTGTGCGTCATTTCTAGCTTCTTTTTCGGCTCCTGATCTTACTGCAATTATACATATTCAATTTTCCTTGCCAAAACAGTTGCTCTATATCACATTAGCCTCAAATGGCACTTTAGAAATAATATGCACGCAAGTATTTAAATAACCATGTCTGACTATTCCCACTCGCCAGAAAGAAAGAGCTAAGCTCAGTTCTGAGCCCCAGGTCTGCATATGCTTTCACTTCACCGAGAAGGGAAAGTCCACACTGGCGCGTCTTCTAGTGCCTCATGGCAGCTGCTACTTCTTTAAAAGAAATAGGCTTCACAATGATCACACATAGAGCAGCAGCCTTTGGGTAGTTTTTATACTTACATTTAATATAGAGAGTGCTTCATTCTCTAAATCTTGTAATGGGCAACATTGCATCTAATAATCATAGTCAAAATGATGGCAATTCAGCATCTTAACTGAAATTTTCCCACCCTTTACTGCCTGATCTTGAAAACACTATAGATCGGAGACCTGAGAAGGTCTTTCAGAATTAAGGCTTGGACTTGGAGTGCCTGCAATGTGTGGAAATTCCATAATTGCGAGAGAGAGACCAACCAGTAAGAATTCCTTTATTCTGAAACATGGCACCAATCTACAAGATTATAATAAGAATCCCCACTTCAATACAGCAAATCAGAATGGGTGTCTTCCAAAAACTTTATAGCCTTGCAAAGTGCTCACAGAGTCACAGGCTTTCTCTTGCTTCTCAGGTTGTTATAAACAATGTAGAATCTTACAACTCAACATCCTCGTCTGAAGGAACATTGGAAAGGAAGGAGTGTAGAATGGGCTACCTGCCGCTGATATGAATAGGGAGCTGACCAATCATTTTTATCTTATGAAACTCTCTGCCTACCAGAACAATTTTGAATGGAATGACTATTTTCTCTTTCTCAGATTTACTTCTTTAACTGGTCAACTGTAGCATTTCTCTATTTTATTCTAATCTTTGCTATCATACTTTTATATTGATTCCATCAACAGAATTAGTTCAGCTGAAAGCTTCCAATACTCTGAATGTGGGATCAAATCTTTAAATTTTGCATAATGGGGACAGATTTCAGTCCTGACAATATGCAGATTCCTGCCCTACATCTTTCACCTGCTGGCCCAAATCTTTAAGTTGTTGTTGTTGTTGTTGTTTTTAAAAGGTGTCCTATAAGGCAATTCACTGTTTGCCAGTCTCTTTTCCTTCAGTGTGACTATCCCTTTAACAAGAGGCATGGTGGTTCAGTCGCTTAAAGATAGTGGAGAAAGTCTTTATTCTGGCAGTTCAAGTCCTAGCAGCGTGTGGCAGACTGAAGTCCCAACACTTGCCTCGGCTTGTTCCAACCTAGCAATTTGAAGGCATGTAACATATGAGAAGATAAATAGGTACTACTTTGGTGGGAAACATAATGGCATATAAAAGTTGGTGAGAGAGGACTATTTTTATAGAATCTATGCTGATTCTCCTTCAGTAAGGCTCTATTCCTTATGTGCTAGATTTTTAAAAATCTTCTATTATCATTTCCACCAATTGGCCTGCAATAAACATTAAACTGACTTGTATACAGCTTTCATAATCTCTCCCAGAGACCTTTGCAAAACATTGATGTTATACTGGCTCTCTTCCAGTCCTACTGAAGTGTACTGAGTCTGATCTAAGTGACAAACTCCCAGTTTCCATTGGAGAAGGAGGGTGTCTATCAGAAAATTCACATTTAAATTCTTTAGAAACAATGGTTTCTTGAAATTTGGTCTCTCAAAATATCTTAGAATATCCTCTCTTGTTGGACCAATTTCCTATAATTGTTTCAATGGCATCCCCAAGAAAGTCAATATAAGCTCATATACATATCTTACAACTTCTGTGGTAGGGTGGGCTTAGGATAATTGGGCTCCACAAAATTCAAATTATTTGTCATCTTATGTTGAAAACTGAAATAGTATCAAAATCCCATCAAACAATCATTGGAAGTGGTAGTGGCATCACATTTGTCAATTTTAATTTTTAATATGGTAAATATCAATAAACATAACCCACCCAAACCAAAGCAATTTTGAGGTCCTCCATAATTTTTTTAAAGTGGGAAGTAGTCCTAAGAGAAAAAAAGGTACTGTGGTTTTCTATAACTGTCAAGTATTATGAAGATATCCTCAATCACCCATTGAATGTATTCTAAATGTAAAAATATTTCCATTAGTTACTGATTACTATTGGAACCATAAAAGTTACATCAGATCATGATCACTATGTAGGATTAAGTGTAGCATTGTGTGCTATCTGGGTGGCTCCAGTATCAACTTTTCCAAAACACTGTCATTTAAAGTATCTAAAATATGGGATTCTTTGCCATGGCCTGAATACAAATGCTCCCATTTTATGTGAAGGTAATTTAAGTTCCCTATTATTGCTTCTTCTTGACATGCATGCCTGATCTCTTTCAATTTCTCAATATAGCCTTCAGTGTTTTGGGTGGGAGACAGATTATTCCTAGATCTAATTTACATTTGCAGTCAAGATATTCCCACTCATAATAATTCTATGGAGAAATCTTTTCTTCTAAAGTTTTTTTTAATATATTAGAATTTTTATTATCCTTGTCAAGGAAGAGAAACAT
Organism: Pseudonaja textilis; assembly: GCF_049901715.1. NCBI lineage: Eukaryota > Metazoa > Chordata > Lepidosauria > Squamata > Elapidae > Pseudonaja > Pseudonaja textilis. Next base: position 304,649,185 of record NC_141990.1, on the reverse strand, counting down.
ACCCTCCCAGTAAACCCTTTCCTGTCCTTTTTAAAAACTTATATCCAGATGTGTCTATATCCAATTCATTATTTTCATTCTTCAAGGCTTCTGTTTTACTTTCTATAGCTGTGTTAACATTCATAACCAAGTACCCTAATTCCCATTTAATTGCGTCAGAGACTACTAGCACAGTAATAGAAACATATAGGCTGTCCCTGCCCCAAAGTTATTGGCACCAGCCCTTTTCATAGCCTTTTGTCTCTCTTTTTTCTCTTAACAGATATGACCACCTTGATCTTATCCTTTATAGCATTTCCTAAAGTATCTAATTTTTTTCTTACATTCAATTGTGTTCATTCAAATATGTCAGAGATTACTTGGACAAGTTCCTGCATTTTTTGGGCAAGGTTTTTCAGAAGTGGTTTGCCATTGCCTCCCTTTTTAGGGCTGAGAGAGAATGACTGGCCAAAGGCCACCCATCTGGCTTTGTGCCTAAAGTGGAACTAGAACTCACTGTCTCCCAGTTTCTAGCCTCATATTTTAACTATTACATCAGACTGGCTGTCAAAATATTTACACCCTTCCAAATTAGATGCTAGTCATGGAACAGGATGGGATGGGATGGGATGGGACGGGATAGGACAGAATAGAATAGAATAGAATAGAATAGAATAGAATAGAATAGAATAGAATAGAATAGAATAGAATAGAATAAGAGATTATGGTGAAAGAAGATGGCAAAAGAAAGTTTGAGCTACAAATTGACAGGGAATAGGAATCTTGGTGATGTCTATGAAGAAAAACTTTCTGAAAAATGTGGGTGAAGCAACTGAGCAGCAGATTATAATGCTGCTGGCTGTTCCAGTCTAAACTCCACTTCCTCCTCCTGCTTGGTCATCTGATCAAGAGGGGAACATATACATACATATATTATATATGGATTTTGGCCTCTGTAATTCTTCATACCAATCCGACAAGATCACCTTGCAATCTAGACACCCTTCATAAACCCATCTGTCTATATTTCTAATGACTAAGTTACCCATAACTAAAAAAGAACCTCCATATCTATATTTCAAGGAGAAACTGGGTTCATCAACCAAAAATTGGTTCTCTCCTCTCCCTTATCCTTGAAATGATGTCCTCCTCCCACTCATTCTCCCCAGCGGGAATTATAACAAAAGGTCTTATCTATATACCTCTCTATCCAAGCCACTTCGGTTTCAAGGGGATAGATTTGCTTGCTGAGAATCAGGATGTTATTGCACTGTAGCATGGAACCACAAATTATTCCCAAAGGCAGACAATCATATATCAGACAATGTACGTAATATACTTCAGAACCTTTTGAAGAAATCTCTGGAGATGTTTCACCAAGGAAAGAAACTTTACTGCAGGTACATTTTTGTGAGAGTGCTGACATTAATTTTCCAGGTATGAATTTCCTGATCGCACGATCAGGGTTTCAGCAAAAATAACATCACTGAAAGTAAATATAGAAAAAATGTCTGCCGCTGTGTGCCAAGTGTGAACACAAGTTTACAAAGATATATATTGTTGGTCAACAAAAATGGCTAGCACAAATTTCACTGATTTCCCCCGTTATTAAAATATAAACCATAGGCTTTATGTTTCATTGAGTATTCTGGTAAACACTAGTTCATTTTCAGAAATGCACAACCTATAACAGATGTTCATGCAGAGTCAAGATACTTCCGCAAGTTGTAACCACATTGTGATATTATTGTGACATAATAAAGAAAAAATTGATACATGACTGGAGAATAATTATATTATTTAACTGCATTAGAATACAACCCCAAATGAAAATAAAATTAGTTTCAAGGTTTGTTCCAATTAAGCTCATTACTTTTGGCCATTGGAGACTTCAGGTGCTACTCAAAAGTCAAGTGCAACTCTTGGATTGGGAAAAGTAGAATGTAGATCTTTCCCTTGAGTAATCAATATGGCAATTAGTGACTGATATATGACATTTTTCTTCTCCTATTCTTTCCTCCCCAGTATATACATTTTTAGAGCCTCTCAAACACTGTTGTACCTGGTCACAGTTGAGCATTCTTTTTACTAAGTAACACTGGTCTACAAGGAGAAAGCCTCAGAAATGAAAGTAGCTTAATTTTACTAGAATTGGATCACTAATAAAGAAAAATTAAGTCCTGATATTAATTGGCTCCAGTTTCCAAGATACAGCTTCAGGTCAAAATTGCATCAAAATAACTCAAAATTAAAGGGATGTGTGTGTGATTATGCTCCATAACTTTTCTGCGAAATGTGATATAGTCATGAGAATGGTGCCACACCAATCATTATAAATTCATCTTTATATTGATACAAATAACATAACTTTCCATTCATTTATTGGTTTTTCATGTAACATTTTCATGCTTTTTGTTCTAACATCAGATTAACGTTCTAATATCAGATTAACAAACTCTAACATCAGATTAAATGACAAGGTTCCATCTTTATTTGGTATCTAAACTGTACTTTTTGGCTTTTCTCTTGTGAATTGCAGTAGGATCATCTCTGGGGAGATTCCAACAGTAATCGGCAAACATGGACGGACTCCATTTCCCATGGTATCTTTTCTCCATGCCTGCGATATTGTGGTGGAATCTCTCCCATGCTCATCACTCACTGCCCCACAGTTCAAAGGAAAATACTCTAAATCTGAGTTTAAGAATTAAATTTTCAGTGACACATTTGCACCAAACACTTTGTAGGACAAGCATATTTTCCACATGTTTTTCATAGTCATCTGCCTTGCTGTTCTCAAAGTGAACATAAATGTATACACTTCCATGTGGTACCATTTTCACTGGTGTACCATATTTTGTCAAGAAGTTACAAGGCATCATGATCATTAGACATCTCCCTCCCTTGTAGGCAAATATATTCGCCTCTGTGTAAATCTTTATTATGAAATATATTGAAAACGTTAGCCAGCCAGAACCTTTATCATCTATTTTCTCATTCATCTAGTGAAAACATATAAAATTAACACATTTTATCTCAGAGTTCAATAATTTCCCCAAATTTGTAGACCACTATAATCAGTAGAATTATGTACTGAGCTGAGACTCCCGCCGTGTGTGTGTGTGTGTGTGTGTGTGTGTGTGTGTGTGTGTGTGTAATTTGTTCTGCCATAAGTCTTACTGTGTCAGAAATGTCACAAATAATAAGTTCAGCACCCAAAAAGAAACATGGTGCTTTTCTTCTAAGATAGCACAACAGCCAATGGGGTCAGCGTGAACAATTTCCATCAAAATGTCCAAGTTGGCAGATATATCAATGCAACCATCATTAACCAACTGTTGGGTTCATGTAGCATTTTGTGCTTTTCTTAATTTCTTCCGGCAAATACTCAACATTAATATCAAGATGTTACCTTATTTTTTAGACATTAGTAGGAAAGAAATTTCCTTCAAGCAGCCATTAAAAAAACAACTGCCTTATTTTTATAGGCATAATTTATGCTTATTAAAGGCAACTGGGATATCAATATACATTATATCTAAACACTTTATCAATAGACTTATACTCACAATATAATCTATCATGAGTGCAGAGATATTTCAGTAAGACCAGTTTCTAGAAATGTCATATTCTGTGCAGATTATTAAGAGATTTTTGGCTTGACTTTTCAGAACTTTCAATGTTGGAAGAACCCCATTTTTTAAAAAAAATCTTCCTAATTTAACTTCTGTATTGATACTAAACACACATTATGTATTAATTAATAGATGAAGCTTCATGGTCAAAAAGATTTCTAATAAAGGTAAAAAAAACACTAAATAAATGATGGTGAAGGTAAAGCTTTTTTTAAAATACTAATTGAACTGATGCATCTATCCAATAGGAAGCAAGTTCTGGATAGACTGATTTCATAATGCCATCTTGATAATCATGGTTAGCTTACTAACAGCATTGCTGAAGCCAATAAAGCTTGTTAAACATTTTTTATAAATGAAGATTTTTTGACACTGATTAAAATGCTTGTAAATGCTTGTAAAAATTGAGGCTGTTTGACTCAGTTCTAACTGTGCATGATTTACATGGCTGACTTAGAGCAGGAAGCATGCTCATTTTTATTTAGTTGTTTGCTTATTGTTGTAGAGAACATTTTGTCTGGTAATAAATCATTTTTATCAAGACGGAGAACAGATAATTTTGCAGCAACAAAACAATCATGACTATGAGATGTAAGTATAGCTAATTACTACTCTGATGAGCTTTAAAGGGATCAAAAAAAGGTTGCACTGAAAAAAAAACCCACACAAGTGGGATCATAGAAATTGTCTCAAATGGCCTTTTTTCCTGTGTATTTCATATTTAAGGTCTAAGAGGTGGCAGATAATTGTTCTTGCTTTTGATGGCTTAGACTCATGACCATATGGCAGCTGCCTCTAGTAACAAAAAAAGAAAGAAAATCCAGGTAGTCAAACTCCAGTGCTCATGAAACTGTTCCAGGAATGTGTATTATATAAACAAACGGATATTTATAGGCACTCTTTAAAAGCACATTCTCTTGCATGTGAGGAGAGCTAGGAAGCAGAGGTAAAGTCTCTAGCAGGAGTTATATAAAACTGGATATGTGGGAGCTGCTTGGCCACCAATTAAGACATTGAGCAGTTTGCTCTTTCTTCACTGGCAAGTGGATGAGGGGAGGAGGAAAGAATTCCAAAACTTCTCCGGAGGCAGTTACAATGGAGGGACTCTGTTGTAGGTAACATGCAAGTATTGCTGAGAGAATTCTGCCTAGTCGGCAATCACATGCTTGCATAATGCTATGTAAATGCTGACCTTTGCCTGGAGTGCCATCTCATAATGATAAGAGCCTGATAATCCAAATTTTATATAACTCTCTTTTTCATAATCTGTAGAATTACAACTGAAATCTGTTCTCCTTTTTATCTTTTCTCATAATGCACTTCCATTTTTTGGGGGGTGTATCTTTTGATGGTGTCGATATACAGTATAAATGGGGTCTCTACTGGAAAGCTATGGAATTTAGTAGCATGTCAAGCCTTTTGAAATAGGAAGGAATTTTGCTCATCTGATGAACACAGGATCCACAACTGAACCTTGAGGATTTTCCAAATTCTCAACTATTTCTCATAAAGGAAATATCTTAGCATTCCTTCCAAATGCCTTTAAGTGGTTTAGCATTATTCTTCCCATCCTGCTGGCCAAAGAAAGAGGTGGCAATTTGGAAACAAACAAAAGGAGGGGCCACTTTGATATCAAGCAGAAAGGCCACTAATTTTTGATATCCATGAATCATTTTTTGGCTCCAGTAATTTTTGAAAGGTGACATCCCACTTTATAGTTCATATAGTTCTATTTGCTAATCAACACCACAGGACCTCATATCAGGATTTCCTCCATGTTTTAGAAGTTATTCTAAAGTAACTCACCAACATGCTTGGCTTGTACCTTGCAAGCCAAGTTGACCCACCTACTAATTAGCAGATCACATTATTTTGGGATTGTTATTTTTTATATTTCATATTTTGTTATTATTACTCTCAGTTGATTTATTTGTTCATCAAGAGTCTTGGTGGTGCAGTGATTAGAATGCAGTACTGTAGGCTACTTCTGCTAACTGACAGCTGCCAGCAGTTCAATTCTCACCAGCTCAAGGATGACTCAGCCTTCCATCCATCCGAGGTCAGCAAAATGAGGACTCAGATTGTTGAGGGCCAGATGCTGACTCTGTAAACTGCTTAGAGAGGGGTGTAAAGCACTGTGAAGTGGTATATAAGTCTAAGTGCTATTGCTATTAGTTTCATACTCCACCTTTCTCCCAAGAGCTCAGGGCATATTCCATGGGATCTCCCGTAACTTGATCCTCACAACAAAAGTTCCATGAGGAAAGTTAAGAGAGAATGGATTTTCATAGATGAGGCTGGATATGGATCTGGGCATCTCTAGCCCTAAAGGCAACATCTTGGCCACTAAGCTACACTGTGAGTCCATATCTAAAGTTCTAATGAATATTGATGGTTGGGATTTATTACAGAGTCATGCATCATAAACCCCAGTTGTCTGTCAATTTAGAACTAAAAAACAGAAAGTATCATTCATAAGTTAGTGCAAATATTGTCTGGATGTTAGCAAACAGTTACTGTTTTCTTTTCTTTTTTTTAAACAAATTTTATTGATTTTCCAAAACAATACACAGACAAACAAAAACATAAAATATAATGACATAAGAATTTTTTTTCTAAAAAAACCAATACAACATCTTATTTAAAGACAGAATTATTCCAAGTTATCACATTTCCAAACAAACACAATTTGATATATATATTTACCTTATCTATTCATCTTCATATCTTATCCCGAACTTCTCTTTATTACTTCCTTTCCTTCTATTTATTCAAATTATATCTCTTCAACTTTAGATTGTATACATTTTTTTATATCCATCTGTCTTATACATTTTCATTATTCTCTTCCAATACAAAAACAAACAAGACATAAAACATAAAAACCTAAAACATCTTTTCTGAAAGTTGCTTGATCCCGGGTTAAAACTCATCGTACAGACGCCCCTTCAAAAATCATATTCCTTTTATATATCATTCCATATCTTATTACCGTTTTCCATTTTCTATATAGCTTCTTCCTTTTTTTAACTCTCTTAGTTTTATTCTACTTATCTCAGTTCAAGTCATAATACTTATCATTATTTGTCTGTTCTCAACTATCCATTCATTTTTTCTCTTTAAACAAAACCTCTCCTGTACACTAATTGGAGTATGACGCCTTTAACTCTTTCCCCTAACCTAATAATACTTAATATCACACATAATTTGTATTGGGATTCTGTTTAGCACATCCTAAAGTCACACAATATATTATGTAAAGAGAAAAAGAAAAAAGAAAGAACGACAATAACAAAGAAACAAATTTATAAATATATAATATAGCTAGTACCCCTGTCAAAACTATTTTAATCATACCTATTAATACTTATTTATATCTTAAACATTTTATTCTAAAAATGCCTATAATAACACAATCTTATGTACCTTACAGAATCCCTTTTTCAATTAAATTTACCCATTGTCTCTAAATAAATTTTGTTTCTTTAAATCTTGCTTCCCATCGTTGAGACTTCTCACCCCTTCCTTTCTCCCTTGCTTATTCTTTTCCTTACCCTTTTTACCCCTTTGTCTTTCCACCTCCCTTTTCTTCTTCTGCTTTCCCCCTTCCTGTTGTTTTCTAACCTTATATCCACCTTTCAACTCATTTTTATCTTTTTTGGTTGTTTTTTTAGGTTTTAAAATCCCTTTTTCCTTTTCCTCTTCCTTCTTCTCCCCCAATAGAATCACATGTTCATCAAAAATAGTTTCTTCTTTGTCCCAATTATCCTGCTGCGCAATCAATTCTCCATAGGAATGCACTGCCATTTCTAGAGATTGAAAAAGAATATCCAAAGTATCTTTCCAGTCTTGTTCTTCCTTTTTATATTTTAGATATTCAGTTTTAGATTCATCCAAGGGTGATGCCATTATAAAGAGGAAAAAAATTTTCCCAAAACAACCACCCGAGTGTTTTTAAACAAAGAAAAAAAATTTCCCAAAAGATGCACAGTCACCAAACAATCCAGATAGACTATTTCATTTAGCACTTTTTCCCTTCTTCCACTTCTTTTTCTGGGGTTGCTATTAAATCACAAAATTCCAATTAAAATATGTCTTTTTGAAGTCTTATTAGTGTTCAAATGGCTCTTTAAAATTCTAGGCAGTCTGCTCCTTATTTTCAACTTCTACTTCAATTTTTTTCCTCTCGCTTCCCACTCACAGCAAAAGAAAAAATATTTAGAAATCCATATCCCTTTGGCATTAGCATAGTCTTTAGCATTTAGCATACCTTCAATGCGGGTTTTCCGATTTCTCTCAAAGCTGTTCCGTTTGGAAGGAGAGTGAAAAGAAAAAAAGTTTTCCCTTTAATATCCATTCGCTGCTTACTCAGTCTGGGAACAATGTATCTTTAGTAGGTGTTAAATACCAGGATACTTTCACTGTTCCTTTGTCCCGGTCAGCAAAATCACTTTCACTTCTTCACAAACTCCTCCAGCACTTTCTTTTTCCGGCTGAGCTCTTCTATGTGGTGGCCATTAGAGACCGCCGCTCAGCTGCCATCGGAGAGGGAGATTTAGCCGGCTAGGGAAGAGAGATGCGATGTCTCTCGTCCCTGCCAGAACCCCCCCAGTCTTCACCACCTTCTACAAAGGTGGCTTAGCCCTGAAGCCAAATGGCTCGGGGCACTCAGGCAGTGAACACAGGCAGAGACCGTGCACAGTCACGGATTCCTGCCTGCACCGAAGCACCACAAGCCGGAAGTGCACAGTTACTGTTTTCTAATGGTGATCAAGACTTTTGAACCCCAGACTTAGTAGTTCTAGGTCCCTTCCAAGATTTCATTAAGTCCATCCTGATCACTAGAGAGCCCTTTAATAATTGCTGATTATGGGTTAGCATCTAAAAGAGAAAAATAAGAAGATATATTTGTGGCACCCTGAATTATCTGTCACTTCTGAGTCAGGATGTACCCCAACAGTCTCTTAGCTTATAACTCCTTTTCCAAGCTCAGCTCATTTTCAGTAATGAGAAAAGGTGGGGGAGCAGTAAATAATGGACTATGGAGAGATAAATCAAAGGGAAGCAACTTCCCTCATTAGCAGATATTTTTTAATCAAACTCCTGGAATATTCATTTAAATAGAAAAGTGAGGAAACAATAAATTATATCTTAGCAGAATTGATGAATGAAACTGACTATAAACACATTAAAATAGCTACACTGTGTCTCACCTATTTTGGCCATGTTGTATGGGGGAATTCCCTGGAGAAAGCAGTTATGTTTGGAAGAGTTAGCAATAAAAGGAAACCAGGCCACCAAAGAACACAGTGACTGGACAGCATCAAAGCTGACATCAGCCAAAGCATAGAAAAAGTCAAGTAATGCAATATTGCAGGATGCGGAGAGACCTGGCCTGTAGAATTAGAGTTAGAATAACTTTATTGTCACTTTGAATGAACACAGCATACATTAAAATAAAATAAAAATAAAATAAAATTACATTGCATACAGCTCTCAAAGGGTCTCCACCTCTAATATAAACATAAATGTGACAAGGTAGGTAGGTAGGTAGGTAGATAGATAGATAGATAGATAGATAGATAGATAGATAGATAGATAGATAGATAAAACAAAATTATGCATGTGGTCACATATATTGTATGACATCACAGAAACAGCACAGTCTAGTTCGGTTGTATACGTGTACATGGCGAGAGAAACAAATCTTGCAAGATAACCAGATGGATGACATAGGGACCAATTGCCAAGAATCAGATATGACCAAATGGACATCATCATCCTCTCACTATCATCACCCCCACCATCACATTAAACAAATCTAGGTGCCTCTAACACATTTTATTTGTCTATAGGCAAATAATCTATAAATAGGAATAACCACAGAGAAGTTTCAACAATTCTACTCCCCAGTGTGGTCCTACCTTTTGTTGAGTGAACTGACTAGATTAACTTACCTTCCAGCTGCAAAGGTTGACATAGTTACAATCCTGGTTGGGGAGAGGAGCTGAAAAGATGGGCATAGCTAAAATTCTAAAAAAAAGAAGAATTGCTACTACTCGAAAAAACTTGGAGTAGCCAGTAGATTTGTCGTAAATTGCCCAAAATCAAGAATGATATGTGGCAATTCTTTCAAGTGGAATTATTTATTGTTTCAAACTTATAGACAAAATATTACCAGACTGAAGACTTTACTAGCCACATCTACAATATTATATTCTATAAAGAATTAAGAAGGGACTATCTTCACCCTCTTTCTCCCACACATAATATCTGGACTGTGTTGCCTCTTATTCCTCTGGAATGCATCCACTTATTCCTGGGATCCACCTACTCACTACATTCCATCACAGTTCCTTTAGAAGAGATTGGCATATGAAATGTTGGCCACCTTCAAACAATTTTGTCAGTTGGGTGCATTCCCTTGTAACATTTGTTTCCAAAGAGGTTGGGGCTAGTCCTACCTAGTCCATAGAGAATAAGGGTTTTGTAATTGTACTTATTAACCGGCTGCCCAGCAAACATTCCAGAACCTTGTCATTTTTTCTAACACCAAAGGAAGAAAGCCAAGATGAGATCAAATGTGCAAGTCTAAGGAGCAGGATTAATTCTATTGGGAATTTTTTAATTGGTTTTCAGGACCTCTGTTTACTAGGCTAGAGAAAATTACACAATTAATATGCAAGTATGATTTAATTACAAAGCAGTTCTGAAACCATCTCAGTTAATTACTTAGCATGAAGTCTGAAAGAAAACTGTTGAATGTTCCTCCACAGTTAATATATGTATGTTCTCAGAAGCGTTGAGCCTCATAATAATTCCTTCCTCATGTGAATGGTTATGGCTGTGACATATGTAAATGAATATTACATACTTGATCCCATCTCTGAAAAGGAATGGAAGTGTTATCACTTCCTTTATCAAACATCTACTACCAGCATCTTTACAAAGACAGCAGCTGGTCCATCAAGACATCTGTTATCCCTTCAAGATAACCCAGGTAAAGAATGTGCAATACACACATTCTTTATAAATAAATAGAGACTTTATAAATAAATATCTTTAACATTTTCCCAGTAACTCAAAGATACTTCTGCATGTTGGGAATTTTGCTGAAAGATGCTGGAATAGTCTTGCTGGAAACTTCATCTTCTCTCCATCTCAGATACTGTACTACTTTATGGCTGCACACATGATACAGAGAGAGGGGAGCTAAATAAAAGTCTTTTGACAGGTCTACTAAACTTATCACTCATCTGTTATCTAAAGGGCTTTAAATGTATCACTTAAACAGCAGGAGAAAAGAGAAAACCCAGGATAATGTCTCTAGTCAAACTTTGGTCATCTGGGTCCAGAAACAGCCACATTTTTCATGCTCTGTCATCTCCTACGTCATATATAATATCCATCTTCCAAATTTACTCCCATAGCATCAGCCTCATGGAATAGATTGGGCTGAGAAAAAGAAAGTAAGCTGGTATTTCTATCAGTAAATTCATAGCTGCTTTCTAGCATTGCATTGTTCCGATTTTTTTCACCCCATGTGCTTACACTTGATTGCTCTTGCTTACAAATGACTTTCTCATTCTCTGCAATTTCACAAGTGATAGGTTGTGAATTTGGTTACTATTGATTTGGCTTGGTTATATTCATATGTTCTTCTTCAAGACCTCTGTGCATCTGCCCTTTCTTACAGAGGCAGTTACTGTTCAAAAATAAGAAAGCTTATCATTCTCTTCAACACTGCTATATTAATCAAGAGTGGGTAAAAGGCAGCTAGTCAGGAGATGCTGATTCAAAGAATGGAACAAATGGGTTTTCTTTATCCCAGGAATGGATAATCTCTATTTAAGCCAGGAGTTGGCAACTCCCTTTAAGCAGACCCAAAAATAATTTTTTTGTAGTCCTAATGTGGTAATGCATTCACTCCCAATTCTGAAATTGCAAATATCACAAAGATTGTAGCACTTGCCTTACTTAGGTTTACCTTGTTTAGAAAAGGATCAACACCCACCCCCCCACCGCCAAAGTAGAAACAAAATAAATAAAATCTTGCCTTGCCCATACGATTGATGTAGTCCTGCCATTAAAAAAAAGAAATAACAAACTGATGGAAGACATTGTAACTAGATGAGGTATTGGAAAAAAAGGAGGAAAGAAGAAATGCATTTTATTTATCAAGCAGTTCTAAAGCAAAATATCAAAGCTTCACTTTGATCTTGCCAATCTAAACCCTGCCCACTGTTAGCATCAGATATATCCACAGGATATAATCAAAAAAGTCAAGATGTGTGATTGACCACACTGTGACTGAAGAACTTTCACAATAACACACATAAAAACAGATTATCATGGACATAATCTTTTGGGAGGCTGTACCCCCTAGCCCTCTAGTTGACATGGAAGCTTCCAAAATGTTATCCCCACGCCATCTAGATTTTCAAACAGAACTGGGAAAAATATCCCTCTCCTCTATTTTGCAGGGTCAGGCTACAATCTCCATTTTATAGGCAGCATCATGTGAAGCAGAAAGCTTCAGTCCTATTGTATCACTTGACTGAATCTTTTTTAATTGTGCAATCATTCCAGTGATTCAGGAACACAGAAAGTTTCAGGTGCCAGGCTCTAAAACAATCTAATTAGGTAAAGTAGGCAGTTAATCAGAGAGGTGCAACTTTCAAAATGCTGCCATTTGGGGAAACCTTTAGAAGATAATTTTCCACTGCAAAGCAGATTGAATTATCTTTGCTAGAGATAATTCTTCTCATTGTTATGTTGCTGGCTTTTTTTTTTTTGTTATTTCCCTTATTCCCATTGTAAATATGAACTCGAATCGATTGTGCTTCATACTCTCCATTTCTAAAAAGTAATCTTGCTGGAGGATTTGGTTTAATGAGTTTAATAAAATACTCTTTTTTGTTGTGGTGGTTATACTGTGCCTAAATTGTAACAAAAGGAAGTGCCATTACCAAGAGAAGTTCACATTAGATTTACAAAGAAAGCCATTAAGACGCAAATATTGCAAGTGGCAAAAGAGAAAATATTGAAATACAAAGACAAGGAGATTGTAGTCTTGAAACAAATACCCAGAAGAGTGAGAGAGATGAGAAGAGAATACTGATTCCTGACTAAAATGCTCCTCAAAAAAGAGGTGAATTATAGATAGCTGATTCCAGAAGGTTTAATGTTCACATGGCAAGAACAGAGACACAGAATTGACTCAATTGAGAAAGCGGAATTATTTTATACATAATTTTTTGGAAGGAAAGAGGAAGAGGCAGAAAAAGAGATCTCATTAATTGAATTCCAAGAGGACTGTCAAATGGCGACTGAAAAAGAAGAAGGCGCAGTAGGTGGAAAGGTGGAAGCCAAAGAACAACGTGAATTAAGATCTACGAGAGCTGCCAAACCTAATTATAAAATATAACCATGGAAGAGAAAAAAAATGTTTACAATTAATATAAATGGACTCAACTCAGCCACTAAAAGAAGGAAAACCTTTCATAAATTGGAGAAATTAAAATTTGATATAATTTGTCTACAAGAAGTACATATTAAAAAACAATATGAACAATTGTTGGTACAGCCAAAATTAGGGAAAATATTTACTTCCTTGACACAATGTAAGAAAAGAGGAGTGGTTTTATATATTAAAGAGACCATCCCAGCAAAATTGATTTATACTGATGATGATGGAAGAATACTAATGGTGGAAATAATGGACAATAATATGAAAACACTCCTGATTGAAATATATATTCTCCGAATGACAAACCAGAAGAATTCTACAAAAAACTACATATGAAAATAACTGAACTGGACTATGATAATATAGTTATGATAGGAGATTTTAATGGAATTGTAGACAACAAATTGGATTATACAGCACAGAAAACAATAAAGCAAAACAGAAAGACTCTCCCTAAGTCTTTTTTTTTTAAATGGTAGATGAAATAAACTTAAAAGATACATGGAGAGAAAGAAATGCTAAAACTAAACAATATACTTTCTATTCAAATAGACACTTATCATGGTCCAGAATAGATATGATATGGATGTCAACAGAATTAATACCTAACATTCAAGAAATAAATATTGAAACAAGTACTTGGGCAGATCACAGTCCAATGACAATTAAATGGAAAGGGCAAAAAAAGAAGATCTAGATGGACGTTAAATAATACTATTTTAAAGGAAAAAGACTTTACACAGTGGATGGAGAAAGAATTGGCTTTTTTCTTTAGACTATACAAGGAAAAGGAATACTATGAAAAGGCTAGCCTCTAAGGCCCTAGGGGATGAGCATAAAAGACTTGAAAAAGAGCTACAGAAAATGCCACAGAAAAGGACATCAAGTTAAAAATGGATATAATTAAACACAAAATGGGTCAAATAGAAAAAGAAGAATTAGCACAGAAAATTAGAGGTGCTAAACAGAACTACTTTGAAGACGCAAATAAACCAGGTAGATGATTAGCATATAAATTGAGAAAGGAGAAAGAATCAAGGAAAATATTGCAATTAATAGATTGTAATACCAAGGCCAAGTTTGCCATGGTAGCAAAGAGAAGAAGGAAATCATTCGAGACTTCTATGGGAAACTATACATGCAAGAGAATATTGATGAGGAAAGAATTAAACAGTACTTACAGAGTGCTAATTTACCTCAGATACCTAAAGAGACTGAAAAAATGTTAGAAAGCAACATAACAATGATGGAGTTAACTGAAGCACTCAAGAAGCAAAATAATGGAAAGGCACCAGGCCCAGATGGACTTCTGGCAGAATTTTATAAAACATTACAAGAATCGTTGAATCTTCCATTGCTAGAAGTTATGAATGAAGTTATGTTAAAGAAGAAGATACCTAAATCATGGTCAGAAGCCTATATTACACTTATTCCAAAAGAGGAGGCCGATCCATTACAAATTAAGAACCATAGACCCATTTCTTTACTAAATGCAGATTATAAAATCTTTGCTTCAATATTGGCAGAAAGACTTAAAAAATATTTAAATAATTTTATCCATCCTGATCAAAATGGATTTCTGCCAAAGAGACAAATTAAAGACAATATGACAGTAATCTTGGACACCTTGGAATACTATGAGGCACATCCTGAAAAACAAATCGCTCTGATATTTCTAGATGCACAGAAGGCATTTGACAATGTGAATTGGTGATTCATGTTATTATTGTTGGAACAGATGGGTTTTGCTAATAAATTCATCCAAGCAATAGAAGCCATATACTATAAGCAAACGGCAAAGGTAATGATAGAGGGAGAGCTGACAGACTCTATTAATATAAGAAAAGGAACAAGACACGGGTGCCCACTATCACCTTTGTTGTTTGTGTTAACTTTGGAAGTGTTAAACAGAAATATTAGAGATGAAAAGAATTTAAAAGGAATAAAAATAAAAAAGGAAGAATTTAAGCTGCAAGCATTTGCAGATGAACTGGTTTTCATCTTAGAAGACCCTTTAGAAACAGCACCAAAATTGATAGAAAAGATAGAGACATATGGAAAGGTGGCTGGTTTGAAATTAAATAAAGATAAGACAAAGATTTTGACAAAGAATATGCTATTAAGACAAAAGGAAGAACTGGCAGACCTATTGAAAATTCAGGTCACAAATAAGATCAAGTACTTGGGGATATATTTGACAGCAAGATGTAGTACACTAAAAGAGAATAATTATATCAAACTTAAACAGCAGATAGCGCTGGATCTGGCGAAATGGGAAAACTTACAACTCTCACTATTAGGGAGAATCTCAACAATCAAGATGAATATATTACCCAGAATTTTATATCTGTTTCAAACAATTCCAATTAGGCTTGGAAAAGATTATTTTGAAGATTTAAATAAAATTGTGTTGAAATATATATGGCAAGGTAAGAAAGTGAGAATAAAGTTAAAACTTTTGCAAGATGCTAGAATTAGAGGAGGATTTGCTTTGCCTAATTGGGAATTGTATTATCAAGCTACAAATCTGATGTGGGTTAAGGAATGGATAACACTAAGAAATGCTAGATTGTTGACATTAGAAGGACATGATCTGTTGTTGTTGGGGTGGCATGCTTTTTATGGTATAAAGGAACTAAAACACAGGGGTATTTTAGAAGACATTATATATGGGAGTCTCTGTGGTTAAACTGGGAGAAGGTTAAAAGACAATGTTATTTGAAAATTCCAGTCTGGTTATCGACTATTGAAGCATTTTCGTATCCTATAATATACAAAAAGGAACAAACAGTTAGATATGGTGAAATACTGAATGAAAAGGGTGAACTTAAATCTATACAAAAACTAGAGGAACAAGATATGAAGATGAATTGGTTTTCATATGCGCAAATACATTCAAGGTATGATAAAGATTCTAAAACAGAAGGTTTCTATGATAAATTGACTGACTTAGATCAGATTTTGACAGGTACTGATGAAAAGGTGATTAAAAAATTGTATGGATATTTATTAGAAATTAAACTAGAAGAAGAACTAGTTAAAGAAACTATGATTGCTTGGGGGAAGAATTTTGGATATGGGATTGATTTAGAGAAATGGCAAAAAATGTGGTCTCAAAACTATAAAATGACAATGTCAACAGCATATAAAGAAACTTTGTATAAGATGTTTTACAGGTGGCATTTTCCCCCGACAAGAATAGCAAGAATGTTCAAGAATAAATCCGAAAAATGTTCGAAATGTCATCAGACACCTGGCTCATTTTACCATGTGTGGTGGACTTGTGCGGATGCCAAAAAATACTGGACTAAAATCCACATGTGGTTGGAGAACATGACGAAAAAACATATAGACTTGAAACCAGAGATATTTTTATTGGGAATTTTACCTGAAATATATAGTAAAGACTTGAAATACCTGATTGTAAATGTATTAACAGCGGCTAGGATTGTATTTGCTAAAAACTGGAAAAATGAGAAAATACCATCACAGGAGGAAATCATTAAGAAAATATTGGAATGTGCTGAAATGAGTAGATTGACATTTGAAATTAGAGAACAAGAGGATAAACAATTTTATAAAATTTGGGATCTTTTCTATCAATGGTTAGATAACAAAGTACAGTAATGAAATATGTAGATTTCTAGAAAATAATAAATATATAAAGATGTACTTCTTTCTTATTATAACTACAAAATGATTTTAGGATAGATTTGGGATGATAATATGAACTGTTATACAATAAATTAAGTAAATGATGGTTATCTTGTAAAACATGAATGAATAAAAGTATAGTCAAATGATTGATTAATAATGATACTAAGGTATTTAGTTTTTGATTGACAATAGGAGATTATATGTAATGTAATTGTAATTGAAGACTATGAAATGGAAGCACAAAACAATTTGTAAACCAACTGTATGTACACCTATGGAAGACAGCTTGATGTTTTTATGTTTTGTTTGTTTATGTTTGTTTTTAAAAACCAATAAAAAAAAATTTTTTTAAAAAAAGAAAGGAAGTGCCATGACTTACTTCCATTCTAGCTATTAAGATTTATTAAGCTTTCTCCCATGACTCCTATTCTGGTTCTTTTCTCCCTTTCCTTTCTTTCTTTTCAGGCCTGCCTATTAAAGTGAATTAAGGACACCTACCTAAGTGAAAACTGTTACGTCTTTCATAAATTGCCTGATCAGTCATGTTTCTTCTAGACCTAAGTGGCTGTTAAACTTAAATATTCACATGACGTTTGTATATTTAATATTTTAATAGCTCTAAGAATTTCCTGGCTCCACAAAATGTTTTATGCTTCATCAGTTGAAAGACATAGAAAGCTGAGAATAGAAAATTTTAAATTTTCCACAATGCCCTGCCAGTTGTGATGAATTAATCATTGCAAAGGTAATTAAATTGGCTTCTTGGCTGCCAACTCTTAATGTGGAAAGGCATTCTTTACTAAGGACTTCCTCAATCTAGATTCAACTCTGTCATATATACTACATTTTTATAAACTTCCCTTCTTACCTGTCCAGGCCAATTGTGACTTGAGCAGGATATTCTATATCTGTTGATTTGTAAGTAGGGATGTACACCAGGATAAAAACCAGATCAACAATTAAACAGTAAAAAATATCCCAATCAAGAAACCATGAACACAGACAACCAAACAATAAACAGCCTACTCAAGAAGAAAACAAACTCCCACCAATCCAGAAAGGGCAAGGAATTAGTGAAGATGTCACCTAGTTGAGTAAAGTGCAGACAGCACCAGACTCCACAGTTCAACCCTGAGCTATAAATATTCTCTTCTGCTCATATTCCACACACATCAGAACAAGATTACATCAGTCTAAATTGATACCTTAGGCACACTTCCATGGTGTATGCATTTTTGTATGTTGCAGCTGCCAAAAAAAGCCAATGCAGTCCTAAGCTGCATTAACAGAGGGATAGAATCAAGATCACCTGGAGTGTTAATACCACTTTATAATGCCTTAGTAAAACCACATTTGGAATCCAGTTTTGGTTGTCAAGATATAAAAAAGATCTTGAGACTCTAGAAAGAGTCCAGAGAAGAGCAACAAAGATGATTGGAGGACTGAAAGATAAATCATATAAAGAATGGCTGCAGAAATTGGGTTTGTCTAATTTAATGAAAAGAAGGACTAGAGGTGAATTGATAGCAGTGTTCCAATATCTCAGGGGCTGCCACAAAGAAGAGACAGTCAAGATCAAGGGTCTTCAAACTTGGCAAGTTTAAGACTTGTGGACTTCAACTCCCAGAATTCCTGAGCGAACATGACTGGAGGAGGAATTCTGGGAGTTGAAGTCCACAAGTCTTAAAGTTGTCAAGTTTGAAGACCCCTGGTCTCTCCAAAGCACTTGAGGGCAGGACAAGAAGCAATGGATGGAAATTAATCAAGGAGAGAAACAACGTAGAACTAAGGAGAAATTTCCTGATAGAACCAGGGGTGGGATTCTACCAGTTCACACTGATTCACTAGAACTGGTTATTAACATTCTAAGCAGTTCGGAGAACCGGTTGTTAGAAGAAATTCCTGGCCTAATCCTGTAAGGAAGGCAGGAAGAAAACATTCTGGTGTTGCTTAAGGAAACTGCCTCTCAGTTAACCCTTATTACATTCTTGGCAGGACTAGACTTCCTGTCTCAGAAAAGTCTCTGGAGTTTTTTCCCCCTTCTTTGCTGGTACTTTGCTTGTGTGGAGTGACCATTCAAAGTTACAATGGCACTAAAAAAGGTGACTTATGACCATTTTTCACACTTACGACTGTTGCAGCATCCCCACAGTCATGAGAGGCCAGGCGAGGAGATGCGTGCCTTGATGTGAATGATATTGAGTTGGCCACACCCAGCCAATAACATGACCACTAAGCCATGTCCACCGAGTCACATGACCATCAAAGCATGCCCACCACATAAGCCACGCCACAGAACTGTTTGTTAAAACATTTGAATCCCACCTCTGCTTCCAACTCTGTTATTGTTATTTTGTGCAGTTTTGTGCAGTTTCTATACAAATGCACTCATATTTTATGACAAAAGGCAAACTTAACCGGTTATTGTTTAACTATTAGAATATATTATAGAATATACTGTGGTATTTAAGAATTTTATCCTTTAATTAAGGCTCTGAAACAAAGGTGGTATTTAGCAGGTTCTGACCAGTTCTGGAGAACTGGTAGTGGAAATTTTGAGTAGTTCGGAGAACTGGCAAATACCACCTCTGACTGCCCCCACCTCCATCTATTCTCTGCTTCCCGAGTCCCAGCTGATCATCTGGATCTTCTTTTGTTGCCCTGCACAGGAGAACAGAGCTGGAAAGCGGTTAGTGGGGTGGGGTGGGAATGGGATTTTGCAGTAACCTTCCCCCAGGAGTGGGCAGGGAATAGAGATTTTACAGCAGCCTTCCCCTGGAGTGTGGTGGGAATGGAGATTTTGCAGTACCCTTCTCCTGCTATGCCCAGCAAGCCATAGCCACTAAGCCAAGCCATGCCCACCAAGCCACGTCCACAGAACCCATAGTAAAATTTTTGAATCCCACCACTGCTCTGAAACCATGACTCTTTAGATTTTATTGGCCTTCTTAGTTTCATTTTTATAGGCCTTGAAAATAGTTTACCTATGGGGTAAAGTGTACATTTCAGGAATGGCTCCTCTTTAGATAAATGTATCCTCAGAAAAATTAGAGATCCTAACAAGGAAGGAAGGAAGTCCCAGATATGTAATCATGCTGATATGGGAAGTGGCTGGCTATTAGGTAATGGGGTAGTATTCCATTGGAGGGACTGATTATAATGTATATAATAGGTGATAGGTGAAGGGAGGGCTCTCTGTAGCTGTCCACTTAGTAGCTTTCTGACATTGCTCTTGGATGAATAATAAAGCACTTAATTTCATGCAATTGCCAGTTTTTTTAAAAAAATCCAGCTCAGAAAAAATTTGGTAAAGAATAAAGTTCCTACAAAATCATGGTTCAAACCATTAAACCATGATCAAGCCAACTCTAAAGACAGCTTTCTTCGTGCAAATAGCTCGAGCTGAGGTTATGATATATTAAGCAGCTGCCTTTTTTCTAGGTTCAGTCTACATATTCAAGGGGAGAATACAGTTGCTAAAAAGACACAAACCTATTTTAATGCCTAGAGTTTTGCAGCAAGTCCCAAAGAGGATAATTTTTCCAGGCATTTGGATGCGATGCAGCAAATCCATTATCTTTCTTCTCAGAAAATATAAAGCCTTAAAAAGGAAAATGAACATGCTGGCAATGTCTTCTTCACTGCAGGATGAATTAAACAGTTCAGTTGAGCATTTCCTTGAATATGAATAGCACATTGCTCAAATGCTTGTTGTGCAATCCAGATCTAGAGACTTGTGATTAAATAGGACTAACACTTGTCACACAAATAAGCATTCAAATTTTCATTCAGACTCCCATGTTCAACATGCAAAGGGAAATGTAGGCCAGAACATTTTCTACTTCATCCATTTAATTTATTCTATCAGGCAATCTAAAGGGATGACAGCAGAGAATGCATGTAGGAAGCTTGAAATTCATTCTTGAAGAATTACAGATGGTCCCTGTAAAAGACCTTGTAAAAATTGTTGCAAGTTGCAATTTTTAATCTGCCAGAAAATAATCCATTAGTAAAAATATGTAGGGACGGAGTGGCTCAGTGGCTAAGATGCTGAGCTTGTCGATCAGAAAGGTGGGCAGTTCGGTGGTCCAAATCCCTAGCACCGCATAATGGAGTGAGCTTCCGTTGCTTGTCCCAGCTTCTGCCAACCTAGCAGTTCAAAAGCATGTACTAATGCAAGTAGAAAAATAGGGATCACTTTGGTGGGAAGGTAACAGGGTTCCATGCACCTTCGGCATTTAGTCATGCCAGCCACATGACCATGGAGACATCTTTGGACAAGACTGTCTTTTCAGCTTTGTAACAGAGATGAGCACCACCCACTAGAGCTGGAAACGACTAGCATGTATGTGTGAGGGGAACCTTTACCTAAAAATATGTAGAATAATCATATTGATTGTATTATTTTAACAGATTTTGTCTTAATGGACCTTACCCAAAATTAAAATCAAATATAGTTTTTCTAGGTCTTAACAATTTATTTATCATGGCTTTGAATACCTTTTAATTTGACCTCTGAAATACCATTCAAAGGCCAAGTGTGGTCATATATCCCTATGTTAGAGAATCACCAATATGGCATGGAAATCTAAACTATACTCAATCCAGTAACACAAAAGCAGAAACATATCAAAAAGTAAAGAAAGCAGAAGAAAAGAGATTACATCATATTTTATAGAGGAAATAAACTATGATCATTTTTGATGACTAAATGCATTCTTGATTTTTCTCCACTATTCTGGCCTCACACTCTGTTGAGGAAAATGCAACAGGGCAGATCAAAATGGAAGAGTGTAGGATAAGGAAATCTGTTACAGCCCAAAATATTTATACCAATTTGTAGCTGTGTGTATCACTTATTGTTGTATAATGGATTCTTTACATACTAAATATTGTATAAATGATTAATAAACAGAGTGCTCAAATGTAATCCGTCTTTTAAATCTTGCATTTTTCCTACAAGCAAAACAAAAACACAACCCCCCACCCATGTAAGACAAAGTATAAAACCCTTTTCCAAGTCTGATAAGGGATGTTTACATTGATATCTGCTTAATAGAAAATATATCCGCTTAATATGTACTGGTAATCTTCTCAATGTAGTACATCCATATTTCTGATAAATATAGAGATACCATGAAATAGGTCCATGTTTGACTATAACTGAAGAACAATCCATTTTTGTGCTATTTCCTTTACTGTCTTGAGAGTGACACTCAAGCAACTTTTAAACAAAGTTATATTAATTCACAGAACTTATGTGCAAAGTATAATTAATATTTTTCAAATGTATATAAAACCATTAAACTCAAAACCATGGTTTAAAATTATGTAGAACTCTGTTGTTAGGTGGTACCCAGTCTAAAAGCTTATTATAAATGATAAGCATAGCAACAATTCAGCTACAAATGTCATTCTTGAGAGGTGTGGTCTTTAACAGGAAGAGTTTGACGGGACCTAAAGTCACAACAGGTTGAGAACTATTCTTCTGTGAAATAGTACTTTGGTTGACCACAGTGATATCACGTCTTTGCTCACTCATTTGTGTAGTCACACAAACATGATGTCCAACACAAATATAAATACACACAGTTGAATCTAATGAAGAACACTTAGACATTGAATATTTTTTTCTTAGCATAGATTTCTTGTTAAATCAGATTGTATCAAAATCTGTTCATTGTAATTCTTATATGGAACCCTCTAAACTTCATGGATATATTTTCTTATTCATCTTCATTTGTTACTAGTCATGCATAACTACTTCATATGCATTTGAACTAAGCCTTAATCAGAGCCATAATATATACAAAAAAGGATATGTATTAACTTCTTCTTGCCAGCAAATGAATAGTTAGAAAATGAATGTATTATTCTATTAAGTTATATCTTGCACTTAATTAAACAATGGGAGCTATAACTAAAGATGGCCTTGGGAATCAATATGCATATTAAGGAAGTATGACTCATAAGTTCTATGTTCACACATATTACTTATCATTCTAGAATATTCTTGCTAATATACAGAGGTTGGTACAATGCCCATATTGTGCAATATTGCATTCTCTGGTTCCCTAGGAGAAAGGTCTTCAAACTTGGCAAGTTTAAGACTTGTGGACTTCAACTCCCAGAATTCCTGAGCTAACATGATTGGAGGAGGAATTCTGGGAGTTGAAGTCCACAACTCTTAAAGCTATCAAGTTTGAAGACCCCTGCCATAGAAGATCTGCATAAAGCAACACCAGAGACAATATGTCAGATAGTGCTCCATTCAAAATCCAAGAAAGACACCCTTAGACTCCAGTGTTGTAGAGAAAAGGACTTTTACTGGAAATCACGTGAATTCTCGATCTGAGAATTAATGCGCAGAAATCACATATACAAAGTTATGGCAATGTTCCCACCCACAATAGTTCAAATGATCCATCCAATTGAAGATGTGTATAATGTCACGTGGCGCATCTTCAGGTGGTGATGCAGACATCTGGCTGTTGACCTTGGGCTAGTTTGATAAAGAGGCTGCAGTTGTGCACTAAGCAAGCAAGTAAGCATAAACAATAAAGTTTTCCCCAAGTTATATAGTTCCTTCTCTAATGCCTCCAGCACACTTCCCACCTCACAAAGCCCAATTGATTCACCCTCCCCCCAGTACTATGGGAGCCGAAAAGATAGTGAAAGAAAGGAGTCTTGAAGGCTGACACTATTGCCTGGATAGCTGAATTGGACATCCAATTATAAGGCCACTGTCATACCCTCATAGGCATATTGTATGAAATTACATGATTACTTCTCTTCTGTCATGTTCTCATAATATGCTAAATAATAAATAATAAATACCATAAGTTCAGTGCCATTGCAAGTTTGAACAGTTGTTAAACAAAATTATCATTAAACAAGGATGACCTGTAGAACATTATTCAGAATTTTTTGTGTTACAGTTCTAACTAACATAGAGTCCACACCCTGGTTTCACTTGCATGTCAAGTCGATGGGAATAGTGACTCAAAAATCAAAGAATCCAAGGGTTGGAAGTATTATGCAAGGCCATTTCATCCAAACTCTGTTCAATGTAGACTAAAGTATCCCAAACAGATGGCTGCCTAGACCCTGTTTGAATTCATCCAGTAAAACAAGCCATCAGCTCTCTGGCTAATTGGTTCCATTTCCAAACCGCTCTTAATGTTTGGAAGCTAGAAATCTAGCAAAGGTATCCTGGATTGCTAAATTGTAATATTGCTAAATTGTAATATATGAACAGTTTCCTGCTACATTAGATTGCTGATTACATATTCAAATCTTCTAGAACTAGTTCTCTCCAACTTCTCTCCCTGCCAAAGGCTCACAGAACTCTTACTTCATAAAAGAGAACTATGCTGGTGCCATTTCTTTTTCTGTTGCAGCAGCAGCCTGCTGTGTTGACAGAATAATCTGAGGCCTATAATTGAAGTGCAACAGTGCAAAGCTGAGATAGAGTGGATAGAAAGAATCCTTTGAACAGCTCTTTCTCTATTTGCAAATTGAGGCAGATACAGGGAGGCCCGCGATTGTGTAAGCCCCAATTTATGTAATTCTGCCATTATGTATATAATTCAATATGCATAGAAATGGGCTAATACAAAGATTCCAGGAAGGGAATCTTTGCATAATGCTGGAACTGACTGCAACTTCTGGATAGTAATTGTAAATGAAACTGTTGAGTGGTCTGATCCTTACAATAAAGCAAAAGTATTCCTTCAACCCACATTTCCCTGCACTGAAGCAACAACGGATAGTACAGAACAGGGAAAGTGAGTAACTTGACAATCATGAGTGGAAAGCAAGGGATTGTGGAAGCAGATCCGCAAGAAACTCAATAAAATGTTCCTTTGAATTTATGGTTCTGCAAAATCACTGACTAGCCTCTGAAAAGACAGATTCAGGTAAGACATACATGTGCTTGTAATTATTTTTTAACTTTTGTAACAAGGTCTCAAATTCCCACATGCATACGTCCCACTTATACACATCCCAGTCCACATATTCTTGAAATTCACAAAGAGCAAGTAAGTAACTTCAATCTAGCTAACCCCTCTGGGAACCAAAAGGCAGGAGAAACATCTCATCCTGAAAAGCCTCCCAATTTAGGCATAACTGTCTAGATCTTGAGCTGTTCAGGGGAATCCATTAGGAATATATTTGGAAATTCATTAGAGTGATGCTTTCAGATGCCCTGCCTGCCTCATTTCTGGAGATGATTGAAGATCAACTGCATAAGGGAAAAAAAAACCCTAGCAAGTACTGGCACAAACACTCAGAAACATCAGCCAGCAAGTCCCATCTCTGTTCGCCTAATATCGCTAAGACATATTAAGAAGAAAGTTGTCTTGTTCTGTAAGTAAAAGAGGTGTTCTATGGCCCATGCCAATGTTGGCTTTCTGGGAGAGCAGAACTATCCTGGGAGCCTTTAAAGAATTGGATATCAAGCAAAATCATTGTGTCACTGTTTGTTTCTTTGACTGCAAGCAAGCAAGAAAGGAAAACACTGTGGTTTATTAAGCTAAGATTTCTGGTTTGGCATGATGATGTGTTAACAATTTGGCATGATGCTTCCATTTAAAGAGCAGAAGCATTCCCAAATCACACAATAAGTGGGAGTAGATATGACAGCATGAAAAAAGACATAGGAAGTAGGACTTTTCATTTCCATTTTGCTTAATGTCTATGGAGATTCTCAGTCATCCAAGTCACTGATGGCACAGTGGTTAGAATGCAGTATTGCCAGCTAACTCTGTCTACAGCCAGGAGTTCAATCCTGACTGGCTCAAGATTGACTCAATTTCCCATCCTTCCAAGGTTGATAAAATGAGGACCCAGATTGTTAGGGGCAATGATTCTTTAAACAGCTCAGAGAGTGCTGTAAAGTACTATGGAACAGTCAAAGTGCTAACTGCTATTGCTATTCCCATACCTGTAGCTTATCTCATATATTTTAATGACATATTCATACTACTCATTTGTGATTAACTACGATCCAATTATTTCAATGATATATTATTTCAGATTGAAAGGGAAGAATGCAGCTGGGCTTATTCTTGGGAGAAAATCAACATTTCTACATACACAGTCTCTCTCTCTCTCTCTCTCTCACACACACACACACACACACACACACACACACACAGAGAGAGAGAGAGAGAGAGAGAGAGAGAGAGAGAGAGAGAAAACATATACATATATAATGTATATAAAACTCCCTTTTTACATTTGGGGTAGAGTTGGGGTGATATTGATATATATATATATATATATATATATATATATATATATATATATATATATACACACACACACACACACACACACATACACACACACACACACACACATACATACATACATATATGCACACATGACACATATATATATATAATTAGAAAGAAAGGGAGGGAGAGAAAGAGAGAAAAAATAACTCTTGGAACAGCCCTCAAATACTTTCACTAAATGATTTGTTCTTGGTTCATGTTTCATGCCAATGGATATCCTCAAGAAAGTCAAGGGACAAGTTACATTTTTTTATTTAACTTCTCCATTTACATCAACATCTATTCAGGTTATCTTATAAACCTCTCCCCAAACCATTGAAGCCTATAGTGTCAAAGACAGCTCATGAAACAAACTATTTCAGCAGGCTCACATAATCTCCTGATTCAGTCAAGATAGTATCCAAATTATTCATAATCTATATATAATGACATCTTAATATATCTGACATCATCAGTTTTATTTGACACCTATGTCTCAGAATGTTGGCATAGTAAATATTGACTAAGAAGTAATTTATACTGATCAGTATAAATCTAAGATAGTGTGAACAACCCACCACATGGGGACGGATTCATATAGCTATGGGATTGAAAAACTGTTCTTGAGGAGCAATATATAAAGGTTTAAATGAATAAATATAGCTTAATACACCTTCAGCCTTCAGAACTTCCAGAAACATTGAAATTTGGAACTATTAACTCAATGCAGGAAAATCCCAAAGTGATATGTAAACAGTTGGATACAAAACAAAAAAAGCCATGCAATTTCCCTTTGAATATCCTTAAATTTCCATATACAGATGAGATAGTCTCAAAATCAGATATTTACCCATATAGAAAACATCATGGCATGAGAACTTTTGAACTGCTTCTGATTTGTAGATACAGGAAATGGGATATAAGTGAGAAATTTGAATCAATAAACCAATCTTGTACATCCTGTTTCTTCCAGAACTTCTAGCATTGACCATGTCAAAAAAAAACAACAACCCACAATCAGCCAAAGTGGTAAAAGCTAGACCTGAACTTTTGCTTTATTGTGGGCCCAACTGGCAAAAGAAAGCTCAGGACCATATAGGTTGGAAACATGAAGAAGAGGCCTTCATCCTGCAGTGGATAGACAATGGTGATGGTGTAGGGGAATGTAAAGAAAAAGAACAGAAACAGAAAGGAGGCTCCAGTATTCCTATAGCTTGCAATGTGAAGAAAGAGTAAATCTGGATAACAGGAGGAAGAACCATAAAGAAAACAATGGACATCTGAAGTCCAGAAATGTGATTTGAGAAAAAGTCTCAGACAGGACCCTCCTATCCTGTTTGTGTTGGAGGCACTATTTAAAGATTAGCTAGTGACATCACCACTGCCTGGGGGATGCCCATGGAGGTTCTTTCATGTCCCCGTCAAGGAGCTGCAGTGAATGATGGGAGATCACCCAGCCAAACAGCAGCACTCAATCTCAAACACAGGCTTGCTAGCCTCCAACCCAACATCCTAATCATGCGAGCCACTGCGCTCCTTATTCTCACAAAGATAAAGGGAGCAAGGGGAAGCCTATTCAGACTTGCAGGATTCTGTTACGGTAACCTTATAATTGGTTTCCTAGTCTGATTTACCTTGAAGGGCTATCATTGCCTTCTTTAAAAGCAAGAATAGTTGGGTTTTAAAAAAATGGCTGCCCCACAGTTCCTCCTACTCTGGCAATCAATTCAGTATATGGGAAGTGCAGTTTCCTATTTTTCTCAATGACTGGCAGGGGTCAGCTGGCTGATTCCCAGCTTTAAAATCTTTTGAAGATTTTACAAGGCTGCTTTCACCACTGTCAGATAATGGAACATGAAGTCAGACTATAGTTCCTCTATAATATAATCCATTACCTTTCAAACCACCAAAGAAGAAATTAAACCAACAGCAAGAGCTATAAATAAGAGCTCAGTAATTTTAGACTACTTATTTTGTGTTGTTGTATCAATAGCAGGGTGACTTATGATACAAGTGTTTAGAATTAGCAAATGTACATTGCTCATGTTCAGAAACAATGGATTTTTCATGTGCCGGTTTCAATTGGCATTCATTTATGTTAAGTTTCTTAACTTTTTATCACCCTTTTTTCTTCAAGATCTGTTAAAATGGAATAGAGTATTGTCCCTCCCACACTTTCTTTCCCTGTAACTATCTTGGGTGATAGATTAAATTTAAAGTCTCCCTCCAGGTAAGCTTGACTTTTGTTTAATACATGGATGCATCCATATATTTCTGCACAAAATTACACAAGTAATTTATTACTGCCTTCATACAGATGTTTTTTTTTAAAACTTCTCACTCCAGCTTGGAATCAATCCTGGTGATTTCCTATCCAATTACTAACCACTTGTACTACTTAGTGTTTTTTGAGATCAGCCAAAGTCAGCTAAAACTGCCATCATTAAAACTTAATTGGCCTGAGGTCAGTAAAGCCAACAGCATAGTTGAATCCAGGATTCCTAGATGTAACCTGCCACTCTAAGCACAAGCTTTCCTTTATATTCATGGCTTTTTCATCAGTGTTCCACAGGCAACTTTTAACTTGCAGAAGCACACTGCATTCATGTGTCCTCATCATTGGTCACCAACCAGAGGGCTGGGAACCACTGGTGGTCTGCAAGAAAATTTTGGTGGTCCGCAGAGAAATGTCATCCCCAAAGCACCCCTCAAAGCAAGTAATCCAGGCTGCACGGGAACACAAGGCTGTGCCACTCACATGGCCCATGGGAACACAAGGCTTGCGTCACTTGCATTGCAAACAACACAAGGTAGTGAGGGGAAGGGGGAAAGGGCAGAGGGGGAGACTTGCCCCACATGCCTCACACGCCTCTCCTGGCCACCGGGCTGCTTCTGTCCACTTCTTTCTTCTTCTGGTTTTGGCTGCACACAAGGAAAGGAGCAAAAGTCTTTCTTTCTCTCCCCCAAACTCTGCCAGAAATGAATCTTTGGGACCCTGCAAGGCATCCTGCTCCAATAGGCTGGCTGGTGTGACAAATCTCACAAAGACTCATTTCTGGTGGAGTTTGGGGGAGAGAAAGAAAGACTTCTGCTTCTTCTGCTGCCTTCCTTGCATGAAGCCAAAATCTCTCTCTCTCTCTCTCTCCCCGCTCCCTCCCTGAGAATGGAGCTGGAGATGGTATCCTGCAATCCCAAATAAAGAATGATTGATTGGTAGGAAAATGGGGTGGGGAATTTTCCTACAGACTTTTTTTTGCTATTTTCCCAGGGTTTCTGATCTGCAGGATTTAAAATTATGAGTTTGGTGGTCCCTGAGGTCCAAAAGTTTGGTGACCCCTGCTTTAGAGAACTGTCATTGTTATTTGATGCAGTAAAATGGAGTAACAAGCAGATGAGAATCACAGCTGGTATCACTCCAAGACAGAGTAGTTCATGCGTTACTTTAGCAAATACATTTATGCTCACAGTAGACCATAGAATTAAGCCTTGAGCTTTCCTCATTGAATGCAAGAGCATTAATGCAATCAGGAAGTTCAGTTTGTAAAATATACCAATGCTCTGGAGGCAATGCTGGCTGACCTTACCAGTTTTATTTACAAATCTGAGGGTC
The DNA here is from genome assembly GCF_049901715.1 of Pseudonaja textilis. Lineage (NCBI taxonomy): Eukaryota > Metazoa > Chordata > Lepidosauria > Squamata > Elapidae > Pseudonaja > Pseudonaja textilis. The sequence continues at coordinate 304,619,554 of NC_141990.1, read as the reverse complement.
AGACAAGGTAATGGGTGGTAACTTATCAAAGAGAGGTCCAACCTAGAACTAAGAAGAAATTTCCTGACAGTGAGAACAATTAATCAATGGAATGGATAGCCTTCAGAATTTGTGGGTGGTCCATTGGTGGAGATTTTTAAGAAGAGATTGGACAGCCTGAAATCATATAGGGTTTTTTTTTTTTTTTTGCTTGAGCAGGAGGTTGGACTACAAGACTTCCAAGACTTCCAAGGTCTCTGTTATTCTGTTATTTAGGTCTAGAATCAAGCTAATGACCATTTTGGCCCTTGCAGAACCAGTGGCATATAGTTCTGAATGAAATGTCATGAAGATTCTTCTGAGATGCTCCTCTAATGCAGTTTATAGGTAACCCAGGAATGTGACTGGACTTTCATGGTTATATTAGTTAGGATTGGGCAAAAGCTACCCAGGTGCCATATGAACAACTAAATGGAAAGAAAATCCTAGAATCCTAAAGACTCTAATTTTTCATCCATAAAACGGTGAAAGTCTATTCCAGTCCCTGCTTCCTACCCAGGAAAATCTCAATAGTGTCTAGATTAAGTATCCATACACTGTATGAAGTGCTTGCTTTCATTTCTTAATTACATTTCAAGTATATATAAGAAAGGATTTTTAAAATCCTCTCCTGCTGTTTCAGTACCCTGATATAGAATATCCTAATTGAAAATATCCTAATCTTCCTATGACTCCCTCATTAAGCAAAATAGTATTCATATGCAGAACAAGTTTAATCTTACACATGGAAATTGCCAAGAGGGCAACTTCAGCTTTTAAACTGTATTATTAATCATGCAATTGGTTCAGCAATTAGCTCAGAAATTCTGGCTGGTTTTATTTATTAATTTAAAAAACACCTTCTTTCTTCCAATTTCACTCTGAACACATCATATAAAATTCAGTCACACTTCTGGGTAGAACTAGATTGAATGAAAAAAGTATTTCAGATATCATAAATCCTGCAGAATTGTAACACCCTAAGATGCTCTTTTAATACATCACGAACAGCACATTGCTGACATGATTTCAGATGAAACACTGAAGACAAGAAACATGATTTGGTTTAGGACAGGGGTAGTGGGTCACAGCCCATTGGAAACCAGGCTGTGCAAGCAGCAGGTGAGCACATGAAACTGCATTTGTGAAAGCAGTGTGCATGCCCAAAACCAACCCCTCTCCCCCTACAGCTGCTGCCAGTCGACAGAGCTGGAAAGGTTGGGGACCATTTAAAAAATCAAGCTTTCTCTCTCTCTCTCTCTCTCTCTCTCTCTCTCTCTCTCTCTCTGTGTGTGTGTGTGTGTGTGTGTGTGTGTGTTGGGGATCCTCTGCAATTCTGCATTGTAAAAATTTACTTCGGCACTAAACACAATTTCTCACCTTCTAAAAGGGAGATCCAAGCCTTCTGTCCTCTATGTGATTTGTGTGTAAAATGAAGAGAAGAAACTTTTGGCCTTAATAAAAAGAACCTACAGGGGATAAGAGAGGTAAACGGAGTCAGTCAAGCAGACCAGCACAAGGCTTTCAAGAAAAACCCTAGGGTTTTCAAGGAGCGGCAAGTATCAGATGTGTAGTGTTGGATCACTAGTTTTAGCTATGTTGCTTTTCCCTTTTCATGTTTTTAATTCACTCACCTTACTATTGTTTCTGTCCTATGTGTACAGCTTGGTGTAGTGGTTAAGGCACTGGACTGGACTTAAAACTGGGAGAGCATCAGTTCTAGTCCCACTTTAGGCACAAAGCCAGGTGGGTGATTTGGGACCAGTTGCATCCTTTTAGCCTCCTTCTTGGAAGAAGGAGGCCATGGCAAACCACTTATGAATTTTGCAAAGGAAACTGCAGTCTAAGCAGACACCAGCAATCAACAATGATTCAAAAGCATATAAAAGGAAATGCTCTGTATATTGTTAATCCCCAAATAGTTTGTATGTATGTATGCTTCACATAGTCACGTTTAGCAGGAGCTGATTTTACTTCCACCACAAAGGGGTGATTTTGCAAGCATGACTAAGGCAGCCTTGCCAAGTTTTATATCAGCCCTGGGCAATGTTTTTCCATGGAACTTGCTCATACATCCTGCTGAGTTTTCAAGTGTAAACTGAATAATAAGAGACCTAAACAAATTTGTTTATAATAAAAGCAACTGCTGTGAAAATCCTGTATTTTAAAAGAGAGCATAGAAATCATTTTCCAATCCTGGATTCCATCACATTTCACATTGTTGGTTTAGGAAATTAACATTGCTGGAAATAAATGTAGAGATATTATCTTTTTTAAAAAAGATTTGGCAATATCCATAGATGTCACAAGTTTTCCATTTTCCTGCAAGATCTCAACTAAGTTGTAAACATATCAAGCTATTATTTTAAAAGACCAAGAAAACAGCTATATTGCAGAATCACTGTTGCTATAATGATAATATATTTTAAAAGAATGGGAATGAGATCCCAATGTTTGATACCTAAGTTTGTGTTCGCAGAAAAACAAGTGCTGTACAAGGAATTGAACAAGGCCAGTGGTTCACATCCAGTGAAGCAATTAATTGCCCATTTGAATAAGTGAAATGCTGAGTTTGTACATTAAATAACTGTAGCAATCTTGTATAATATCTCTGCTGGGTATTTGTTTTTGTTTTTTATTAATCCAGCCATAAAAGAAGATGTGTAATCTAGATGCATGAATTAAAACCTTTGTTTACAAAGAAATGCTATTATAGGCATTCTAGATATTATTGGCAGCAAACACCAAAGTCTCCTGGGAGCCTCCATCACTATTTATTTAAATAAACAATGAAGGATTAGTCACAGCTAGTATTTCTACCCATTCCTCCACTCCATTTCTGTTTCCTATTTCTTTTAATTCATTTGAATACATTTTCTTAAAGAAAGCTCAAAACAATTACATGTGAGCTTGGGCAAAGATTTTTGTAGATGCAGAATCATTTTAATTACAAGAAATCTTGCACTAATAGATCTGTAGATACACATCAATTCCAATAATAAAATATAATAATAAAAAGTATGGAACATTTTAAAGAACTATACCTCCAAAAGACATTCAATATATTAATATTATCATATGTGAGCAGCTCATCATTTGTTGCTTATTTTTATTTATTCGACAATCAAATGACTTTTTGTAACCTATACCATGTATATATAATAAGAATTAAAATATCCATATCCCACCATCAGTCTCAGTCACAATAAAAAGATTAAAGAAAACCAAGTCAAAAACTATTTTAAAAATAGAAGGAACAATGAAAATAAAATGACATCAAATATAAACTTAAGAAAAACCCAGCCAAAATAATTTAGGTTTTACATTTTCCAAACAAACCTAATCTGATCTCTATTGGAAAGATAGTACAAAGTATTAGCACTGCTACAGAAATTGGTATTTTCTAGCTTCAGCCTCACCTAACCACTTGAAAGTGGGGGATTTTAAGTAGTTTCTTCCTGGATATTCCAATAGATTGATTTATTGATTTATTGATGTACTGGAATCATTCTATTGAGAAAGAGTAGGTAACAAGAAGTTGAACATACCAGAAGCCTATAATTAACTCCTTTGACACCTGCCAATTCTCTGATCTGACTTTAATTTTTAAGTATGTGCTCACAGAACTGGTTGTTAAACCGGTTGTAGTCACCACTGAATGGATCCATTTTATTTTCAAGTTTCTGTGGCCATTAGATATAAGTGAACAATGTCTCTCATTGCTTCTAGCCATTCTGATTAGATAATATTGAAGTCCAGAATGTGTTCATATTTTTAAACATTTTAAACACCTTTTAAAACTTTGTAACATTCTAACTTTTTAAACATCATTTTAATCTTAATTTTTAATTCTGTTTTAATCTTTGTTTTAAACCATGCTTTTTATACTACCACATGGTTTTGTTATATATCACCCAGAGTTACTTAGCTGAGATGGGCAGGGTAGAAATTTGATATACAAAGAAAGAAATAAGATTTATCTGGGACTTATTTCTCTAAAAGAGCTATAGGGACTCAAAAATAGAAAAAGTGGAAGACAGATGTTGAAAGTTCCCCAGAGTGAAGAGTGGTGTCTAGAACTCAAATGGCTTCTGCAAGGGTGCTGATGTATAGATTGGAAAGCTTTTACCTCAGATTCTGGGCAATTCTTATCCCATCCAACGCCCACATGCAAAATTCTTATTTGTGTTTCAACAGAAAAAAATTGAATATAAATCCTGTGCCTGATGACTGGAATTCAAGGTAATATAAAATCACCAATATGGTATTGCTAAAAGGCATCCACCAAGTCCAATATTTGAAATATTTTTTTAAAAAATGCTCCAAATAACCTTGCCCAATCTCTTGAGATTTCAGTGTACAGTGCTCACAAGAGCTGTCACAAGAACCTTGGGGAGATTATCACTATCTTGCAAGATTTGTGATTTCAGTAAGATTTCTACTTACAATTGCTGGAGGCCATCATTGCACTGACACTTATTGCCTCAAAATAGCATGAATAGCATATGGCCATCACCATTAGAAGCGACTGAGACAATCTTCCATGGAACAGCAGAAGATGGTGTATCAAGTCTGCGAGTTGAAAACGGACTAAGGCCAGAAAACACCAGCATGGCTCCCTCCACAAAGGCCTTTGGCAAGCTGGTGAAAGCCAAAGACTTTTGGAAGGCTTTCAAGGACTACTTCAACATTGGTCATTCTAGTGTAATTTTTATTTATATGTTTTCTATCTTTATTTACTTTCTATCTTACCATGCATGTATTAATTGTAAGGTTATTGTTGTAAGCTGCCAGGAGTCTGAAAATATTTGGCAATATACTAATAAATAAACTAGAACAAGATTAATTTCAGCCTCTTTTGCTCCCAGCCAATTACAAAAGTGCTCTTACCATAGGAAAACGAGCCATTTCTGACACTGCAACTTCACAGCAAGAATCTTGGTTACACTGAAAGCAGGTCAAGAAAGACCTTCCCTCAGGTGATGATGCAGTTTTTGAATGTAGCACTAATTGCTTGTGCTGTTTCTTCTCAGCAGCTAATCAAGCTTCTCACACCATCAGCCTATAATGCTTTTGACATTCTTTGTATCACAGAAGGCACTCAGCCACCTGCATAGTAACGTGGAACTTTTTTTTTTAAAAAAAGAAATTACTAGACTGGAAATTATATATAAAGTGTGTGCATTCTTCAATCTTTTAGGAGCAATATATGCCATAGCTGTCCCAATTTTTTAGAGCAATCTGATTTATAATGCCATTTTGAAATGTTGCCAATCAATAGGCATGCCTTGGAATTTTCCAAGCAAACTGGGCAAAAAGTTGTGAACATTCAAGATATTAGGATAAGGATAAGGATAAGGATAAGGATAAGGATAAGGATAGGATAGGATAGGATAGGATAGGATAGGATAGGATAGGATAGGATAGGATAGGATAAGGTAGGGCAGAACAGAACAGAACAGAACAGAATAAGTTTATTTGGCTGAGTGATACAAGGAATTTGTTTCTGGTGCAGAAGCTCTCATTAGTGACCAAATGGTATATAAGTAAAATAACAAAAAAACAAGCAAACAATCTTTGCTTCAAATAACTGCATCTCCTAAGGTTGCTCTGAGATAAAAATGAGGAATCTTATATACACTTTCACAATGATCATGACAAGGAAAGACACTACAAAGTGTGTATGTTTGAGGAAGAAGCCATAATGAATGCTTTATTCCCCCAATTTCAAAAGCTTCTAATGTTGGTGATGTCAGAGAGGGAAAGACTGTGTGTGTGTGTGTGTGTGTGTGTGTGTGTGTGTGTGTGTGTGTGTTTTGAAAGCAAATTTAAATGTCCAGAAAGTCACCCAAACTGTAAAACCCTAAGTAGACATTTATATACCATAATCAAAAGAAAGCTATACAGAGGGAAAAAATAAAAGAGAACAAATTTTGGTACACTTTGAAGAGCCTAGTAATGAATTGGGATGGAAGAAAACTTTCTGGGGTTCAAATATTCATATTTGGAGAAGACTTTATTTAAAATGCAAGCTTATATCCTGGAGTATCTTTACTATTTTTTGTTCCCCGGTTGTGTTAAGAAATTGCTGCAATGCTGCAAATGCTGTAAAAATACAAAAATCCTGATAAAGGAGCAGCTTGTAATAGGGAAGTTGAAAATACCCTTTAAAGCTATGCTTCCTTGCTTTATTTAAACAACAAAACATGCACAGATACTCTCTGGATCTGGGGCTGAAACTCCCTGAATTCCCAGCCAGTAAAGATACCAAGTTGGAGAAGGCTAGCTTAGGGCATCTAAGCTGATGCTGCCAATTTAGTTTCAATAGCTCTTCAACAGCAGCTTGACCTGCATTCATTAAGAAGAATGTTTCTTCTATATTCCATTTATTCTAAAACTTCGCAAATTGCCTCTTCCAAGAAGCTGACATCAAGGGGACTGAGCACAATATTAAAGTTCACATTCATTCATGTTAATAAATTGTCATTTTTTTAAATAATAAAACTGAAATATCTATGGAGATTCTCTGTCATGCAGGTCATGGTTATCCCAAAGGTGCTTTTTCTTCCTTTTTTTCAAGAGGCAATTGGACTTTCTGGTTTTTCTTTGAAGATTTTTCACTTCTTATCCAAGAAGCTTCTTCAACTCGGATCCTTCCATTCCCCACCATCCAGTCAGTGCTGAAGAAGCTTCTTGGATGAGAAGGGAAAGGTCTTCAAAGAAAAACCAGAAAGTCCAGTTGCCTCTTGGGTGGGGGAAAAAGTGCTTTTGGGATAATAACATTTAAAACACTGGAACATTCCTATCTATATGTATAAAAGCGAAATACCACTCACGCATCATCACAAAATCTCCAGAACTGTAAAGCCTACAAACCTGAAATTTGGCACATATGTTCCTCTTGGCTTCTATATGCTCACTAAGAAAGGATTTTTCAAAATGACCATCGGAGCATTAGTATTTCGTATATTATTATTAACATGCTCTGGATGCTAAGGAGTTCTACTCCACCTCCCCACCTGGAAAGAAATCTGTCCCAATTGCAAAACACAAGCAAAGGAGAGGAGTGTCAATGTTAGTTTCACAGTAGCAACTTTAGTACAGAACAGTTGAGCTAAGCCATGCCCAGGCCCCTTGCTGTCTCCTTCTTGCTCACACAGCAAATACCGTTTCAGTTTCCAGACAGCCCTCAAATCTCTCACACACTGACAGGACGCTAGCCAGATGAATGCCGATAAATGCTGGTAGGCAGAGGCAGAATTTTTCCCCTTATTTTCCTCCCAAAAAACTAAGCCCAACCACATAGTTTCATAGTGAAGCACAGGTATCGAGCTAGTTCAGAATATTTTCCAAAGCTTGGAAACCATCATGTTTTAGCAATGGGTTTAGTTCAGGATTCCCATTAATACAAATCCATTCCTAAGATGTTTTTGGTGCAGACTGGGAAGTTTTTTCCTCCTTCTGCAAGTTCCCTGAATGTTATTTATAGAGAATGGGGACCATCTGGAATTATGTAAGAGGTCACACAGGAGAGTTCCGCACTTTTTCCTCCAGTAGGAATTTTGGCTAGAATATGGTCCCTCCTGTAAATGAAAAAGCCTTCTGTTCACAGAAGAGATCCACTGAATCCATGCCATCATTCTTATCTAAAAACCCGAGGGAAAACTCTGGGGTGATTTTGTTTTATGAAATTCCATAGCATATGGTGTACATTAATAAGGTTTCATAAATTGGTAATTATAACTACAGTGGCATAAAGAAACAGCCTTCATCTGTTACTGTCTAAATGAGTCAGCTTACAACTTCTATAACCCCGTCAATATGGTCAAACCTCTTTCCACTTCACATGTAACTTTTTCAGATAGCAACCTTCCCCACGACCAAACATGGCCAAACAAACAAAACGAAACAAAGGAGGGCTAATTCTTCCTTTCATCTGACCTAGCCATCCTTTTAATTCCTTCCAACGGCTAGGACAGAAGAGATAAGAGAAAAGAGAATACATGTTTTGCTCCATTGTAGAAATGCTGCTTAATCAATTATTGTGGGACCAGGTTTTTCTCAGCGCAGTTTTGTTTACAAGCGTCGAACATGGCATGTTTACATCAGCATTTGGCACAATTTATTATATGGCAACAGATGTCTTTAGCTGGCTTATTCATCACTGTGTTTTCAGAAGAGCTTCAGTGGCCCAAATACATGCCCACTCTGCAGCATGGAATTTAATTCCCCACGCAGCTGAGATCTCAACTGAGAAAAGCAAAATGCAAAGGAAGGGCTGCAAACAGGACAATAGTTACAAAAAATATTTTGTATAGCAACATCACCAGAAGAAAGGGAAGAGGAGGAAATAGAAGACAAGGAGGTTTTTCCAGCAGTGAACCTGCCAATAAATAGTGAACTTCAAAAGAGCTGAGCCTAAATGGGCTAAGGTTTTGTATGGGGGTGGGGGCAGACTCATAACCTAACGGTACTTGTATGAAGACAATATTTTTGGGAGTGGACCCTATGCTTCCATACCTGATATTTAACTTAATCCAGGGCAAATATCTCAATTGCTTCAGAGGGTAAGAGAACTGAAACAGGAAGTCGGTAATAGCACACAGGACAAACTGGCTGAGTGGACAAAATTTGTTTCCTGAGAAGCAGAAGAGAACTAAAACACTTTGAAATTCTTGGTGCTGCCAGAAAATGGACAACCGTTTGTCTGAAATGGTATAGAGTTTCTTGCATGAGCAGGTGGTTGGAATAGAGAACCTCCAACATCCCTTCCAATTCTGTTATTCTGTTAAAAGAAAATCCACTGCCAGGGTTTTCCCAGTTGGACAAACTTGATCCCCATTGCTGTCCCAAAGGTGCTTTTTCAGGAGCAACCAGACTTCCAGTTGCCTCCTGAAAAAGCACTTTTGGGACAACCTGGGTAACTCTACAGACTTTCCCCATTGCTGTGTTTTATCTGCAATGGGCCAGGAGTTAGAGATGCAGAAAATTACAGAACATTTCGCATTGCAAGGTAGTCTTTGACTTGCAACAGTTCATTTAGTGACTGTGCAGAACATCTCAGCGTCCCTTCATTATTTCAGTTCTTCTAGGTCCTTTATCTCTAGATCATACTCAAGTGAACCATCAGGATTCCATACAGAAGTGGATCTCCATGGGCTTCAGTTCCTTCAGCTAGGCTAGATTGCTTTGGAATTTGTGTTAATGGACCACATTCTGCCCTGCTCAGATATAAACCAGCTTCTGTTACCAAGAGATTTAACCCCAAATATTTTGCTTCCGACTGTACAACACCCATTTGTATGTAACTCACTCCCCTCCAAGCATTTTCTGGATGCACAAATTACCTTGTAGAGATTCCCAACTACTCGAAAAGAATATACTGTATCATTATACAAATATGATAAATTCCTTTTTGTGACTTTGCCCATTTGAAGACAAAAATACAATTTATTATTGCAAAAATGTACTTAGGCCTACATGCATATAAAATTATGTTTTCCAGCATCAGAAATACTGGTTTTTCAATTGCAGTACTGTATACTGTAAGTAAATATACTGTAAGCAAAATTTTTCCAACAAATCTTTATTTTGAAGAATATATGCTAGTGAGCATGAAGGTTCATTCTCCAAGCTTGTGGGTTGGTTTCTGAATGTTTCATTACCAGGCAAGGTAACATCTTCAGCAGAGATTTAGGTGGTGTCACTGTTCTTCTGTTTATAAGGGCTTTGTCAGTAGGTCTTGTGATGTGTCAGGTGAGGGTGTGTCAAGTGAGGGACTTGTGATGGGTCATGTGGGAGTCATCAGTGGGAGTCTTGTGATGGGTCTTACAAGGGGAGGTTACATCAGGTGAGGGTCATTGGGAAGTGAAATGCTGGTTGCGGGGGGGTTGCATGGGTTGATTGAAGGTTGGTGCTATTTCTGGTTGGCTGTGTTGAATGGTTGGATTTTGAGGGGTTCATAGGCTGGATGTAGGTCAATGTGTCTGTTCATGGAATTGCTTGTGGAATGCCAGACTTCAATCAACTCATGGGCATGGTAGGTGGTAGCGTGGCCAATGATGTTTGGGTTACTCCAATCTAGTTGGTGCTGTTTAGTGTCAGTGTGGATAGAGATTAAGGAGTTGGGATTGTGGCATTTGACTGCCAGCCAGCATTCCTGGATATATGCTGGTGGATATATGCTAGCAATAATATAGAATTGACAACACACTTTTAAAATTTCACTATAGAAACAACATGAGCAGTTATGTGATCTACAAATTATAGCAGTCATGGATTTGAAGGAGCTTGAAGTCAATTGTTAGAATCAAGAAATACATTAAATAATATAAATCCAAGCTATTGTGTCATCTGATAGACAAAAGAAAAGAAAAGGAAGAAGCGGACAATTTACAAGGTTATAATACACACAAGTTTGAATGACTATTGTTGTAAAAACAGTCCTCCCCTCTCCAAAACAAAAAGAAAAACAAACTGCAAGACACTGAAAAAAACTGGATAATATTTGATGTTAAGGTTGGGCCTGCCAAATGAAGGACATGAGGATAAAAAGTAAGACTTGTCCTCCTTTTGCCTGACATCCAGTAACCCCATGCATGCTACTCTTCCTTTGATTTTATATCGATATGATGATATATTCATTTTTGTGACTTTGTTGTGATAATATGAAAACATCAATCCCTGGGCCAGCAGATATAAATACAACCTCAAACAAATGCAAAAACCATTTACTTACATCCAACCATCATCATGGCCACAGAGAAAATCTTCTCTCCATCAGTGGTTGGAGCTATGTTTCCAAATCCTATTGTCGTAAGGCTTGTCATGGTAAAGTAGAGAGAAGTTATATAAAGTGAATCTTTACTGGGTCCGCCTTCCCACTGCCCTGATCCAGTAGCGTTGTACCGATACGGTGTTCCAATACTCTCTGCCAATTGGCAGAGCCAGCTGTCATTCTTGAGGGTATTCGTGATCTCGTCGATAACTTCATAGTCCCCAATGCTATACCAGATGCACGCAAGCCAGTGGGCTACTAATCCAAAGACACAAACCAGGAGCACCAACACTGCAGCGCCATATTCCAGATAATGGTCCAACTTCCTGGCCACACGACCCAATCTCAGGAGTCGCACCACTTTTAAGGAACTGAAGAGGCTGCTGATACCCTAGAAAGGAACAAAGATCTTTATTTTTTGTAAAATGGTAAAATTCCTTTTGATTTGGAAACATATATATATATATATATATATATATATATATATATATATATATATATATATATATATATATATTTTCTGAGGTTTTCGTGAGTATTTGTATGTGGATCTTTGGTTATTCGGGTTTTCTCCACGTAAAATTGGAGTATCTGGCGACGTTTGATGAAGTCTCATTCATCATCTTCAGGCTTGTGTCTTGGCTTTGTGCTTCTTGTGTCTTTGGCTTTGTGCTTACTCTGAGAAGCACAAAGCCAAAGACACAAGAAGCACAAAGCCGAAGACACAAGCCTGAAGATGATGAATGAGACTTCATCGAAACGTCGCCTAGATATTTCCAATTTTACGTGGGAGAAAACCTGAATAACCAAAGATACACACACACACACACACACACACACACATACATATACATATACATATATACAGTACCAATCATATCTACCAATCATCTCTACATACATATCCCATCAAGCTATTTCTTTTCAGGATAAGCAGCATTATCCAAAAGTTAGAAAAGTATTGAAATAGTAAACAAGGAAATTAAAGAAATATAAAAAGAATGGGGAAATATAGGTAATTCTAATTTATAAATTCATCTTCATGTTTCCAAAATTGTTTACTTTTCAAATGATCCACTGTGTCCATTAACCACTTTGCATCTCTCTCATTTTGAAGCTTCTGTCATTTTTATCCAAGTACTCTCAACTCTTGCTTTTTATATTTCACCTATTTCCCATATTACTTCCTTTATTTATGTATATCTTGCAGTTACGCTCTCCACATTTGCTGTCAAACACAGCTAAGTCTAAAATACACCAATCATGCAGACTCTGTGCCACATCATAGAATATAATCTAACATTCACAGACTAATCACCCCATAGTTCTTTGCATTCACTCTTGCCTCCTTTCACTTGTAGAAGGGAATAAACATCACCCACAGATGTAGTCTTTGCATGTATATTACAGACATTTCACAGTCACTGCAGCTGCAAGTTATATCTATATTTTAATGTTTCTCCAATTATATGCACATGAAGTAATATCATTTTTCAACAATGTCATATTATTGATTCTCTTTTCTGTTATTGTTTTCTTTCATTTTCTTTTTAACAATTGTCTGAGTAGGCAGCTTCAATACAGTTTTATTTATTGAGTTTTAAAAGCATTGCAATTGACTTTCCTGAAGAATGCGAAAGATTAATAATACATCAATTAATAATGAATACACATGTAGACTATATAAATACTATACAGTGATATATATTTTACAGCAAAGTGTAAACGATTATTTAATGTATATGCTAGAAAAGTAAGAAAAAGAAAAGTTTAAACAACCTAAAATAAGAAGGAAATATTTCTTTTCATTGGTTCTTTTATGAATGCTAACATTGATAGCATAGGATTAATTCCATTCTTTGACATACTATTGCATTCCCATAAAGATCTCCAAAATATTCCTTTCAGCATTCTCTTTTTCAGTTTTATCCCAAAGGATTTCATGATTTTTATTTTTATACCAGTTATAATGCTGGAGCTCTTTCTTAGTTTATATCTTTTCACCCTCCCAATTTTTTTTGTTTTCTATAAAAATATCTCTGCATTTTAATTTAAACCATTCATTTTTTTTTTGCAGCAACCATTTTCCAATATACTTTTTTCCCTAATCCATACTCTCTTATTATTCATTACTCCACCAAAGAAACCTTTTCATATTTTCATTGGTATAACTCCATAGTTTTCTGTGGCTTTTGGCAACACATTCATTCTATTCAAAGTAAATTCTATACCTTCGTCTCTATTTTCCATTCCTCTTCAATCTTTTGGGAAATTTATCCTTCCTTGGATAATTTACACTTTCTCTTCCTGCAATCATTCTACTTTCTCATTAATTTATTTTATTTTGGCTTTTTTCCATTCCATATTTTTCCAATTCCTGGGCTTTTGGAAAATATGATCAATCCCACATTTATGATTCCTTTAACATCTTTATATTCTTTTTTTATATATATAAAAGTTTTATTTAAGTTTTCACAAAACATACAAATACAAATAAAATATCTTTCTTTGACAACAGCGTGACCCCAGGTTATCACTCCTCCATACAGACATAAACCCAATACATATTTATCTTATACATTCTAATCCATATCTTATAACTATTTTTGCAATTTTTCCTTTCTTTACTTCCTATAGCCTTATTTTAAATTATCCCATTCCTTTCTTAATTCAATTACATATCTTTTTCTAATTTTTAAAATCTTTCTAATCAATGTTTTTATACTTTCGTCTGTCCTATTTACAATTTCATATTATCTCTTCTCATAAAACACATTTTCCTCTGTAATTACTAGACTGGAGTGTAACACCTTTGTATCTTTTTTCAAATCTGGTTTAAAAATTTAAGTTACACCTTTACAGTTATAACATTCATTTTTTAACCTCTATTTTATAACACATACCTATTTTCAATTGAATTTTGCTTGGTACATTCCCTTAAAAATACACACTAAATTCTTAAAAGAAAAAAGTATATATGTATATATATCTGGATCTTTGGTATATATCTGTGTATATATGTATAACGATAGTAAATGGAATAATTATTCTATTCAAATACAGCTCTGCCATAATATTAATAACAATCTTTTATATTTATATTTCTTTTACCTAGTAATATCAGTTGTCTTCACTTTAATCATCTATATTTCATATTTTACTTATTACTGTCTTGAAATAAAAAACAAAACAATAGTTATTAACAGTAGTCAATAAAATTATTATTCTTATTCAAATTCATCTTGTCAACTGATAAAAATCTTCCATGTTTCTTTTCAGTTTTTTTTAACTTTCTTTTTAAATCATTGAGAGCCTTATTCTCTTTATAAACAAATATTCCATTACACATCAATACAAATTTTTCTTATCACTTTAATCATCTAAACATATTTTCTAACCCTTTTCTGTTTCTAATATAACAATGCTATCCCATGCACCTGTTGAAAGGCTGGAAAAGGCCTTTCTTCTGAGGATTCGGTTTTCCTGCTGGGACACAGACAACTGCTTGGAAGCGGGTTTATTTTCCAGGAAGGCAAGAGATAGCAAGAAGTCTGCGTTCCTGGGGCTAGCCAACTTTGTATAATAAACTCCTGATTTTTATACCTTTTCTCCTTTTGTGTGTGAGTGCTTGTGTTTGTATTTCTTAATGTTTTAAATCCTGTCAGGGGGTTGTCTTCATTTCCGCCAGAGGGTAAACTCTGTGGGGTGGTTTGATTGGATTATCAGTTTCATCCTAATGTTTTCTTATATTTGTTTGGTGGCAATCTCCTGTCTGCTCGTGTCTTTTGTCTGTTTGTTTTGCTGATTTGGCATGACCTTTTGTTTGCAAGGGATTTCTTTTTCTTGTTTCCCTAGCTTTCTTAATTACTTGGCTTTTGTCTAGGGGGCTTCTTTCAATACCTTTTATTAAATCTCTTTTCCTATGCAAGTTTGTTTTATGACTGGCCTGATGTTCCCTTTGGGCTTTTCCTGTTTGGGTATCACCACTGTCCTCATGAAGTTCCCTTTCCACACACCCTTGCAGAATCCTCTCAAGTTAAATTTTAACCATTGTCTCTGTGTCTTTTAAATAGGTTTATACCTTTAATTCTTGTACACTTTTCCTGTACCTCTATATCTTGTTTCTGTCCTTTGTAGCTTCTTTTCCCTTCCCTCTTCCCTCTCTTCTTCTCCCTCTCCTTTTTATTCCCTTTTCTATCTGATTGTTCCTTCTGTGATCCTCCCTTCTGCTTCTTCCTGATACTATAATTGCTTTTCAAATTACTCTTATTTTGTTTGTTGCTTCAATGCTTAAGTTTTTAACTCCCTTTCCCCTCTTTCCCTTTTTTACCCCGCTTAAAGTTGCTTGGTCATTAAAGATGGCTTCTTCTTTATCCCGCCCTTCTTGTTCTGCCAGCGTTTCATAGTTCAAAATCTCCATTTCTAAAAATTGAAATATGAAGCCAAAAGATCCTCTTCCCTCTTTTGCTTCTTCTTTTTGTTCTTTAAGTCTCATTTTTAACTCTTTAAGGAGTGATGCCATTTTAAAAAACTGTAAACAACCTCCAATTGATTTTATTTTGTTTCATTAGGATCCACCATCCAAAATTCCAGGAACCATCCAATAATCCAAAACTGTTTCTTGCTTCTTTTCTCACTTTCTCTTTCCAGGGGCTTTATTGTCTTGTAACGAAGTTTCAACTACAATGTATCTTTTGCAAACCTTGTTAAAATTCCACTATTAATTTTTTAAAGTTCCAGGTGGTCTCCTCCATTTTCCAGATTCCACCCTCTTTGTTAAGTTTGAGCAATGAGAGGCTGAACCAGAGCATGAGTGCAACAGTACTTTATTTACAAATAAAGGGCTGACCGTGCTTGCCAAGCCTGGAACTGGCTCGCAGCAATCAGCAGCCAGTTGGACCCCGCAGCCTGCTTTTATAGCTGGCTGCTGGGGAGAACTGACCAATGGGAATGGGGGAATAACGCCCACACAAGTGAGTGGACCTGAGTGAGAACTTCCTACAGCGCTGTGCTGTGTCTCCTACTGGCTCGAAATTCAAATGACACCCGTTTGAATTTCGCGCCAAATACAGAGCGGCTGCGGCTCGCAGCGCTTCACTTTCCCTGTAGCGGGGCTAACAAGCGGTTACAGACGCTTCTAACTTTTTGAATCAGACCGCTTTCTCTGGCTGTGGATCAGCGTTTGCTCTCTTTGATTGCTCGTTTTGTTGGCTGACCGCTCTCTCTGGCTGCAGATCAGCGTTTCCCTTATCGCCAGCCGATCGCTCTCTCTGGGCTGCGGATCGGTGGCTAGTGACTCAGCGGTTGCAAGGTGCTTCTGGTAGCCATCCCATCCTCGTCGCCAGTGTTAAGTTTGAGCAATGAGAGGCTGAACCAGAGCATGAGTGCAACAGTACTTTATTTTACAAATAAAGGGCTGACCGTGCTCTCCAAGCCTGGAACTGGCTCGCAGCAATCAGCAACCGGTTGGACCCCGCAGCCTGCTTTTATAGCTGGCTGCTGGGGAGAACCAACCAATGGGAATGGGGGAATAACGCCCACGTAAAGAGAGTGGACCTGAGTGAGAACTCCTTGAGTCCTCAGGACATAACACTCTTGTTTCCTTTTTCCTTCCTCTGCTTTTTCAGTCAAGCTTTCTTCTTTAAACTTCCCCCTGCACAATCTTGTCTGGTCGGGTTCTTCTTTGAGGTGGCCATTTCTGACCACTGCTGCAACTGCCTTTGGGAAAGGGAGTAATGGCCAGCCGAGGAGGAGAGATGCGGCTCTCCTCAACCCAGCTGACAGCTCCCCCTTCTTTACCACCTCTACGGGGTTGCTTCAGCTCTGAATCCGGGCGGCTCAGGGTGCTCCAATGGTGAGCACAGATCAAAACCGCACACAATCACGATTTCGGTCTGTTGCTGAAAAAGCCAGAACCGGAAGTTCCAATATCTTTATATTCTTGTAATGGGTTGTTAGAATAATATCTGGAGACAGGAGGAAGAACTTCAGCCAGGGCATTGATCTGACAAGAGCTCATAAATGGATACCACAGTGCAAATAGCATCTCAAAAGTAGAAGTAATAGCAAGGCAGGTTGGTTTTTCAGATTTAAAAGATTCTGTTCCCGTAACCTTATAATAAACATAGTTTTAGAAGCCATGGTTTTGGTACATACTGTATTAGAACCTTAGATACATAGAAAGTAGTCACAGTTCTCATTTAGACCTCACTTAGATCTCCAAATGGCCTGATCAATTTTTTCTGTACCCTCTTTTCTCATTCCACCCATTCATTCATGTCATACCTAATGGAGTATTTTTTTTTCCCCTCCTGATTCACATTTATTCATTATGTTACCCAATTTTCTCCAAATCTGTCCTTAGTTCTTCATTAATCACCATCCCTTGGAACATAACATGCCACCATTGACAACTTATTCTTTCTTCCATATAATCAGTATGCGTATGATGAGAATAAGCAAAATCCAAGGGTACTCCAATGATACACATGCTATTCTCTGTAGGATCTTTAATCTAGAAACATTCTTGCAAATCAACACATTAATGCCTACATCCAGCAATACTACACACTGCAAATTACTAACAAGCTGTCACTACACGTATACATATTATTCAAAGTTCAAGCTTGTAAAATAAAAATCTTTGTTTTCACTCTACTGGCTACCTGGATTGACAAGGTTTCAGAAACTTGCACCATGTGGAATCAGCCTAGTCTACCTTACTATTTTGCACCAAAACTTTGAGACACTATTGTAACAAAATGGAGTATATTTGGTTTAAAAATGCTTATAGAATAAAAATACTTTATTGGCCAAGTGTGATTGGATACACAAGGAATTGTGTAAATGCACTCAGTGTACATAAAAGAAAAGATACATTTGTCAAGAGTCAAGAATCATAAAGTACGACACTTAATGATAGTCATAGGGTACAATAAGCAATCAAATCATACTAGGAAACAGTTAATATGAACCGTAAGGATACAAGCAACAAAGTTACAGTCATACAGTCACAATGGGAGGGGATGGGTGATAAGGAGTGATGAGAAGATTAACAGTAATAGTAGTGCAGACTTTGTAATAGTTAAACAGTGCTGAGGGAATTATTTGTTTAGCAGAGGGTTGGCTTTCGAGAAAAAGTTGTTCTTGTGTCTAGTTGTTCTGGTGTGCAATGCTCTGTAGCGTTGTTTTGAGGGAAGGAGTTGAAACAATTTATGTCCAGGATGTTTTCACAGCCCTCTTTTTGACTCGTGCAGTATACTGGTCCTCAATGGAAGGTAGGTTGGTAGTAATTGTTTTTTCTGCAGTCCTAATTATCCTCTGAAGTCTGTGTCTGTCCTGTTGGGTTGCAGAACCAAACCAGATAGTTATAAAGGTGCAGACTCAATAATTCCTCTGTTGAACCGAATCAGTAGCGCCTTAGGCAGTTTGAGCTTTCTGAACTGGTGCATAAAGAACATTCTTTGTTGTGCTTTTTTGATAACATTTTGATGTTAGGTGCCCATTTTAGGTCCTGAGATATGATAGAACCTAGAAATTAGAGGGTCTCTACTGTTGATACTGTGTTGTCTAGTATTATAAGAGGTGGTAGTATGGGAGGGTTTCTCTACCACCATTTCTATGGTTTTGAGTGTGTTCAGTTCCAGATTGTTCCGGTTGCACCACGAGGCTAATTGTTCAACCTCCCATCTATATGCAGATTTATCATTGTCTCAAATGAGACCAATCGCTGTTGTATCATCTGCAAACTTCAATAGGTTAACAGAAGGACTGTTTGAGATGCGGTCATTGGTATATAGGGAGAAGAGAAGTAGAGAAAGCACACAGCCTTGGAGGCTCCCTGTGATAATTATACAAGTATCAGATGTTATTCTGCCTAGCTTCACCTGCTGCTTCCTGTCTGTTAGGAAGCTTACGATCCACTTACAAGTGTGTTCAGGTACCGCTAGTTGGTTTAATTTGTCTGGAATGATGGTATTGAATGCTGAACTGAAGTCCACAAGAGGATCCTTGCGTAGAATTCAAGGTGTTGTAGGATATAATGCAGAACCATATTAACAGCATCATATGTCAATCTATTTGCTTGGTATGCAAACTGCATGGGATCTGACAGCAGAACCATGATGGTTTTCAGGTGAACAGCACAAACCTTTCAAAGATTTTCATAACTACAGATGTTAGAGCAACTGGTCTGTAGTCATTCAGTTCCTTGATGGAAGGCTTCTTTGGCACTGGGATGATGGCAGAGCGTTTGAAGCAGAAAGGAACACATAGCACATCTCTTGTGATCTATTGAAGATTTGGGTGAAGATGGGGGCCAATTGGTCAGCACAGACTTTTAAGCAAGAAGGAGTTATCTTGTCTGGCCCTGGTGCTTTTCCTGGCTTTGTCTGTGTAATAGATCTTGCACTTCTTTTTTTTGTGATCACCAGAGGTTGTGAACCCAATGGGTTGGGGCCAGTTGTAGGAGGCTTGGCTGTTGTTGATGTGTTTGAGATGTAGGTTGTGGAGATAGGTGGCTGTAGTTTCCTTTCAAACCTGCAGTAAAACACATTCAAGTCATCTGCTAGTTGTTGATTTCCCTCTGCCTGGGAAGGAGGTTTGCTGAAGCCAGTGATGTTTTTAAGAGTTTTCCACATGTTTGCTGGTTTGTTTGTTGACAACTGATCCCTTAACTTTTCAGGGTAGCTTCTTTTTGCTGCTCTGATCTCTCTTGTTAATATGTTTCTGGCCTGATTATCACCATGATCATCCATTTGGCTGCTTTTTTTCAGAGCTGCTTGTTTTCTTTTTGACAAAATAGGTGGTGAGATGTACAGAGGGGGTCATTAAGTTTCTGGTTTGCTTCTCCCTCTTTCTAAAGGGTGTTGCTTCATTTTTTAAAAAGTTATATTATACGGATGCCTCAAGTGAGTAAAATTCACATTTTCTAAAAGTTGGTGCAGAGGTTAGGCATATAGTAGATAAAAGCCAGTTTTTGAAATATTAGAAGGTTTGCCCCCTCTGTTCAATCATTTTGCATTCACAGAAACTAAGCACTTTGTCCTGAGCGGAGTATTTCTCCTGCTGTTATTGAGAAAACATATGAAAATATATGGTGCAGATTCTGAAAACGTTATATTGCACAAAGAAAACCTGCTAAAATAGAATCCATTGCAATCCATGTAGGGTTGAATTGTGAGGTTTTTGATTTTCTTCTTGTCATCTGGTAACGAAATGTCTGCAAGAAAAAAGCAAGCTCAACCAACACTAAGAGCCCAACAAAAATAAAATGCATTCTCTTCTTTTTTGTGTTGTTTCTTCTTGCCCCTACTCTGTCACAGTATATAGCCATGATCACGGACCTATGGCATGTGGGCCGGAAATGGCACACAGAGCCACTTCTGACGGCACGTGAGAGGTCATGCGGAAGAGCCCCACTGTGCATGCATGCATGCTCCACTGCCCAACATCTGATTGTCGGGTATCTGGAGCACATGCATGGGGGCAGGGGTATGCAGGAGATGCGTGTGCATGCGCAGAGATGCTTATAGTGCATGTGGGATCTCGTGTAAATGCACAGAGATGCATGGTACATGGGGGGGGTCTTTATGCATGTGTAGAGATGCATGGTGCATGGGGACACACACATGCGCAGAGATACACAGCACGCAGGAGGTCATGCACAGATGCTCAGGGGCCATGGGATACCCCAGCATGCATTGCCTTCTGGGAGCCAAAAAAGGTTAGCCACCACTGGTATATAGTGTTAGAGTACTGCCTCCTAGGATTAAAACAACAGCAACACCTCACTACTATCATAAAGAATTACACCAAACTCATTTCTTCCTTTTCCTCATATTCTTTCAGCCAGAGTATCTAATAAGTGTTCTTCTTTCTTAAATACTCGTAACATTAGTGAAGTGTAAGTTTAGAGTAATTAACCTTTCATTGATTTCCTTTTAAAATTTCTGAATAGTTTCTGACAGCTGTAACACATCTTCTGTCTATGCAAATAAAAGGGCAAGCCTGTGTCCAGCCAGTGACAGCTGATTAGTCTTTGCGGCAAGTCATATGTAGCCCAATATGGGTGAGACAGTACAGAAGGGGGAGTTTGTTTGAATGTTATTGATTTGAGCTTCGAGGTCCATATGTGGATATTATTGCAGTATTAAGCCGTAATTTTGGACCCTTAATTTAAAGAGGTGGCTGTATATCGGGGACAATGTGTAGATAGATAGATCACTGTTCT
This sequence comes from Pseudonaja textilis, assembly GCF_049901715.1. Taxonomy (NCBI): domain Eukaryota; kingdom Metazoa; phylum Chordata; class Lepidosauria; order Squamata; family Elapidae; genus Pseudonaja; species Pseudonaja textilis. Next base: position 304,598,528 of record NC_141990.1, on the reverse strand, counting down.
ATTCAGCATCATTCCTATCTCTATCAATAGAGAAACACACCAACGAAAGCAACAAAGGAATCAACAGACAAAGACCTTTCATTTAACAGAAGGCAATGAGGCATTTGTTCTTTTCTTGCCAGGTTTAAATTGCCATTTTCCATACATCATTATCAAATCAGTGTAATCAAAATGTTCAGTAATTATACTATCAAGCTACAAAATATTCACCTTTATTCAATCCAGGGACAAAGAATTTGTGCAGTCTGGAATGTGGAATTTTGCTCTTGTGGAGGCTCTGAATGGCATTATGCTCATTTTGAAGCCTCTTGTCAGAATATATGAAATTAAGGTTTAGCCACTAGAGTCCACCAGGAAGTATCCTGTCTAATGAGGTACATCTAATGAGTACATCAGGAAATGTGCGTATGTTGTAAGGAGACACATGTTGTAAGGAGAATCTAAGATTAGGATGGTCTTTTATTTGTAAATTTAAAAATAACAGAAACAAAGAAGCAATTAAATGGACAAATAGACAGAAACTTGTATAAGGTTTATCTATGCTAAGGTTTAAGGTGACATTTTAAAAATTATTATAATTTTTAAAAAACTCAGGGCTTAAATTCTATGATCAGATAATTTGTATTCTTCTTGCTCACTCTACTGCCCTGGTGCGAATATTTAATGGAAAACATCAAGCCCTCGCTCTCCTTGCTTACTCCTTTCTAATATTTTATGTATTAATGAGCTATTCAAATAGAACAGGGGTGGGCAACACTGTGCATTCCAGATGTTCAACATGTCACCTTTTATCAACTTCCTACAATAGGGCTAATGGCAGGGGATTGCTTGAGTTTTGGTTAAAAACATCTGGAATACACTTGGTTGTCTACCCCTGAAATAGATGATATCTTCAACTAGCTGACTTCAGAAAAATTGGGCATATGCATACTCTGTTCCTGATGGGTGATTGTTGAGAAGGCAATCCTTGGCTTCTCACCTTTAACAAGATTTCTGATAGATAATCACTGAAAATCAACATAATGTAAACCACATCATGAAGCATATGTTGGTGAGAATTGTATAAGTAAATACATAAATGAATGAATCCAGAGAGAGAGTGAGAAAGAGATTGATTTCAAGATGAGCTACTTATAAAAAGCTTAGTCCCAAAACCGCTATGAGCTGTTTAATCCTTCCCTTATTATGCTAATGTTAGCAGTATATATCTCTGAGGATTCCTGCCCCTTACATATACAGTACTTTTCAAGATATAGGATTCTGCATTTATCATACATGCTTCTAAAAGCCAATTATGATGCAAAATCTTGTTGTTCTTGCTTTGAAAAACCAAATTTCATCCTAGCTAAAAATGAATATTCTTTTCATTCACAGTCAGAATTTATTTTCAGACACAAAACTTGGTATAGACAATGGATTCTAAACCAGTTTATTTCAAGTGCAGAGAAACCTGAGCAGTATAACTGTTAAGGGGTTGATCAGAATCTAGGAGACTGAAATTCAAGTCTACTTTCTATCACCTCTATGACTAATTACCATCTCTCAAAACAGTGTACCCCAGAAGCAAGAGCTGAGTAGTAAAAAAAATCTATTTAATCCATAACAGTCTTCTACAATTTCCAGATGTGTGTGAACACAAACCCTAGATCAGCAACCAGATTGTTCATGACAATTTAAAACAATTTATCCCCCTAAAAAAATAAGATGAACATCTCTGTCTCAGTGTTCTGAACAGTTTATCATGGTTCATTTTGAATAGTGATACCTGGATTTGGACACAATATCCTGAGGTTTGACCAAGACAAAGTAACTTAGATGATTGAGAATCTCCATAGATATACAAGGAAGAAGGTTCAAACTAGATGGCAGAAGAAATGTTTTGACAATACCAACTATCAGCAAGTAGAACAGGCTGCCACATTAAGTGGTAGATTCTATTTCACTAGAAGTTTTACAATAGAAGCTAGATAGTGATCAGTCAGATCAATAATGAATTGTAACTGAACAAAAGAACTATATGATCTTTAAGTCACCCACTTTGAATCCTAATACATATATGAACAGCTGAAAAAGATCAGTTGACATCTGTTTATAGTCTATATGTTTACATCTATAGTTTGATCTACAAAAGCTAAATTGAACATTGATAAGAAATTGTTAGAGTAATGAAAAAATATCCCAATGAAGACAATAGTAACTTCCATTCACTGCCAAAATAACTATGGGGTCTGCAACCTTAAATACTCAAAGAGCCATTTTGGACCTGTTTCTTACAGAAATGAAAACACCAGGAGGCGCAAAACCTGGGTGGGCATGGCCAACTCAACATCACTCCCACCCAGTCACATGACCTCCACCACCATGCCTACCCAGGTTTTGTGGCTCCCTGTGTTTTCTGTGGGAAATGGGTCTCTCTCTCTCTCTCTCCCTCCCTCCCTCTCTCCCTCTCATTTCTGTTTTTTGTGTTTTACCTTCTCAGGCCAGGTGAGGAGTGACTGGGAGGGGAAGGCGAGGGGTGGGGCCAGCCAGTGGTGGGATTGCCCAACAGGGAGCCACAGCAGAGGGGCCAAAGAGCTGCATGTGGCTCCAGAGCTGTGGGTTGCTAACATCCGATCTGTGAGATCATTAAGCTAGGTCTAGAATCTAGTCAAGCTAGATTCAAAGGAGATATTATATAAACAAGTTGTAGACTTGTTTGTATTCAAAATATTCAGTTAAAGAGCATATTGCAATGAGCAGAAATGGCCACCTTTTATATCCGCAGAAATGGCCACCTTTTATACAGTATATTCTGTTTTTAAAGTCTTTTTTCCAAGGTATTGAACCTTTAAAAGCAATACATATTTTCCTATTATGTGAATTATTCATAATACATTTGAAACTACTTTGTAAACAATTGCTATTATCACTTAAAGCATTTCCTTTCTTCTTTTGAGTTTAACACAGAATCTGACTGTCTCATCTTGCTGTTTTCCCATTTCATGTTCTGTTTTACCTTCCTAAACCTGTTGTCCCTTTAGGGTCCTCAGCATGATCCTTTTCAATTATTACATGTTTACTTCCAACCCTTTTTCTTTTTCTGGTCTTATTCATTTCTTTATGTCTCAGCCAATGGCAGTTAGGGTCCAGAAAGCAGAGCCAATGGTAGAAGGGGAAACCCTTTTCCCAATGCAGACACATTAGGACACCTCATCCAGTCACTTTCTGAGATGCCACCTCTATCATTCATCAAATTTCTACAGGCTTTTTAAAACTTAAATTAATCCCTGCCGCCTTCTTTACATCTCAGGCTGTATTTTGATTACCACCCTGGAAATGATCCAGGCTTTGTACTATTCTCCCCACTGATCCTCCCACCAATCCTCTGTTGTGTTCAAAAACAAGTGTTACAAATCAGCATGTTTGCTGTCTAAGGCTGCACTGAAAAAAATGACTATTTTATTTCCTGAGCAAAATTCCTGTCTTTTTTATTTCTTCTCCTATCTCCCTAAAATACCAATCATAAATATATCTTTCTACAGCTTCAAAGACAGAACTATACTTCAATTAGACCTGGGATTAATTAGGATGTCTCCCATAAAACACATGAATTTTAATAAGATGCATTCAACATCTGCTATATATAAATACATAATTTTGAGGAGAGGTGAATGGCTAGTTCCGTTCACTCTTCATAGCCTTTTTTTGGGGGGGGAGGGGATGGGGGGGACGGGGGGGGACGGTTATCAAACAGTAGCCTAGGCTAATTATATTCTTTCTTCACTTCTGGCACATCTCAATATCACATCTTTAAAAGATGTTTCCATTCTTTGTTTATGCCCTCTTGCATATCCAGTGACAAAAAAGCTAAATCAAAATTGTAGACTCGCTTCTATTGAACGAAGAGTCTCTGTTGTCAAATCTCTGCTCTAGAACTTAAAGGATAATCAGAGGCAGAGAAGGATATGTATGTATGTATGTATGTATGTATGTATGTATGTATGTATGGCATTCAGCTTTGTTCAGGTATTTTCCCACATCATTGTAGTTGTGCTTTTAAAGTTGTACTAACGTTTCAGCAGAATCTCATCTGCCATCATCATGGAGATTTTTTTGTTTGTGAGTGCAAGCTTCCAAATAATTGACAGTCTGGAAGAGATGATTCCATCAGAAGAGATTATTTCACCAGACTGTCAAGTATTTGGAAGCCTGCACTCACAAACAAAAAAAATCTCCACACCACAAGCCACGCAAACACCTGGGCACAAACAGATCTCCCCTGATACCTCCAGCTCAAATACACCCCAACCAGGCACCCAGATGAAACCTAGCTTCCTAATAAATGATAGCCATCCATTTACTCAGAGCCAAGCCGCACTTAAAAGCCTCCAATACAGGAACACAATGTTGCCAGCCAATCAAGACAAAAAAAGCCACAAAACAGACAGAAGATATTAGAAACACCAATCAAGCAGAACACAGCAAATTCCAAGACCAATAAACACAGACCAAGACTCCCAACCAATCAGGATGAAGAAAAACCATTCTGGCACAGCAGTAGGCTAGCCCTAAATTTAAAACTGAAATGGCTGTGAAAGTCTGACTCACAGACGAACACAATACAGAAGCCTGATGATGGCAGATGAGATTCTGCCGAAACGTTGCTCAACTTTAAAAGCACAACTATATTGATGTGGGAAAATACCAGAACAAAGCTGAATACCATATATATATATCAGAGGGTTGGAAGGGTTATATATATATATATATATATATATATATATATATATATATATATATATATATATATATATATATATATATATATATATATACTATCATACATACATCATATATATATATATATATATATATATATATATATATATACATATATATATATATATATATATTCATTCATTCATTCTAGGTTTTCATGGGTACTTACATGTATGGTATTCAGCTTTGTTTGGGTATTTTCCCACGTCATTGTAGTTGTGCTTTTAAAGTTGTAGCAATGTTTCGGCAGAATCTCATCTGCCATCATCAGGCTTCTGGTATATATATATATATATATATCAGAGAGTTGGAAGGGTCCAACCCCCTGCCCAAGCGGGAGACCCTACACCATTTCTGACAGATGGCAGTCCAATCTCTTCTTGAAAGCCTGAAGTGATGGTGCTCCCACAACTTCCGAGGGCAAGCTGTTCCATTAATTGATTGTTCTCACTGTCAGAAAGTTTCTCCTTATTTCCAGGTTAAATCTTTCCTTATTCAGTTTCCATTCATTATTCCTTGTATGGCCTACAGGCACTTTAGAAAATAGTTTGACCAACCCCCACTCAAGCACAACATCTCACACCATTCTGGACAAATAGCTGTCTAATCTCTTATTGAAAATCTCCAGTGATGAAGCTCCCACATCTTATGGAAGCAAACTGTTCCATTGCTTACTTGTGTTCTAGAGTGTAGTACTGCAAGCAACTTCTGCAGCCAACTGCCTAGAGTTTGGCAGTCCAAACCCACCAGGCTCAAGGTTGACTCAACCTTCCATCCTTCTGAGGTGGGTAAAAAGAGGACCCAAATTGTTGGGGACAATATGCTGACTCTGTAAACCGTTTAGAGAGGGCTGTAAAGCACTATAAAGCAGTATATAAGCCTAAGTGCTATTGCTATTGCTAAAGGACCTATTAGATGCCTTCTTTCACCTCCACAAAGTATCCATTTTAGCTACAGAAGAAGGCACCAGTTTCAATCTTGGCACCTCCAAAACAAGCTAGGAAAAACAGTTGCCTGACAAGGAGACATGTTCACTATCCTTAAATGCAATAAATTGAATGAATCAATGGTCAGTTTTGGTATAAACAGGGATGGGATCCGACTGGTATAACTACCGGTTCTGTCTATTTGCATTGTGCGCACCTGCACGAGTTGCACAAGTTGCGCAAGTTGCATGAGTCACGCAAGTGTAATTTACAACCTGCTGAGCTGCCTGGACAGCTGAGCAGCACTGCGTGCAAGTGTGCAGTGGTTGGAAAAGCCCTTTTTTCCTGCTTTTTCAACTGCAGCTGTGTCGTGCAAAGCAGCTGCAGTTGAAACAGCAGGAAATAAAGGTCAAGCAAGAGCCCGGGCGGGTGGGTAGGCCACAACAGAAACAGACATAGAATCGGTTCTATGTCTTCAGCTCTTCAGAGCAACCAGTTCTACAGAGGTGGACAGAACCAGTAGAATCCCACCCCTGGGTATAAGACATGTTACTGTGTCACTATTGATCCTACTGACCCCATTAGGAAAAGGTTGTTGGGTCCAAGTATATTTTATTCCAAGCATCCGCATGGTTAAGTAGAACCAAGAAACATCTCAGTCTAAAAACCTGGAGAGCTTCATCAGAAGTATAAAATATGCAAGTTTTGGAGAACTGAGGCTACACTTGTCTTTTGTTTTCAAGATCATACTCCAGAAAAGAGTCCAGAAATGGAATAAATCAATTTTAAATACAAGTTTAATTAAAATGAAATTGCATTGATGAAACATATTTATATATTACCACATTTATATGATATAAATGTTAATATGATAATGTTCATATATTATGTAATCATGTTTTAGTTCCTGCCTGAGCAGGGGATTGGACTAGAAGACCTTCAAAGTCCCTTCCAACTCTGTTATTCTGTTCTATTCTAGTTCCACCACAGTTAAAATTTAATTGGGCAGCACACAAAGCCTTATTTAAGGATAAGATTTCCTACAGGAAATTCTAACCAAGCTTAACCAATGATGTAGTAGGATCCATAGTCAAAGCAACAGAAACCCTCTCCTTTTTACATAACATTCTAGTGTTTAACCATTGATGGCAGAGTTATATATTTTACGCCTGACATGAAGATGGTAGGCCATGATATATTCGTTCTTTCAAATGCCATATATAAGAATTCACATATCTTGCTGCTTTATTATAGGGTGGATGTCCCCTTCTAACCTACTTAACCTAACATATCACCTTATTTTCAGTTCTCACTTTTACATAACTTTATTCCCATTCCATCTCATCTGCACATCAGTCTATGAATTATTTTTGTAAATCTACCAAGAATGCACTTAAAGTGCATGGAAATCCTTATGTTTAAAACTTTTTTCTCTTTCATAATCACTGTTTAAATATTAACAATCAGAAATGTAATGGGAAATATGCAAAACTAGTAAGAAACCTAATTCTAATCTGTCCATTAATTGTATCAAAATGTGCAAAGATCAAATTCTTCTATCATCCCTATCCTCAGGTTGATGCCAGAGAATTATGTTCTTGACAAGATTCAAATCAGCTAGGAGTTCTCCCACCAAAGACAGAATTTATTATCACGTGTTACGGAGGCTGACCAGAATTGACAATTTATTCTGGCATTGTTATTGAAATGCTATGGAAAAGAGAACCATAAAATCCTTTGTGATTAAATTTATATCACCAGAAATTTATATCCTTATGATTCTGTCACCCACCGACCAATCATACAACTAGAATGACTGATAATGAAGATAATCTTAGGCGATGTTGTCTGAAGACTCTACAAAAATCATTCACTCCATGTTAATGGCTGTCAGTGACACTGACATCTAATCAGCTAATCTTCCTTGTCAATATGACACACTAACTGCCTCTGCTAAATTGTGTAAAAATAGCATCAGGCACATCATTGTTCCCTTCGACATGATATTACATCAGCAATTTCCATATTTTACTGCTAAATGTTAAGCTTGGTAAGAAAGCCACATGCTATTTTACTGAGGAGACCCCTGTTGAAAGGGATCTCAGAAGATTTTCCACTATATCTTATTTTATTAATGTGTGTGTTACAGTGGTGGGATTCAAAAAAAATTACTACTGGTTCTGTGGGCAGGACTTGATGGGCGTGGTGTGGCTTGGTGGGCGTGGCAGGGGAAGGATACTGCAAAATTCCATTCCCTCCACACCTCACTAACCTGTTTTCCAGCTCCAGTCTCCTGTGCAGGGCAAGAAATGAAGATGCAGCCGATCAGCTGGGACTCAGGAGGCAGAGAATAGATGGGGGTGGGGCCAGTCAGAGGTGATATTTGCCAGGTCTCCGAAATACTCAAAATTTCCGCTACTGGTTCTCCAGAACTGGTCAGAACCTGCTGAATACCACCTCTGGTGTGTTTATATCCTGTCTTTTCTCCAGGAATCAAAGACAGCTTGCATGAGGGTCAATCTGTATTTTATTCTCCTAACAACTTGGGCAGAGAGCGACTGGCTCAGTCATCCATTATCTTTCCATAGCTGAGGACAAACATGAACAATCTGAATTCTCCTGAACCATGTGGCCACATTGGGTATCATAATATCAAAGATCCAATTTATTTAAAGATCAATTTAAGACACGGAGAAGCATAAGAAGCTATGATAATAGTGGTCTTGAGCTTGTGAATCGATAGTTAAAGTCTGGAGGGGAGATAGACCAGACATGCTTACTTTAAATTACAGTAATGCTTTCTAATTTGCATCAAAAGATAGACTGCATAAGTTCCTGGAAACACTTGCCCTTTTGTATTACCTTCCTGGAATGCTGCTCCTCTTTTTTTAACAGTGAATAAGTGGCAAGTCTAAAAGGAGGCATGTTTTATTGCATAACACTTTAGTTACACAATTATTACTGTCACCAAGTTGTCTCTATTTTCGGTAGCACACACTGTGATCAGTGCTGATAAACTTCTTGTTAAGTTTGAGCAATGAGAGGCTGAACCAGAGCATGAGTGCAACAGTACTTTATTTACAAATAAAGGGCTGACCGTGCTTGCCAAGCCTGGAACTGGCTCGCAGCAATCAGCAGCCAGTTGGACCCCGCAGCCTGCCTTTATAGCTGGCTGCTGGGGAGAACTGACCAATGGGAATGGGGGAATAACGCCCACACAAGTGAGTGGACCTGAGTGAGAACTCCTTGAGTCCTCAGGACATAACACCCCTTCCCCCAGATGTGAACACGCATAGTCCTTGAGGTAGATGGGGGTTTGTGTTGGCGCCCGGAGCGGCGCAACTCGGGAACATTGTCTGACTGTTCGGTATCAGTCTGTGACGGTTGAGCTGGCATAGTGTCGCCAACACTCTCTGGACTGGGCATCCTCGGAAACCACCGGGTTGGTTTCTGGAGTCAAACTCTCGTGGGTTGGATCCGTTGATCAACTCTCTGGGCGCTGTTGTCCGGGTTTGGGCTGACCGGAACGACGCTGGCGCAGACTGGTCACTGGGTGCGATGTGGCTGGGTGGCGGATGGGACGGTTCCCCTTCGACTGGAGACTCTGGATTCTTGTTTGCGAGGTTGCTGAGGCGCCTTCTGAGTTGGTCTATGTGTCTCCTCCAGACGCGACCATCCTCCAGCCTGACTCTATATGATCTCGGCCCGGTGACGGCGATGACCTCGCCCGGAATCCAAAGTGGGTCCCCAGCGAAATTCCTTGCGAATATCGGCTCCTGTAACATAAAATGTCTAACCCCGAAGTGGAAGCGAGGGGAGAGTCAGGGCAGTATTGTGGGTGCAGTCTCATCTAATACAGTCCTCAGGCGCCGGCCCATCAGAAGTTCCGCTGGGGACTTATTGGTGACTGTACAGGGGTTGAGTGCTGGCTCATCAGGAACCGTGAGAGTTTGTGGTGCCAGTCATCTCTGCCAAACCTAGCGAGGGCCTCTTTGGTGGTCCTGACGGCCCTTTCAGCCAACCCATTACTCGCAGGGTGAAATGGGGCTGTTAAATGTGGCGAATGCCTAGGTTGGCTGCAAAACGGCTGAATTCTACTGATGCGAACTGTGGGCCATTATCGGAGACCAAGGAGTCGGGTAGTCCATGGGTAATGAACAGGCGCGCGTTAACACGCTGGTGATTGCTAGTGTGGTGGTCGTGGGATAGCTGCCACGCCTATCCACTTGGAATAAGCGTCCACGACCACTCAGGAACATCTTTCCATGCACGGGCCGGCCAGATCGATATGGATTCTAGACCAAGGGGCGCTGGCGCTCTCCCATCTGGTAGGGGTGGCGATGGGGAGAGTAGGACGGGATTCTGGCAAATGCTGCAGGAACTTACCCAATTGACAATGTCCTCGTCTAGACCCGGCCACCACACGTAGCTGCGTGCCAACGCCTTCATTCTCACAATGCCGGGTGTCCTCGTGCAACGCTCCAGGACTCGGGCACGCAGCGAGGTCGGAATGATCACTCGAGTGCCCCACAGTAGACAACCCTGCAAACTGGACAGCTCCTGCATGCGAGTCTTAAAGGGTGCTAATTTGTTATCAACATTGCCTCCGGCCACCCTCCTCACCCAGTCGAGCACCTGGGCGAGCGCTTGGTCTGCCTTGGTTTTGGCGGCGATGTCAAGGGCGGTGATGGGCAGGTCCAACTGGGTGATTTCAAAAATGGCATTGACAGGAGCTGGGACTTCAGCCGGAGCGGGTAAGGGGCAGCGACTGAGTGCGTCAGCGTGGGATAGAGTTTTGCCGGGCGGTGGATAAGTTTGTATGAGTAGGCCGCTAGGAAAAGCGCCCACCTTGTCATCCTAGGGAGAGGACTTGAGGTGTCTGTTTGTCACCGGCCAGTAGGCCCAGGAGGGCTTATGGTCGGTGACCAGTTCAAGAAGTGGCCAAAAGGAATTCGTGAAACTTTTCACGGCTGCAACAGCTGCTAGGGCTTCCTTGTCTATTTGGCTGTAATTTCGCTCCGTGGCCGAGAGCGTCCTGGAGAAAAAGGCGATGGGGGCCTCGGCGCCATTGGCGAGTCGGTGACAAGGACCGCCCCAATTCCAAAGGGGATGCGTCTGCTGCCAGTACTAAAGGAAGGTTGGGGTCGGTGGATGAGCACTGCCTCTGACGTAAGTAGTGATTTGGCGGCGTTAACGCCTGGTCTTCTTTGTGCCCCCAGTGCCACGGTGACTTTCTGTCTAGTAATCTGTGTAGGGTTCGGCTACTGAGGCTTTATGGGGCAAAAAGGATGCATAAAAGTTTAGGAGTCCCAAGAAAGCTTGTAGCTCCGTTTTGGAGGTCGGTGTGGGAGCTTCGTGGATCGCCTTGACCTTGGACTCCAGGGGGTGAATGCCAGAGGCGTCAATTTTATAACCCAGAAAGTCCACCTGTCTAGTGGCAATGGCGCATTTTTTTTCTTTTTAACTTGAGGCCATGCTGTCTGAACCTCTCTAACACTGCTCGCACTCTCTGGAAGAGTTGGGGTCTGTCCCTGGCCGAGACCAAGATGTCGTCGAAGTAGGGTACTACACCAGGGAGGCCCTGTAAAATCCGCTCCATGAGGGATTGAAAAATACCCGGGCAACACTTACGCCAAATTGGAGACGCTTGCATCGGAAGGCACCCTGTGAGTGACGATGGTCTGAAGTTCCGTTGTTTGGTTATCAACAGGGAACTGTTGATATGCTTGAGACATGTCCAATTTAGCAAAAATACTGCCCGGTTCGAATGTGTGCAATAAGTGCTGAATGACGGGCACGGGATAGGCGCTAACTTGTAAATATTTATTGATTGTTGTCTTGTAGTCCGAGCAAATTCTCAGGCTACCATCTTTTTGAGGGTGTGACAATGGGCGTCTCCCACTTGGCGAAATCTGTTGGCTCAATGACCCCTTGTTTTAGTAGTTTATCCAATTCAGCGTCTAGTTTTGGTCGAATAGCAAATGGAACTCTACGTGGTTTTAATCTGATTGGGACTGCCTGGGGTCAACGGTGAACGAGATGGGGTTCCATTATAACACCCCAGCTCCTCGCTGAACACATCTGCGTAGTCAGCGAATAAGGAGTCAGTGTCTGAGGTTGAGACAGCATGGACTCCTGTTAACCCTAGGCCGAGGTGGGGAAACCAATCGAGCCCCAATAAGGTGGGTAGATTGCCGTTAACTACCACTAGAGGTAGGTGGCCTTTAAAAAGCTCTAAAACTGACAAAGAACTTGCCTCTGCCGATCACGGGAATGGCCTTCCCCTGGTAGTCCTTCAGACCGAACTGGCATCTCTGCAGCCGGGTAGTAGATAGGCTGGGGTGGAGTCTCTTGAGGGTGTTCCATGAGATTATTGAGAGCGCTGACCCTGTGTCAACCTCCATGTGGCACGGTTTACCTTCTAGGGAAACGGAGAGAAATTTTACTAACAGAGTGGCAAGCACGCCTGGCAAGGCGGTGCGTGCGACAGTTTAATACTTGCCTCTGTGGTCCCGAGTGCGAGGACGGGGTCTTTGTGCAGCGCTTTGGGGGCTTGGCAGACTCTCGCAATGTGCCCCCTCTTATGGCAGTTGTTGCAAACGGCCCTTTAAACTTGCAGGTGGCCCTTTGATGTGATCCCCACAGGCTATGGACATCGATGGACATCGTTCTCATCGTTGTGGCCTTCCTCCGCTTCCACCTCTTCGGAATGGACTGGGAACGCTGCTAGCTTGGCGCTTGGCGCTTGGGCCCTGAATTTCGGTGGCTGAGTTCGTAGCTAGCTCGGCTGCTAGGGCCTCCTCTACGCTGCGCGAGGTTGAGGTCTTTTAGCTAGCAGTCGCCTCTGTAGGTTGAGATCCTTGACCCCACAAACCAATTGATCGAGGAGCATGTCCTCCAGGTATGTTCCAAACCCGCAGTGCAGGGCTGCTGTTCTGAGGGCGCCATATTGGTTGATGGTCTCCTTACTTGATTGCTTCCTCATTCGGAGCGTGAACCTCCTGGCGATTTGTGAAGGCCTGGGAGCGTAGTGGTTTTGTGAGGATCTCCAGCAACTCGGACCACGGGCGTTTTTAATTCTCTCGGCGCCACGAGTGCTGCAGCGGTATCGTAAACGGTGGCTCCGCAGTAGATTAGGAAATAGGATTTTTCCGATGCTCTCCCGCATCCGACAGGCCGACCGCATCGATGTAATGATTGAAACGGTTCTTATACGATTCCCACTTCTCTTCGTCTGGTTTAAACGCTGGGAATACTGGATTGGAACTCATGGTGCTGGAACGGCTGGGCTACCTGCGGAGAAATCTCTCTGGGACTACGAACGCTCGTGAGTTACTAGTGATATCAGCTCTGGAGAGGTTTTTTTGCTACCCTCTCTTTCTCTCTCTCTGGGTTACCACGTTGGCTGCTAGCCGTTGAGGTGTCTTGATTCGCGCCAAAAAAAAAAGTGGCGTTAGTGACTCTCTACAGTGCTGTGCTGTGATTCCTACTGGCTCGAAATTCAAATGACACCCGTTTGAATTTCGCGCCAAATGCAGAGCGGCTGCGCTCGCAGCGCTTCACTTTCCCCGTAGCGAGGCTAACAAGCGGCTACAGACGCTTCTAACTATTTGACTCAGACCGCTTTCTCTGGCTGCGGATGTGCGTTTGCTCTTTTTGATCGCCCGTTCGCTAGCTGACCGCTCTCTCTGGCTGCGGATCAGCGTTTCCTTGTTGCCAGCCGATCGCTCTCTCTGGGCTGTAGATCGGTGGCTAGTGACTCAGCGGTTGCAAGGTGCTTCAGGGTAGCCATCCCATCCTCGTCGCCAGTGTTAAGTTTGAGCAATGAGAGGCTGAACCAGAGCATGAGTGCAACAGTACTTTATTTACAAATAAAGGGCTGACCGTGCTTGCCAAGCCTGGAACTGGCTCGCAGCAATCAGCAGCCAGTTGGACCCCGCAGCCTGCTTTTATAGCTGGCTGCTGGGAGAACTGACCAATGGGAATGGGGAATAACGCCCACACAAGTGAGTGGACCTGAGTGAGAACTCCTTGAGTCCTCAGGACATAACACTTCTTGGTTAAAGTCTTCAGGAGAAGCAATTTTTTTTCAGTAAATTACAGTGAATGATAATACTTCAAAGCTAATTGTGTTAGCTTCCATTTATAACACTTGTCCTAAAGTGCACAGGAAACATTATGCTTTCATCATCGGCTGAGGAAATGAAACAAACTATGGCTTTTCCATCAAATCAACAACAGATAGCAGAGTCCCTGAAAATGTATTTGTTTTAAGTAATTCAGACCATGAAAATAATTATTCATCTATAAGGCAGCCCACTTGGCCAAACGCAAAAAAGTGTGAATGCATCATCAAGGAAGAAAAAGAAGAACAGAGCTTTATAATTATTAATGCAGAGGCATAGATATCTCATAAATAATAAAAATATAATCTTATTATGATAGAAAAAACTGTGACTATATTAGCTTGCCCCAAATCTAGACTGGAATTGGCCAGCCCTTCAAATGAGTATATTTAACTCTTCAAATTATGGAGTAAATAGAGAATAAAGTCACCTAAATGAGACAAAAAGGAAATTTATAGAAGTGATTGATATTCAGCATGGTGAGAAACTGATGGTCCACTTTAAAAGATAAGTCACAGAATAGAGCCAAAGATTTGGAGGAATGCTTTTGAAAATGCTTTCTTAATTCTGTGGCTTGGACTTCTCAGAATTTTGGTGCAAGCTGACTTAAGACCCCTCCATAATCTTTTGAGAATGGGTGTGCCTACATCAAATATTCCATCACACTGAACTGAAAAGGGTCTTCAAGTGATACTGTCATGGTTGCATCTCACCTATCCAGTGGTGGGTTTCAAAAAAAATTCCTACCAGTTCAGTGTGAGTAGACACAGTGTTTGCAATTCACCTTCTGCTGCAATCCCTGGGTGTAAAACAGCTGACACGCAGCAATTGGCTGTGCCGCCCAAAGCAGCTGAGGTTGAAAAGCAAGCAACTCACCCAGGGTGAGTGGGAGGGCCTAGCAGCTGATTGTCAAAGTGAACCAGTTCACTCACAGATGATCCTCAGAGCCACCGGTTCAATGAACTGGGCCAAACTGGTACAATACAACCATTGCACCTAATCCAACTTTCATGAACTGACAGTCTGACATTAGCATGGCTGAGAGGGAGAGAGAAAGATTGGAATGTAAGGAGGAAGTGGGGGGATGGAAGCCCAGCTGAACCTTGTGAAAAGCTACAGCCAGCCAAAGCCAAGTGACAATATGCAAAGCTGGGAACTCCTGTTTCCTAAACAATATACAAGCACATGATTGGAATTTGCAGATAACTGGGGAATGGCCAGGTGGAAGGAAAGAGGGAACTTTGGTTGTGTGCATGGGGAAACATCAGATTCAGCTTATGCTACTTCTATAACCATTTAAGCTTCAGTAAATTATACTCTTGGCAAAACAAATGGCCAGGAGTCTTTCTTTGCTAGATGACTGAGTGGGGCAGTTGACAGACATTGAGTCTTCCATAAATGTCCCCACCTCAACCTCTGAGCAATAGGTTCAGAGAAGCAGTTCACAAACCCCCTTCAAATGCTTTGTACAATCCTAATATCATACCTCATTTAGTATGCCCCTTGGTTGACTGCTGTTAATGGAGGTTTAGCCCCAGTAAACATGCCATACCTCCGTGCCGCAGTAAACATTTTATCAACTTCAGGTGATATCTCTTCTTGGGTAGGGACACTTGGTTCTAATACTCTGATAAAATTCAATTTGGGCTACTGCAATATTTTGTTCTTGAGATAACCTTCTAGGACCACATAGAGACTTCCCTTAGTCTAGCATACAATGTATATGGGTGTATTTGATAAAGACCTATCATGCTTTCAATTTTTCTCATGTTTCTGAGTCCTTGTTCATTTTCCAGGCTTCTATACAGATCTGATTATGACTTTGAAACCCTGTGCCTCCATTACCAAAATAACTGAATATTTGCCTATCTCCTACTTCCTGCTTGACTTGCAACATTTGATTCCAACATTTATTTTGGTGTCCTGGAGGTGGGATGTGGTGTTAGGGTTGAAAGGAAGTTTCCATTGGCAGCCCACAACTGTGAAATGCCCTCCTTCAGCTCATTCCCCAGAGTGTGAAAATTTTCTTGTGAACTTAACTCTTATATCTGGCATCAGGTCTAAATCAATTTGAGCCAAGTAATGTGTAATTATCTGGTTTAGCATGGCTTACTGAGCTAATATACTCTGTGTGTTTTTAATTTATTATAATTCTTATTGTGAGCACTTATGAAAAATGTTACAAAATAGATATAAATGTATTTAAGCCCCAAATACTTGATTGTTTTATCATTAAAAATACTTGTGGACTTCCTTATATAACCAAGCTATATTTTGTTCTCCAAAATCCCTAACATGCCATTGGAATGGAAGAAAAAGCCACCCTTTGACCTATTTATTTATTTCCCTTTCAGTTTTCTTTTGCAACCTGGTTAGCCCTGGATTTGATGGTTCTTTGGTTAGGACTTTCTCCCCTTCAGTCTTTTTATAGAGCTCTGCTTATAATAGTTGTACAATATAAATTGAACAGGATAAAGGCTATAGCATTATAGAAAGTAGGAGTATTGCTGAAACCACTAGCTGAAAAATCGCATAAAGTTCATGGCCTTCATTGTCCATACACCAATGCTCAATGTGAGAGATAGACAAAATGAGCATGAACTCTCAGTATAAAAAAGCAAAATAGGTTTAACTGGTATAAAAGAGACTTAAGATGCTGCCTCCCTCAAGAGGAATATAGCAATTAAATACAACTTGTTGAACAGAAAGAGAAACAATAGAAAGGAAGGAAGCACCTTTCATTGCTCTTCAGAAATAAAATGGTGATGTTCCACAAAAGTACTGGATTAAGTGGAAGACTAAACTAATAAAAGCACTACTATCATTGATAATCTATTTTTGCCTCTCCAGCCAAGGAGAAGTTGCATGATGCTATCCAAAGCAAATTGCAGAACTTTTGAAGAGGGGAAAAGGTATAATTATAGAATTTTATAACCTCTGTTGAAAAACAAACCCACCCAAATCATTGTCCTTTGAGAATAGAATAGAATAGAATAGAATAGAATAGAATAGAATAGAATAGAATAGAATAGAATAGAATAGAATGGAATGGAATGGAATGGAATGGAATGGAGTGGAGTGGAGTGGGGTGGGGTGGGGTGGGGTGGGGTGGGGTGGGGTGGGGTGGGGTGGGGTGGGGTAGGGTAGGGCAGGGCAGGGCAGGACAGGACAGGACAGGACAGGACAGGATAGGATAGGATAGGATAGACCAAGCAAAGGCCCTCCTGGTCATGACCACCACCTGCTTTCTGAGAAGGAGTCGTGAGTCCAGGCAAACCCCTAGATTATGTACAGGGTCTATTTGGGGTAGTGCCACCCCATCCAAGACCAAAGATGGCAATTCTCCCTCAGCCAATGTACACACATATGCACACAGTACTTTTGAACATACAAATTTCTAAGACGACAATGATGATGATGATTTATTTATTTAAAAGATTTGTGTGGCCACACATCTTAGAACACAACTCTGGTCAGCCGAACCAAAAACCATAAAAACAACAGAAATTAAAAACTGGATTCTTCAATGTTCTTCCCAGAGATGTCTTAACAATGATCTCCAGGTTCCTATCACTCTGCCTAAATACAGGTAATCCTTGATTTACAACAGTTCATTTAGTTTCTGTTCAAAGTTACACTGAAAAATGTGGCCATTTTTTATAGTGGGAACCTTTGCAGCATCCCCATGATCATGTGATCAAAATTCAGATGCTTGGCAACTGATCATATTTATGACTTTTGCCGTGTCCTGGGGTCATGTGACCATCTTTTATGACCTTCTGACAAGCAAAGTCAATGGGGAAGCCAGATTCACTTTAACAACCAGGTTACTAACTTTTCAGCTGCACTGATTCACATGATAACTGTGGCAAGAAAAGTTGTAAAATGGGATAAAACTCACTTAACAATTATTGTACTTAGCAACAGAAATTTTGGGCTCAATTGTGGTCATAGGTTGAAGACTTATCTGCACCTGCATTAGGAGACATATGTTGATGTCCTTCCAGAAGACTAGAAGGATGCGAGCCTACTGGTAGGGGTGGCCACAGGGGGAAAAAACATGCTTTTTAGGACCTTGGTTAATTGGATTTGTAAAGGCCATCCAACTTGAGGACTAGGCAATCTCCAGATATTTAAACTGGCCATGTTACCTAGGATTGTTAGTGCTATAGTCCAACACACATAGAGATAGCCAGGATACAAGCCCTGGTATATATAAATTATGGCTTAGTAGTCACCAGATTTATCCAACATTGCCATTTAAAGACCTTAATGGCAGAGGCCATTCTCATCTCATTCTGGCATACGAATTGAATTAATTAATAAGTACTTTCTAAGGAAATTCACCAATTTCATCTTAGCATTACAAAAGAAGAGAAATTATCTATCCACATTCTTCGTACAACCTTAACTTCTTTTTCTTCCTGTACAGTATTAAATGCCTCTCTGGAAGCAAGAACATAACAATTCATCCAGGGCTTTAGACAGCTGAATGGCTTGTATTAAATAATTAGATGCATGTTTGCCCGCTTTCCACCGCTATTTTCCTAATGGTTTAAAATAGCATTTGACATTATGGGCTGATTTTAAATGTAGTTCTCAAATTTTAATGTCCTTTTCATCTCTTTTATGTAGAAGGCAGTCGTGAGTTTGCAGTAGAAACAGCTCTGCAATAGATCATGGAATTACATTCTTAGATAAGGCTTAGATAAGAGGCGGAGTTTTTTGTGTGTGTGGCCAAGGGAAGGAAAAAAATATATTTCAGCCTCCAAGCAACAGAATCTGAAGGGGGGAGGTCAGCATCTGCAATATAATGGGAGATCAAAGTTCAATTTTTTAATATGTAAGTTGGAAAACGAAGGGCTTGGAACACAACTCTGCATCTACTATCTTGTGGACTTGGATTCTTACACAAATAAATGCTGCTATTTCCAGGAGCAATAGCAGCATAGAGGTGATGGGAATCATCACTGCATGGTTAGGTAGAAATGAAACATTTGCATGTTTTATGTGTGTCTTATGTTTTATGTGAAAATCATGCTGTTGACATCTAACAATTGTCCAGCAAATTTCAAAGATGAATCTCAAGGTATTTCAGGTGGGGCCATAGGAAGTTTACGGGCAACAGGTTTGCATTGGTATTGATCATACTGGACTAATCTGATGACATTATACTCAGCAAAAGGCAGCTTCAAATTATATGGATTTTGACAGCCATTTCATTAGAAGTCCCTCCCAGTGAGTCCTAAAAACATAGCAGCTAGGATAAGAAGTTCCTAGGAGTGAGCCATATGAAAAAAGATAAAAAGCTCCTAGGTATTAGCAACTGGACTACAGATAGAAAATGAAAATAAGAGAAATAATAATATACAGTAACATGATAGAGAAGCAACATAAGTGCATTAGACTATCTGCAAGATATACCATTTGCATGCAAGCAAGGATTGGTGGGACCACACAATAAACAAAGTAATAGAAAAAGAGGGTGCTAAATTGCTCTGGGACATATGAATTCAAATAAACAAGCACCTGCCACATAATGTTCCAGACTTAGCCATTGTCAATATGAAAGATTTTTTTAAACATCTGGGTAATGGACATTGCAGTCCTGGAGACATCAGAAGAGAAGACAAAGAATGGAAGAGAATCACAAATTATAAAAGCTTGCAAATACCAGTAGAATGACTATGGCAAAACAAAGCAAATATAGTGTCCATTTATTATACGTGCCTTGGGTGCAATTCTAAAGCATTCTGAGCATCATTTGAACACTACTAACATTGAGAAAGCCACCAACAGTCAATAGTAAAAGATAGTTTTACTTGGAACAGTTTACATCTTGTGATGATATCTTTAACACCATCCAATCACAACACCTGCCTAACCCAAGTCCTTGGGAAAGACTCAACAAGTGGATAAAAATGTCAAATCCAGTGTCATCTGGCTGATTGTGTACCAACCTTCTAATAATAATTTATTAAACTCTGAACACCTGTCAAAATGGTGCTTTTAAACTTGACATTTCTGATCAGGAGTTAATAGACACAAGGCCATGCTTGCAGATTACACCAAATTATTTAGACTGGTTTGTGATTAAAAGCAAAAAGGAATCCTGAGATATTAAAGGCTTGGAGACTGAATTTTATGAAAAACACTTAAAGAAACTAGATATGTGTAGTCTAACAAAGCAAGGACTAAGAAAAATCAATAAAACTGCTGTTGTATCTTATCTATACATCATCTATATGTCATCATCTATCAAATTTCTACACTGCCCAAATCTTCTAAATTACTCTGGATGGTTTACAATAAAAAATGTTTTCAGATACTTTAAGGGCTGTCACAGGGGAGTGTTGATTCATTTTCCATAGCTCTGAGGATAGGACAAGAACCAATATACAAATGTAACGTGATGGGCAATGTCTCCAAAAACTGTTAAAGGAGTACCAAGTTATAGAGAATAATGCTAGGAATAAATGCACATTGCACCCAGAACCAAATACAATTTGCCTTTCAGTATGAGCTACAGGGATGCTACTGCACTTCTGCCATACTCATGAGTTTCTTAGAGGTATGTTAAAAGTGGAGCTGTGATGGCTCATTGGTTAGAATGCAGTACTGCAAGCTACTTATGCAGACTGCCAGTTGTCTGCAATTTGGCAGTTCGAATCCCACTAAGCTCAAGGTTGACTCATCCTTTCAAGGTGAGTAAAATGAAGACCAAGATTATTGGGGTCAATATGTTGACTCTGTAAACTGCTTAGAGAGGGCTGTAAAGCACAGTGAAGCAGTGTACATAAATCTAAGTGCTATTGCTATCTAGTTGGTTACGAAGGAAAAAAGAGGTCCTGTAGCAGGGGCATGGGATGTGGGGTGGAGTTCAGCAAGATCAAGCCTAAGGGTGCAACCATATGAAAGTTTCCCATAACAGTAACATCCTCAATGGATCAATCTCATGTTTTCAAGATTCCAATCTGCCCCGATCCAAGAAATGCCATTCTTGCTGCAATTTAAGTTCATGCGCTACTCTGTGAGACATTAAAAAAAAAGACATTGTTGTTGTGATATCAGATCCTTAGTGTGCTATAAGATCTTCCAAAAGATGTCATTCCTCAAAACTAAACATTCTTAGGCAAATTTGATCTTCTAAGAAAACTAAAGAACAATGATCAACAGATGACAGTAAAGTGATATTGCTTACCTCATCTACATTCTCAAAGGCATTGATGATGTCATAAGGTAAACATGACAAGAGGTCTATCACAAACCAGGTTTTCAGGTAATTCATTCTGATGAGCTTGGGATCAGATATTACCTCTCCACCAGGTCCAACGAAGGTAGTATGAAAGTTCAAAACTATATCCACCAGAAAAATAACATCGACCACGCTATCCAGGACCAACCAAGCAATATTGTTCTGCTTTGTTTTGAAGGAAACGTTGTAGGGAACCATAATGGCTGTGTAGAAGGTGAGAATTAAGATGACCCAGTCCCAAGTGGTTTTAAAAGCACAGTAGTGTAAAATTATATGTGGTGGAGTCTTTGGGGCCTCTTGCTTATATTGTGGAAGGATATCAGATCCCAGCTGGAGAACCTTCAACAAAAGATACACAGATATTAGAACAATGCAATGATAGGCAAACTCATGCACTTCAGAACAGATAAAATAAATTATAGGTGAATTAAAATGAAATAATTCTAGGCTTACTCATACCCGACTCCAGAAGTGCAGGCAATTTGGGGCATTCTTCATTACAGCCATGCAACACCACTATTCTGTGATTTACATTGGTTCAGAGTATGCTTCCTAGTACAATTCAAGGTGCCACTCATCATCTAAATAGCTCTCCATCGCCTAGGGTCAGGCTACTTGTTTGGCTGTCTTCCTCCTGCTGTTTCTACTTACCCCGACAGGTTAATAGAGAGGGCATGAATTAATGACAGTTCAGGACAGTATTGAGTATTATTATGATGTTCCTGTTCCATTCTCCCCAACCTTCCACTGTCTTCTTCCTTAAGCCCTTTGTACCACAGTATCTTTTCTGGGGTCTTTATATGGTACTAGATCCCATAGTCATAAAAGGTAACACTTTTCCTTTTATGTTTCAGTGAACGCTTACTTCAGCTAATCGAGAGTGTTTATGGATCACCTCAGCTTTGTTCATAGGCGTTAGCTGCTGCAGAACACTCCGGCTGTTTGTTAGAGCTCGCGTCAAACGGGCAAACTTTGTCCAGCCTGAGGAAAGGGAAAGAGATGTTTTGGGCTATGAGCGACCATGACTCACCTATCATTTAGGGACAAAAAAGCATAATGGTTTACAATGTCAATCATGTTATTCATGCAGTTCTTTGTTCATGCACTCCTACACAGAATATTTAAGGCTTTAAGGTGACAATTAAAATATTTGTGAAATGGCAAAAGATATATTGTTCACATTAGGCTCAGAACAATATGGTAACATTGAAATGCAGACCTAGTTGAATGTGTGTATACATGAATAGGAGTTTGTGACAATATATCCAACATTTTTCTTCACCTTATGACTATATGTATAACAAATAGAATAGAACAGAGCTGGAAGGGACGTTGGAGGTCTTCTAGTCCAGCCCTTTGCTCAAGCAGAGATGTTACACCATTTCAGACAAGTGGCAGTCAAGTCTCTTCTTAAAAACCTTCAGTAATGAAGTGCCCACAGTTTCCAAATTATTTTCACTAAATAAGTTAGTCTAATAAAAATTACACTTTTTTTAAAAAAAAAATCTCAAAATTGCAGTGGACCTCCAGGCATAAAATATAAATATACAACTGTATCAGTGGATCTAGTTAATTAAGCCCCATCTTGTTCAGTCTTGATTGAATACAAATGTTTATCACTTTCACGTATCTCCAACAGTAACCATTCCAAGGACATTCCAGTAATTTTTTAATCTAATCCAGCCACCTTTTCCATTGGCTTCCAAAGCACCAGAAGACAAGACAAGAAACAATGGATGAAAATGAACCAAGGAGAGAAGCAAGCTAGAACTAAGCAGAAATTTCCTGACAATGAGAGCAATCAACCAATGGAATGGTTTGTTTACTATCTCTGCATCCATAATTCAGTAACATCTATCTTTTTTTTCATAATTTGTGTTAGTGTCCAGCTCCCACCACTGTACGTTATATCTGGAAACTTCACCACCTTTACTATTCTGATCTAATCCATCATTATCTTATCTAAATTTGTCATTGACTATTATGAAGAGTTATCTCAGCTTTGCTTCTCCACTTTTATGTATTCTAGAGCTCAAGAATATAAAAGTCTCTGTCATCTGCACTTCTTCAGCTTTGACTGTAAGTGCAGGAACCATGCAAGTTGGTTGTCTTCTTAATAATTAACACACATCTTTCCATGTTTGCTTTCATAATGAACTCTTTCAAATCTTCTTTACTTTTGCTAACAAAAAGGTCTCCTTATATCTCAAATGTTCGCGTTTCATTTCCTGTTTTGATTTAAGCTGCTCTCTCTCCTTGTCCTGCCATTATTATTCACTGTATATTATAATTGTTGAAATGAAATCAAATACTTCTAATCTTCTATTATTTGTTCAGTAAAGGGGAAACTCTAAAGAGGTTTCCTCAAAGGAAACCTGTTTCCCTAACATTAAATAGTGGTTCATCAATTCATCCCAGTCAAACTTCTTTCTACACAGACTTCTTTCTGTGGTTGAATTTTAGATTTCATAGAGTTTGAGGTATTATTTACAAGTGTTAAGTCCTTGGTACTACCAAGATCACTTTGTGTTGATTTTAAAAAGCCAAATAGGGTCATTGGGGAGTGTTTAGATGATAGATCATCAGGAAATATCCAGGCTATAGCATACACTGGGAGGTTTGGTGGAAAATACTCCCTGGAAGAAAACAATACAAATTATTTCTGTATTGTTGCAAGGTAACCATTATTAAAGGTGCCACGAAAACATCATGAGTCAAGAGTAATTCAGAGGTGACTTTATTTTTATAAGGCTTCAGAAAGTTGTCCCAGGTATTAGAGGAAGCAATAATATTTTGACACCAACACACAGAAGGCTGAGATGAACCTAGGCCTAAATACTTAAATATTTAAATAATAAAATAATCATCATCATCAAGTATTATCTGGACTTGGAAGACAAAACAAAGGTTAAAACAATTGGGATTTTTTAAGATTTTAAATTGTATCGTGAGTTGCTATTGGGAAAACATCAACAAAGTGTTAAGCAATAAGACAGAGGATCTTTTCAGATCTACTTTTCAGACAGAGGATCTTAAACTTGGAAAAGTGTTCTAGCAAAATAACAGTGCAAAATTAGGGGACAATACAAGCCATTCAGTGGATGGTATATCTACCTATCTGTCTGTCTATCTGTCTCTCCATCCAATTTATACAACACCCATCTATCCAAGAAATTCTAGGTGGTGTACAAGATAAAAACAAAGAATTCCATTAAACTAAAATAAAAACAAATAAAACCATACTGTGACTCAGTAAAGCCAAAACACTACCAATCACGTACACCTATAGCAGAGCCCCATATTAACTTCCCATGCTCAACACTTGGGGGAAGAGCCAGGTCTTCACAGCTTTGCAAAAAGCCAATAAGGCCAGTAAAGTAAGTGTTGTCTATCATTCAGGAGGGAGGCTGTCCTATAAAGCAGTAAAAGAGAAGGCATGATTCCAAGGATCTGCAAAATGTCACTGTTTTATTGATGGTTCTTGGAATATGCACATTCTGCCAGATCTGGTGAGTAGACAGAAATCACTGGGAAGAGAGGTCCATGCCACATAGGGCTTTAAACACCTTGAATTGCATCCACAAGCCTAATGGAAGCCTGTGCAGTTCACACAACAGCAGTGCTCCACAGGGGTACACAGAGGTGCATCTAGAACTCTGGATGAGCTAACACTTCTGAATGTTCTTCAAGGTCACCCAAGTAGAACACATAACAGTAGATTTGATGTAAAATACAGTTATAAGATCTTTATGTAGAAATGCCTCAAATCAGCCTTGTATTATAGGAACAAGAAGATAACCAGTAATTCCAGCACAATACTGTATGCCATCTATGACTCCTCCATTTGTCTGAATTATCTCGGCTTAGTCAGCTATTTTGAATTTTTGATGACAGATGGTCGGTCAATCAAGATTTATTCCCAGACGTTTAGATCATTAATCTGCAAAAGCTTTAATCTTTTAACATTTTATTCCATGCTGTTTGTATAAGAAATGACAGAATAGGCCTTCATATTGCCCCTTTTCTTTAATCTTTCAGTGCTTAGCCAATGATTCTGTTTAAGTTGACATATTGAAGGAAACAATTCCTATTATGTGTCTGCATGAAAAATGCAGCACTAAGTCTGCAGTCTACCAATGTAGCAATGCTACTACTAATAGATTCCAATATTCATTTTCAACATGAAAAAAAATCCACTGGGTACTGGAGATAAGTAAGAACAGCATTTGCAAGTATTACTGCCAGATTTTTATTAGACAAAGATGAAACCAGCAGATGAATTACATAACTGATGTGTAATCAAACCAAGTACAGATAATAATAGGCACATAAAGCCTAATAGATAATACTGCATTGCATTGAATATAGCTGTATATCTATCCATCCGTCCATCCTGCATATCTTTTTTTCCCCATATCTGTGTTCATTGTATTTTGGTTGAGCTTATATTTGTTGTTGTTGTTAGTTGCAAAGTCATGTCCAACCCATCGTGACCCCATGGACAACGTTCCTCCAGGCCTTCCTGTCCTCTACCATCTTCTGGAGTCCATTTAAGCTCATGCCTACTGCTTCAGTGACTCCATCCAGCCATCCTCTGTCGTCCCCTTCTTCTATTGCCCTCAATCTTCTCCAGTGAGTTTTTCCTTCTTATTAGGTGGCCAAAGTATTTGAGTTTCATGAGCTTGTATATTGAACCTATATGGCATGAACCTAATCATTGTAGTTTTAAACTATTATTCATAGCTTAATGGAAAATGAAATTCTAACCAGTGTCAGCATGTTGACCAGTATTGATTTGTGGAATCAAAAGCAGAACTTTTGGACATGACCCACTATAATAATCATGATTATTAGTGAAAAATGGGACATGCAGAAACAAGTAAGAGACATCCGCACACTCAGAGAAACCCTACAGTTTTCAATAAAGGTGTATGTGTGAAAGTGAGTGAGTGAGTGAGTGAGCAAATGAGTGGGTGTGTGAATGAGTAAGTGAATCAGGGAATGTACTGTATCTCTGTATTTATCTCCAAACCTCAAAGAGAATATCTATGGAGATTCTCAGTCGTCCAGGTCATGGTTGTCCCAAAGGTGCTTTTTTTAAAGGCAACTGGACTTTCTGGTTTTTCTTGGAAGAAGTTTCATTTCTCATGCAAGAAACTTCTTCAGCTCTAGGAGCTCTAAGAGAATGGAGCAAGTCTTAGTATACTGACACTGAAAAGTATGTTGAGGAAATGGCGTGGCATGTTGGCAAAGAACATTTATGTTTAAGATTTTTTTTTATCCTGCTTCTATTATTTTTATAAATAACTCAAGGCAATGAAAATACTTATTACACCTTCCTTCTATTTTCCCCATAACAACAACCCTGTGAGGTGTGTTGGGCTGTGAGAGAGTGACTGGCCCATGGTCACCCAGCTGGCTTTCATGACTAAGACAGGACTATAATTCACAGTCTCCTGGTTTCTAACCTAGTGCTTAAACCACTAGACCAAACACAGCTGGCTGGACAGATCCTGCAGAATCATCTTATTGAGAGGTGAAAATACACTACAACATTTTCTTGCCCATCAAACTTGTTCCTGGTGAAGATTAGATGGAAGATTGTTGCAGAAAGAAACAGGAATGGAAGATTGCAAAAAGAACTTGGAATAATTTTTGAGAATAATCTTAATACAGACCCAAATATAAGAATGGTTTAGGATGCAAGTAAAGCTTTTATGAGAGGGTGTTTTATAAAGCAATAATAGTAAGCTCAAAAAAAGAGAAAGAAAACACAAGCAATGTTAGATGAAATAAAAATGAAAGAAAAAAGTATTTAATAACAAAAAGTAGGTAATGGTTAGCAATTTAAGTTGTTAGAACAAGAGCATGGTGAGTATAAGATGAAATCATGAGAACAATTGGCTGCAAAGGATTTAATTTTCCATGGTTTTGTATAATGGATTCATAGAAAGATTCAAGGTAATTTGGAATTAAGCAACAAAAGACAGAATTTTGGAGATGAATTATGTGCAAACGATGAACATGTAATTGCCCAAACTTGACAATCCTTGAAGAAATTTGAAGTGAAGAATGAAGAAGTGAAAGAATGTATGATAAAATAGGCTAAGAATTTTGACATAAATTCATAAATAACATAAAGTTGGAATAGTTGGAAAAGTGTTTGAAAGGACTGAAATTCATATTGTTATGACTTAAAAAAGAATTTCTACAATTCAATATAACATTGCTATATGACTCCAAAAAAATTATCCAGAATGTGAATGTGTACTTCAAATTTAAGTTGGAAATGTGGGCAACATGAGGAGTCATTTTATCATGCCTGGACTTCTTAAAAAAAACAGAAAAACTTGGGTTTGAATACTTACATTGATTCAAAGAATGTTAAAGACTAACATTCAACTGAAAACAGAACTGTTCTCTTGGGCACTAATGACAGATAACTAGAAAAGTTGACTATGTTTAGAAGACTATGTTTATATATGATCACTACTATGAGACTCCTATATGCACACAGAAATGAAAAGACTGATATACTCACAATGGGGGAATCGTTGATGAAAATGATTGAATTAGTAGAGATGACAAAATTAACTTCTTTGTTTAGAGAAAGATTCAACTATTACATTTATTAGTGATTGGAAACATGGACTTCTTGCTGGAGAAAAAGATTTTTTTTTATTTCTGATTTATAAATGCATGTATAACTCCTGACAAAAAAATTGGAAGCTACTTCTTTCTAGTCTTTTTTCTTTCCTTTTGGCCTTTCCTTTCTTTTTCTATTTTCTTTCTTACTTACTACATTTCAACTTTCTTTTCTTAGATTTTTATTCTTTTTAATCTTGTTAAAATGTATTTAAATATATATCTAATATACAGTCTAATTAATAGTACACATCTTTGTTAAGGGATTCAGGCTAATTTAAGTAAACCATCCATCCAATAAAAATTGGATATTGTTGAAGGATTTTCTGTTCTACACACTCAAAACACTACACTAAGGGGTCTTCCTCTGTTCAACTGCTATTAAATAGTAGCAGCTGCTAGCCCCAAGGCTCTTCCATCTCAATGGTAGAGAGCTGATGGCATGGTTAATATGTTCAAGCATAAAGAAACATTCCCTCATTTAACATTTTAGCTGCTCATATTCACTGTTCCAGACCTTTTGCAGTAAGATGCTCAGGAGGGGTCATCAACTTGACCTTATTTTGACAAGCAAACGCAGAAGCATGGACTCACCCTAGCCTTGAAGGGGAAAATCTCCCCTCCTTCTTCCAGTCAGAAGCCAATTGTGCTCACTCTTTCAAATCAATGAGCCATTCTGGAATCTATTTCTCGTGCAGTGGTTTTGCAGGACACAGAGGGAAAGGTTATATTTCCGGCCTTTCTTGTTCATTTAGGCTAATGAAAGTAAAATACTGTGCATGACAAAATTTGATAGAGCTATCTTGTCTTTATGTCATCCTGACTCCCAGACTTTAACACAGAATCATAAGGTTGGAAGAGATCTGGGTGTTCTTATATTTCAACCCTATGTCCAGAACATACTAGGCAATCCAGCCTTTGCATTAAAACCTCCAGTGAGAGAGCAACCACCACTAAAGAAAGCAGGCTGTTCCATTATTCTCAGGAGCTATGGAGAAGAATATAAGGCATGCCCTTCCCTTGGTTGCTCATCTGAATTTCCTGTTTATGAAGTACGAAAAAAAGTTTGAACAGCTTGAATTCAGCACAAAGAAAACCACCCTCATTTCCTTTTATTTCCTTTAGGGCTTCAGGAACAATCTACTATTCTCTGATGAATCAGACAGCCCTGAAATTATATTCTTTTTCTAGGCAATAAGTTCAGGCCTTCAGATCAGAAAAATTATCAGATGGCCTGATAACATCAAGGCAGTAGAGTTAATCAGTTAAAAGACAAAAAGCAACAACAACCCAAGAATGATTTCATTATTTTGAATTTCCCTCATTCTCCTATTTATTGGATCACATACTATAACAGACAACAAATTCTGCACTCAGTTTGTGGTGTTGCATTTTTTCTCAACATTGATTTTTCACAAACATTAAGATTACATCCAAATATTCCAAAATGGAATGTCTTTTCAAGGACAGTACATGCAGAGTTCATGGATGCAAACAAGAATCAGGAAAATAAGAAATCTGCTGAAGAAAAAATAAAGTTGCTACATACCCAAGTTCAACTGAAACAAAATATTTTGAACTTTTATAAATTATTTTCTTTCTTCCAAAGTAATGTTAATCCTTTACATTGACAGCTATCCTAAGGAAATTAGGGTGGAAGGAAGCTTTGGGAAAGGGGTTTTCCAAGTTACAGCTGTATCCATGGAAAGATCCATTGGCATAGATCTACCACATACAGGGTCCCCACACTTATGGAATACCCCAATTGAGTCATTTAAAAATCTAGACAGGAAAGGATAATATATGGGGAAGAAATAATCCACTCCGTGATCTGTCTGATATGAAATCTTCAAAGTAGCAAGAACTCCAGCTAAGTTAAGCAAACTATACATTACTTGTATTTATCCAGGACTCGTAAGTGAGTTTAGACTATTTTGAGAATGTATATTCTCAAAACTGAACTGGAACTGAAATCACATTGAATTAAATTAAATTCCCTTTAAAATTAGTTTCAAAATAGTATATATAAACAAATATTACATTGAATCATGCATGGCAATATATTTTCCCCCCAAAATCCAGATATTCTGATATTCTAAACAAAGGAAGACATACAAAGGAGAAAATAAATTTCAAGAGCTTTAGAAAAGTATGCACAGTGAGAATATTTGTTTCAAAAGTTCAGTCTGATGGCTAACTGAATTGTCACTTTTTCCAAATTAATCCAGTGATCTAAACTGAATCAGTTCAGTTTGGCTGTTGAGTGTGATGAACTGAAGCAATGTTGAATTGAACTGAATATTTCTGCTCACCGCTAGAAAAACTATTTGTTTTTTCTCAAAGATGTTCAGAAGCCCAGAACAGACTGTGGCATTTGCTTTTGGTAAGCTTCAGCACAAGCCTTTTGATTAAGTCTCAAAACAAGCCGATCATAAAAAGCCCTTGTAGCAAAGTCACGCATCCTGTCATTACACATACTGACAGACTACCGTGTTTCTCACAAAATAAGGCTGGGCCTTATTTATTTTTTTGACCCCCGAAAAAACAGCTAGGCCGTCTTTTCGGGAGTGACTTCATTTCCCCCCCTTGCATCCTCGGGTGGGTGGCGACAATTTGGATGTTGAGCTCGGCATTGGTGGGGCACTTTGTATCGGGAGACCTTCCACCACCGTTGCTTTCCCTTCTCCCCGTGCTGCCGCAATGTTTAGAACAATGCCATGGTGTTTGGTGCAGCCACACACGGCCAGCCAGGGCTTCTCCCTGCAACTGGAGCCCAGCGGAGACACTCGGCTTCAGGCACTCCTGTTGCCGCCTTCCCTTCGCCTTCGAAGGCAAAGCCAATTCTTTTAAAAATGACGCCCTACTACCACTACAACAAAGCCTCCTCTGCCTGAGAGGGCAGCCCAACCCCATGTGGGGAGGCGAATCTCCTGGGGCCGCAGCGCAGGATCGGCCCACCCCAGGAGAAGTGTCCAGCTGCCATCCCTGCCTGGCGCCAGGCAGAGCGCGAAGAGCTTCACCTGGGGTGCCCAGCGCAGCTGACAGGCGGGGCCTCCTGCCCAGTAGCAGAGCTCTCATCAAGGCAGTGAGCGCCTCCCTGCTGGACTCTCCGCTCATCCCGCCAGAGCTGTGTGGGCTGGGCAGAGCTGGGAAAGCGAGCCGCAGGTGCACACCCACCTGACAACCGAAAGAGCCAGGGCAAACCAAGCTTGGCTTCCTTCCCAAGTCCCTCCAGCCTGAACCCAAAGGGGCCACCGGGAGAGGCTGCCCAAGGCAGTGATAGTGCCCACCCATCTGTGGACAGGGAGACAAGGCGACGGCCTGCGCCGTGTCCACCTCCGAGCTGAGGCCCGTCGAGTGAGCACTTCTGCCTGATGCTTGGGCCGCTGCAGCATTTGGAGCTGCCGGTGTGTTCGGAGATGCATGGGGATGGGGACAGGTTGGGCGAGAGGTGGAAAGGATGGGTGGCT
Source organism: Pseudonaja textilis (assembly GCF_049901715.1). NCBI lineage: Eukaryota > Metazoa > Chordata > Lepidosauria > Squamata > Elapidae > Pseudonaja > Pseudonaja textilis. Next base: position 304,567,348 of record NC_141990.1, on the reverse strand, counting down.
TCGGGGTCTCTCCGCTGGGCCCACCGGCCAGGGAAGCAGCACTGCTGTCGCCTCGCCTCCCTATCCGCAGATGGGTGGGTGCTATCACTGCCTCAGGCAGCCTCTCGCAGTGGCCCCTTTGGGTTCGGGGTTTGAGGGACTTGGGAAGGAAGCCAAGCTCAGGTCAGCCCAGCTCTTTCGGTTGGCAGGTGGGCGCACACCCACGGCTCACTTTCCCGGCTCTACCCAGCCCACCTGGCTCTGGTGGGGTGAGCGGAGGGTCCAGCAGGGAGGCGCTCGCTGCCTTGGTGAGAGCTCCGCTGCCAGGCAGGAGGGCCCACCTGTCAGCTGCGCTGGGCACCCCAGGCGAAGCTCTTCACACTCTGCCCGGTGCCAGGCAGGGATGGCGGCTGGCTTCTTCTTCCAGGGTGGGCTGATCCTGTGCTGCAGCCCCAGGAGATTCACCTCCCCACGTGGGGTTGGGCTGCCCTCTCGAGCAAGGGAGTCTTTGTCGTGCCAGTAGTAGGGCGTCGTTTTTAAAAGAATTTGCTTTGCCTTTGAAGACGAAGGGAAAGCAACGACAGGAGCACTTGAAGCTGAGTGTCTCTGCCAGGCTCCAGTTGCAGGGAGGAGCCCTGGCTGGCCGCACATGGCTGCGCCAAATGCCGTGGCATTGCTCTAAACACCGCAGCAGCATGGGGAGAAGGGAAAGCAATAGTGGTGGAAGGTCTCCCAATACAAAGTGCCCCACCAACACCGAGGTCAATGGAGGCAGCACCATATCTGGGTATGCAACAAAAGTACTTCCTAACGGCAAGCCCCCCCTCCGCCATTCCCCCCCCCATTTCACATGTTTAATATAGGCCTTAATTTGGGGAGAAGGGTTTAATTTAATTTTATGCCTATAAAGCATGCTGGGACTTCCTATTGGGGGAGGCTGTATTGTTGGAGAAACACGGTACTCTTGAGGGTATACTATATGTCTCATTCTGACTACATCTATCCTTTTAGCCTTCCTATCTTCCTCTACCTAATCTGGAGCCTTTACAACAAGACCAATGCTTGACATTGGATCTCCCATGTTTATATAGAAATAGTAGCATGGATAGGAAGAGAAGCTCTCCAAATTGAACCAGACTTGTAGTCTGAGAAATTAAATGTTTAATTTTCTCAGTCTATATTTTCCCATTCCAGGGCTCCTAGGGTATACTGTGTCCCATCTCCTTGTATTTATTCCCATTGTGTTCCTTTGTCATTGTTTATTTTATTGTTCTATTATTTTACTTCACTTCTGTTTACACGCCTTTTGTTTTTCTTCCTTTTTGTTATTGTAAGGCACCTAGAACAGCCCCATAACAAGATAGGTGGCAAATAAATTTAACAAAATAAATGAAATAAATATTTTCTTCCTCTTTTGGCTAACGGAAGTGGGAAGAGATTAGATAGATCAAAAATCTGAGAAGCGGAAGTGGGAAGAGATTAGATAGATCAAAAATCTGAGAAGCAGGTGTACTCTGAATTCAAATTCAGAAACTGTTTTGCAACTGCATGCTATCATGCACCTCCCCTCTCTCCCTATCACACACACACACACACACACACAGAGAGAGAGAGAGAGAGAGAGAGCATCAGGGTAAACAAATATCACTCTAAGCTATAAACCAGTTCTGTGTTTGCTTTGGACATCAAACTCTCTCCTTCAGATTGATGAATCAAACAACCAGCTTTCTAATAATGGTCAACATTAAGTGAGGTCAGAGGCTGGGAAATCTGTGTTGAGCAAAAGACAGTGCGGCATTTTTGTACAGCAGAGAAGCAAACTTTGTGGTGTTCATTCTAAGACGCTCTAAAACAGAGATAAAAGACAACAGTTACCCAGAAGTGGCTGAAAAACTTTGGCAACCTGACTAGTAGTGATGGATGAGTTCAAAAGTGTCTCATTTCTCTCTCTAATAAACTAAGGCAGCAAGCTCCCTATCACAAATAGAAGACTGAAGCTGGAACATTTTGTGTCAGCTACTATTTTGTAATGCAGGAAATAAGACTAGGCCTTCCTTGGCCCAATGAAACAGATTGAGATAAGTGGGGAATTGAGCCAATGCTTCCAACATCTGGAACAGCAGCCACCTTATATGTTTCAACGTCTCCTCACTGGGAAGCATGGACTTCAGTTTCTCTCTGTTCTAAGGCAGTGCCTTAAATATTGCTTTGCTATTTTCAAGGCTGATACAGGAACCAAGTTTTGTCTTATTACCTTATTATTAGCAGGTTTGCTTTGCTGAAAAGGCAGTCGTGACTTACTCTTTTCTTAATAAAACATTAGCATAGGTCTATTGAGTTGCAATTAACCTCTTTGTCATGGCTTGTCTCATTTTAGAGTGAGGAAAATAATGAAAGCATTTAAACCAATGTGTCAAAGTTGCATTTGCAATCATAATTGGTAGGAAAAATGCTAAACTTAAAAATGGAATGCAGGATCTAAAGACTCTGGGAGGGTAATTACAAAATTTGCCCATTGATCTCTGTCTGTGCAAGTGCAAGTGTAAGTGACACCACAGACACGAAATAAGTCCGTCTGCTGATCTTCCAATCCATCATACAACAGTTAACAGAAATGTAAACACACCAGCAAGTGCACTGAGGGAAGTAAAGCATATTTAGATCATGCAAAGTTAGAGAGGAACAGCTAGAAAGCAGCAATAGGGAAGAAAACAAGAACAACGGGGAAAATAATCCAAACTTTTATAGATCTTATAAATACATAATATCTGTTCTGTTTAAATGAAGCAAGGATCCATCTCACTTAATTTCCAAGTGTGATTTTGTGTCTGTGCGAATTCAAGTCAGCTTTTGACTCTTTTTTTTTTTGGTTCAAGTGTTTATTTTTGGTTTCAATTTGTAGGTCAATTTTTTTTTTAGATAAAGTTTTTTTTTTACCTACCTTAATACCTGCCAGACAAGTCCCTACAGTTTTCATGGCAAGGTTTTTCATTATTGGTTTGCCATTTCCTCCTTGTTCTTAAGGCTGAGAGAGAATGACTGGGCCAAGGTCACCCAACTAGCCTTGTACTTAAAGAGCAGGACAGAGGTGGTATTCAGCAGATTCTGACCAGTTCTGGAGAATCGGTAGCAGAAATTTTGAGTAGTTCAGAAAACTAGTAGCGGAAATTTTGAGTAGTTTGGAAAACTGACAAATACCACCTCTGACTGGCCCACCCCCATCTATTCTCTGCCTCCCCAGTCCCAGCTGATTGTCTGCATTTTCTTTTGTTGCCCTGCACAGGAGAACAGAGCTGGAGAGCAGGTTAGTGGGGTGGGGAGGGGAGGGGAGGGGAGGGGATTTTGCAGTATCCTTTCCCTGGAGTGGGGTGGGAATGGAGAGTTTATAGTAATTTTCCCCTGCCAAGCTCACCAAGCCACACCCACCAAGCCGCACCATGCCCATCAAGCCATGCCCACAGAACTGGTAGTAAAAATGTTTTGAATCCCACCACTGCACCAGGCCCAAAGGGGGCACCACAAAGTTGAGAATATGGCTTCATTTGTACAGTATGTACAAAGGAGGGGAGCACCAAGATTTGTCAGTGCTTAGGGCACCAGTGAACTTTAACCTACTACTGGTAAAGACGACTAGAATTCATAGTCTCCAAGGTTCTAGCCTTCACTATTATACCAATCTGGTTCTTTATATCACCTATAGCAGGGGTCTCCAACCTTGGCAACTTTAAGCCTGGCAGACTTGCTGGCTGGGGAATTCTGGGAGTTGAAGTCCGCCAGGCTTAAAGTTGCCAAGGTTGGAGACCCCTGACCTATAGGACTTCAGGAAAACTATATGCATCACTCCTCTTTTATTGTTCATTCACAATTGCAGTGTGAATCTCCTCGGACCAGCAAGCCTACCAACAAATCCCTTGATTGCTACCAGACTCTCTTCCATTTGATTTTTTTAAATAGTTTTATTTTTATTTTTAATTAGCAAAATAACCATCAAATGGAAAGCGGGCCCTCCATGATTTTAGAAATTGGAACAAGAAAGTGGTTGAAGTCCAGTGCTCTGATCAAAAATGTGTTCAATTGTCCAGGAAAAAAAGAAAAAAAATAAAGGTCAAAATGTTTAGGAAGCTGGAGCGGTTAACAGGAAGCCATCTGCCTTTTGATAAGTGGATGTCTTGTGTCTGACTACACTCATCAAGGGAGAAATTTTGAAAGAGCTATATATCATTCCAATCATGCTCACCAGTTTGAAACAAGAAAGAAGGGTCAGTATGAGTAGTATATATGGAAACCACAGTTGACACTAGACAATTTCTTCTTCTGAAACCATGGCAACATGAGCACTAGATACAATACGTTTAAATGAAAGTTTGGATTCTTGAGATTCTAACAGGACTCAGTGGAACACCTAGAAGAAAAGGCTGGGGGTTGTGTAGTTTTAAGACAGGTTCAATGCACCTAAGTCTCCTTTGCTTCTGATAATAGCAAGAATACAGTACATACAAATTCAACAGGTGAAGACTTTCTCTAGTGTGGAGAGAATGGAAAACACAACCTAAAGTTTGTTATTGAGATGACCTGAAGCAAAGGAGGAGGTTGAATGAGGCCAACCCTTTGTAGAAGAGTGAATCCACACTGCTTTGAAAGAAGAATCATCACACATAGTTCATTTGGTAGCTTAAATGGGACCAAGTCTTACTACTGGAACCATATTAAACTTTTTAAATGATGGAGTACCTGTCAGCAGGCCAAAGGCAAAGTTATTTAGTTTCTTTGACAGTAGCTAGTTATCAGCATTTGAAGAACAGCAGGAAATACTTCGAACCATCCCTGACATTCTACCTGACAGCAGCTCATTAAAATCACAAATTACACATTTTCAAATTATCATCCCATTCCATTATTTAAACAATGCACCATTTCTGCTAAATGTTTTCAGGATTGACTAATATCCATCAGTTGGGTCTGCATATTATACTTTAGCCTTAGAAGCTAAGAGGCAGCTCTTTCTCTTAATTAGAAACCTTAAAGAAGCATCATCTAGAGAGAAGTGGTATGTTGCAAAAGGCTCAGAGAAATTCAAAACTGGGAATTCAAAACCTGCCCAGTGTGGACTGAGCTTACTTAATGGTTAATATGGTTGACAGGATTTGCAAGAAGCCTTCCTACTCATCTTGTCTTTTTAATTTTGACCCCTATGAAGATAAATTGCTGGATTTAAGGGATCCTTAATATGATTTGAAGGAAACCTCTTATTTTGTACTGTACTTGGATTTTCCTCAAAAGAGCAGGTGAAGAGTGTGGAATAATAGCACCACATTATAAAAATGAGGTTGAGACTCTAGAACCCTGATGGCAAACCTATGGCACGTTTGCCACAGGTGGTGTTATGTCCTGAGGACTCAAGGAGTTCTCACTCAGGTCCACTCACTTTATGTGGGCGTTATTCCCCCATTCCCATTGGTTGGCTCTCCCCAGCAGCCAGCTATAAAAGCAGGCTGCGGGGTCCAACCGGTTGCTGATTGCTGCGAGCCAGTTCCAGGCTTGGCAAGCACGGTCAGCCCTTTATTGTAAAATAAAGTATTGTTGCACTCATGCTCTGGTTCAGCCTCTCATTGCTCAAACTTAACACTGGCGACGAGGGTGGGATGGCTACCAGAAGCACCTTGCAACCGCTGAGTCACTAGCCACCGATCCGCAGCCCAGAGAGAGCGATCGGCTGGCGACAAGAGAAACGCTGATCCGCAGCCAGAGAGAGCGGTCAGCCAACAATACGAGCGATCAAAAAGAGCAAACGCTGATCCGCAGCCAGAGAAAGCGGTCTGATTCAAAAGTTAGAAGCGTCTGTAGCCGCTTGTTAGCCCCGCTGCAGGGAAAGTGAAGCGCTGCGAGCCGCAGCTGCTCTGTATTTGGCGCGAAATTCAAACGGGTGTCATTTGAATTTCAATCCAGTAGGAGACACAGCACAGCGCTGTAGGAAGTCACTAACGCCCACTTTTTGGCGCGAATCAAGACACCTCCAACGGCTAGCAGCCAACGTGGTAACCCAGAGAGAGAAAGAGAGGGTAGCAAAAAACCTCTCCAGAGCTGATATCACTAGTAACTCACGAGCGCCCGTAGTCCCAGAGAGATTTTTTCCGCAGGTAGCCCAGCCGTTCCAGCACCATGAGTTCCAACCCAGTATTCCCGGCGTTTAAACCAGACGAAGAGAAGTGGGAGTCGTATAAGAACCGCTTCAATCATTACATCGATGCGGTCGGCTTGGCGGATGCGGGAGAGCATCGGAAAAATCCTATTTCCTAATCTACTGCGGAGCCACCGTTTACGATACCGCCGCAGCACTCGTAGCGCCGAGAGAATTGAAAAACGTTCCGTGGTCCGAGTTGCTTGAGATCCTCACTAACCACTACGCTCCCAGGCCTTCACAAATCGCCAGGAGGTTCACGTTCCGTATGAGGAAGCAATCAAGTAAGGAGACCATCAATCAATATATGGCCGCCCTCAGAACAGCAGCCCTGCACTGCGGGTTTGGAACATACCTGGAGGACATGCTCCTCGATCAATTAGTTTGTGGGGTCAAGGATCTCAACCTACAGAGGCGCCTGCTAGCAAAAAAAGACCTCAACCTCGTGCAAGCGGTCGAGGAGGCCCTAGCAGCCGAGCTAGCAATGAACTCAGCCACCGAAATTCAGGGCCCAAGTGCCAAGCTAGCATCATCCCAGTCCATTCCGAAGAGGTGGAAGCGGAGGAAACCCACAACGATGAAAACAACGTCCACCGCCTCGCCAACGACAGACGGTCGCAGGTAGGGGCCAAACAAGAATACACCGGTCCACCCAAGCACATCACATTGTGCCTAGCCTGTGGGGGATCGCATCAAAGGGCCACCTGCAAGTTTAAAGGAGCCACTTGCAACAACTGCCATAAGAGGGGGCACATCGCGAGAGTCTGCCAAGCCCCCCAAAGCGCTGCACACAGACCCCCATCCTCGCACGCGGGACCACAGAGGCAAGTATTAAACTGTCGCACGCACCGCCTTGCCAGGCGTACTTGCCACGCTGTTAGTAAAATTTCTCTCTCCGTTTCCCTAGAAGGTAAACCGTGCCACATGGAGGTTGACACAGGGTCAGCGCTCTCAATAATCTCGTGGAACACCCTCAAGAGACTCCACCCCAGCCTATCTACTACCCGGCTTCAGAGATGCCAGTTCGGTCTGAAGGACTACCAGGGGAAGGCCATTCCCGTGATCGGCAGAGGCAAGTTCTTTGTCAGTTTTAGAGCTTTTAAAGGCCACCTACCTCTAGTGGTAGTTAACGGCAATCTACCCACCTTATTGGCGCTCGATTGGTTTCCCCACCTTGGCCTAGGGTTAACAGGAGTCCATGCTGTCTCAACCTCAGACACTGACTCCTTATTCGCTGACTACGCAGATGTGTTCAGCGAGGAGCTGGGGTGTTATAATGGAACCCCCATCTCGTTCACCGTTGACCCCCAGGCAGTCCCAATCAGATTAAAACCACGTAGAGTTCCATTTGCTATTCGACCAAAACTAGACGCTGAATTGGATAAACTACTAAAACAAGGGGTCATTGAGCCAACAGATTTCGCCAAGTGGGAGACGCCCATCGTCACACCCCTTAAAAAAGATGGTAGCCTGAGAATTTGCTCGGACTACAAGACAACAATCAATAAATATTTACAAGTTAGCGCCTACCCTGTGCCCGTCATTCAGCACTTATTGCACACATTCGAGCCGGGCAGTATTTTTGCTAAATTGGACATGTCTCAAGCATATCAGCAGTTCCCTGTTGATAACCAAACAGCGGAACTTCAGACCATCGTCACTCACAGGGGTGCCTTCCGATGCAAGCGTCTCCAATTTGGCGTAAGTGTTGCCCGGGTATTTTCAATCCCTCATGGAGCGGATTTTACAGGGCCTCCCTGGTGTAGTACCCTACTTCGACGACATCTTGGTCTCGGCCAGGGACAGACCCCAACTCTTCCAGAGAGTGCGAGCAGTGTTAGAGAGGTTCAGACAGCATGGCCTCAAGTTAAAAAAAGAAAAATGCGCCATTGCCACTAGACAGGTGGACTTTCTGGGTTATAAAATTGACGCCTCTGGCATTCACCCCCTGGAGTCCAAGGTTAGAGCAATCCACGAAGCTCCCACACCAACCTCCAAAACGGAGCTACAAGCTTTCTTGGGGCTGCTGAACTTTTATGCATCCTTCTTGCCCCATAAAGCCTCAGTAGCCGAACCCCTACACAGATTACTAGACAAAAAGTCACCGTGGCACTGGGGGCACAAAGAAGACCAGGCGTTTAACGCCGTCAAATCACTACTTACGTCAGAGGCAGTGCTCATCCAATTCGACCCCAACCTTCCTTTAGTACTGGCAGCAGACGCATCCCCTTTTGGAATTGGGGCGGTCCTTAGTCACAGACTCGCCAATGGCGCCGAGGCCCCCATCGCCTTTTTCTCCAGGACGCTCTCGGCCACGGAGCGAAATTACAGCCAAATAGAAAAGGAAGCCCTAGCAGCTGTTGCAGCCGTGAAAAAGTTTCACGAATTCCTTTTGGCCACTTCTTGAACTGGTCACCGACCATAAGCCCCTCCTGGGCCTACTGGCCGGCGACAAACAGACACCTCAAGTCCTTTCCCCTAGAATGACAAGGTGGACACTTTTCCTAGCGGCCTACTCATACAAACTTATTCACCGCCTGGGCAAAACTCTATCCCACGCCGACGCTCTCAGTTGCTGCCCCTTACCCGCTCCGGCTGAAGACCCAGCTCCTGTCAATGCCATTTTCGAAATCACCCAGTTGGACCTGCCCATCACCGCCCTTGACATCGCCGCTAAAACCAAGGCAGACCAACGCTCGCCCAGGTGCTCGACTGGGTGAGGAGGGGTGGCCGGGAGGCAACGTTGATAACAAATTCGCACCCTTTAAGACTCGCATGCAGGAGCTGTCCAGTTTGCAGGGTTGTCTACTGTGGGGCACTCGAGTGGTCATTCCGACCTCGCTGCGTGCACCCGAGTCCTGGAGGCGTTGCACGAGGACACCCGGCATTGTGAGAATGAAGGCATTAGCACGCAGCTACGTGTGGTGGCCGGGTCTAGACGAGGACATTGTCAATTGGGTAAGTTCCTGCAGCATTTGCCAGGAATCCCGTCCTGCTCCCCCATCGCCACCCCTACCAGATGGGAGAGCGCCAGCGCCCTTGGTCTAGAATCCATATCGATCTGGCAGGCCCGTGCATGGAAAGATGTTCCTAGTGGTCGTGGACGCTTATTCCAAATGGATAGACGTGGCACAGCTATCCACGACCACCACACTAGCAATCACCAACGTGTTAACGTGCCTGTTCATTACACATGGACTACCCGACTCCATTGTCTCTGATAATGGCCCACAGTTCGCATCAGTAGAATTCAGCCGTTTTGCTGCCAACCTGGGCATTCGCCACATTTTCACAGCCCCATTTCACCCTGCCAGTAATGGGTTGGCTGAAAGGGCCGTCAGGACCACCAAAGAGGCCCTCGCTAGGTTTGGCAGGGATGACTGGCACCACAAACTCGCACGGTTCCTGATGAGCCAGCACTCAACCCCCTGTGCAGTCACCAATAAGTCCCCAGCGGAACTTCTGATGGGCCGGCGCCTGAGGACTGTATTGGACAGATTGCACCCACAATACTGCCCTGACTCTCCCCTCGCTTCTACTTCGGGGGTTAGACATTTTTTGTTACAGGAGCCGATATTCGCAAGGAATTTCGCTGGGGACCCACTTTGGATTCCAGGCGAGGTCATCGCCATCACCGGGCCGAGATCGTATAGAGTCAGGCTGGAGGATGGTCGCATCTGGAGGAGACATATAGACCAGCTTAGAAGGCGCCTCAGCACCCTTGCCAACAAGAATCCAGAGTCTCCAGTCGAAGGGGAACCGCCTCATCCGCCGCCCAGCCACATCGTACCCAGCGACCAGTCTGCACCAGCGGTCGTTCCGGTCAGCCCAAACTCGGACAACAGCGCCCAGAGAGTTGACCAGCCTGATCCAACCCACGAGAGCTCGACCCCAGTAACCAACCCGGTGGTTTCCGAGGATGCCCAGTCCAGAGAGATTGTTGGCGACACTATGCCGGTTCGACCATCACAGACTGGTACCGAACAGACAGACAATGTTCCCGAGTTGCGCCGTTCCGGGCGCCAACACAAACCCCCCGTCTACCTCAAGGACTATGCATGTTCACATCTGGGGGGAAGGGGTGTTATGTCCTGAGGACTCAAGGAGTTCTCACTCAGGTCCACTCACTTTATGTGGGCGTTATTCCCCCATTCCCATTGGTTGGCTCTCCCCAGCAGCCAGCTATAAAAGCAGGCTGTGGGGTCCAACCGGTTGCTGATTGCTGCGAGCCAGTTCCAGGCTTGGCAAGCACGGTCAGCCCTTTATTGTAAAATAAAGTATTGTTGCACTCATGCTCTGGTTCAGCCTCTCATTGCTCAAACTTAACAGGTGGCATGCAGAGCCATTTGTGTGGGCACATGAGCTCCAGTCCAACTTACCTGTGCTGTGTATGCACATGCCTCCCAGCTGATTTTCAGCCTGTTTGAGGCCATTTTCACCCTCACAGAAGCTTGAGGGAAGCCACTGCAGCCTCAGGAGGCTGAAAAATGGGCCTTCTGGAAATACCAGAAGTCTCCCAAGGCTGCAGAGGCTTCCCTTGAGTCTCTGTGAGGGTGAAAATGGCCTCCCCCTGGGCTCCAGAGGCCCTCCAGAGGTTAAAAACGGGTACTTCTGATATTTCTGGAAGGCCCATTTTTCAGCCTCTTGAGGCTGCAGAGGCTTCCCTTGGCACAGAGAGGAAGGGGTCAACAATTTTCCAAAGCATCTGAAGGCCAGACAAGGAATAATGGATGGAAATTGAACAAGGAGAGATTCAACCTGGAAATAAGGAGAAATTTTCGGACAGTGAGAGCAATCAACCAATGGAATAGCTTGCCTTCAAAAGTTGGGGCAGCTTCATCACTGGAAGCTTTCAAGATGAGATTGGACTCCCATCTGTCAAATATGGTGTAGGATCTGCTTCGGGGGGTGGGGTTGGACTAGATAACCTACAATGTCCCTTACAACTCTGTTAATCTGTATCTGTAAGATATAACATCATCCTGATTCCCCCTTTTTATTTCAACATCATCAAGGGATAACTTGTATAGGTAAGGGATCTTATCCAAACTGAAGATTGAAATTTAAACTACAGTATTCCACTGACACAACTTTCAGCACAAGGGAAGTGCCTTTGCAGCTTTCAATTGTGTTAATGAATGCACACTTTTGGTTACAGAAGCACACATTATGAGCAATTAGGGAATTACGAGCAATTAGGGATTAGGGAATCCAGTGACGCAGAGGTATGTGTGAATTCGTTTTAGTTCACCATTAGCGAATCTGGCATTGTTTGCTTCATCACAGATTGATTCTATTGTAGAGATGTTTCAATATTTTCCTAGCATTATCCTCTTATTTTTAGACAGAAAAAATGATAAAACATTTCTCCAGGGTAAAATATGCAGCACTCATCCTCTGGAGAATATAGTCTGAGAAAATATATATTTATATTACTGTGAAAAGCTGAGTAGTAATTCTGTACTGCTCTTTCTTTCATTTTATTGGAATTTACAACAAGAGGAACAATTCAGGGTAAGCTCTAATAGAAAGAAATAATATTTTGTAATTTAAGCCCTATTGTTTCATAAACTATTTAAAAAGTAATTGCTTCTTTCATACTGAAAAAACACTTCGTACGTGTATCAGTGGTGGTATTCAGCCGGTTTGCACCGCATTGGGCGAACCGGTAGTAAGGATTTGGCATGGGTCGCTGAACCAGTAGTAAATTCTGGCTGGCCACACCCCCAACCTGGTCTCCCGGTCGCCGCTAGCTCATTGCCCTGCCCACCCAATACTTGCTCACCCTGCCTGTCTGAAGCTCGCCCCTTTAAGGTATTTCTTTTTTTTCCCCTCCCAACAATCAGCTGTTCATACCATCAGCTGTGCTGGGATTCCCCTTGCTGAGGCCCAGGGAGGCAAAAATGGAGGGAGAGGCTCAGTCCCCCAGAGGCTCTTCTGAGGCCAGGAAGGTCCCACAATGGAGCGTGGAAGGTTGCTGCGAGCCTTCCATGCTGTTTTTTTTCTTCCTGAGCCCCAGAGGAGCCTTCTGGGAGCAAAAACGTCCCCCTAGAGGATCCTCTGAGGCCCAGAAGCCCCCCAAAATGGATGGGGGTGGCTGCAAAAAAGCAAAAAATATCACCCCCACCCAATCACATGGCCACACCCACAAAGCCATGCCCACCAAGCCACACCCACAGAACTGGTAGTAAGCTTTTTGAATCCCACCACTGATGTATATGTTTATTGTTATTGCAAATTTTCCTTCCACTGACCATACTTTTAAATCTCATTCTATTTTAAAGGTTATATTTAAATTAATTTAGAGAATGTAAGGTAAGAATGCTGATGATTTTTGCTATAACAAAAAAAGTCTAAAGAAGCATATTGTAGACCTTTTGTATTGTATATGTGGTATACAACTCTGTCAATAATTGCCAAGGTAGGCAAATTATATAGTAATAAATGCTGAAAGTTCTATTCATTAGAAGAAATATTTTGCCATATTTGGTGGACAAGTTTTTTTAAAAAATCCTCAAAAATACTGGAAATGAAACTCCAATTCTTCTTCTTAGACACAATTTCAAAACATGATCACATAAAATAATCACATCTTACTAAGATATATGTTCACAGCCAAAGATAAATTTAGCACAACACTGTAAAAAAAAGAGATGCATTACCAATGATTACATTTGCAGGTTTAAGATTAGGAGATTGCGAGTCCTACCTTAGCCATAAAAGACAGCTGCAGGACCTTGGGCGAGTCACTCTCTCTCACCCCAACCCACTTCATACTGTTATTGTTGTGAGAAGAATAGGGGGAGTAAAGTATATGAAGCCTTCTTATTTATAAAAATAATAAAACAGGATTTTAAAAAATCGGGCTGGGACATTAAACTTGGAGTATGCAGTAATTGTAAAATTAATAATATATATTCACAACAAAATTTAATCCAGTTTAAGCAAAAATGACTTCCATAGCAGCAATAGCACTTAGACTTATATACCACTTCACAGTGTTTTACAGCCCTCTCTAAGCAGTTTACAGAGTCAGCATATTGCTCCCAACAATCTGGGTCCTCCTTTTACCCATCTCAGAAGGATGGAAGAACCTTGAGCCTGGTGAGATTTGAACTGCCAAATTGCAGGCATCCAGCAGTCAGCAGAAATAGCCTGCAGTACTGTACTTACTGCGCCACCATGGCTCATGCCTACTACATGCTTCGTAAAAATAGTTGGAATACATGCCTTGGTCAAGGTAAAGCTGAAGATGTAATTTTCACAGCTTTCTAAAAATCTTTTAATTCAGTAGTACCTGATAAATTGTTCTTGAAACTAAATTCTTATTATTTCTGGTATTTCTGAATTTTTACATAAGTGAATCACTGCTTTTTTTGTCTAGGGAAGCAGTAATTGTGTAAAAATCCAGAAATATCATAAGAATTTAGTTTCAAGAACAGTTTATTGTGTACTACTGAATTAAAAAAGCTTTGAATTAAAGCTTTGAATTAAAAGCTTTTCAGAAATCTATGTAAATTACATCTGCAGCTTTACCTTGATGAAGGCATGTATTCCAACTATTTTTACAAAGCATATAGCAGGTATGGGAGGCTGCAGAAAGTTAAAATAGGCAACATAAAGTCTGATCTGGCATCAGTTAACAGTGCTGTTCCTTAGAGCAGTGTCCAAGGATCAACCCTTTTCCTGATTTACATTAGGGACTTATATAATTAGCCTAAAAGTACCTGCATTTCTTTGCTGTGATGTAAAATTCTTTAAAACTACTGAAAATTCACTTGCTTTGCAAAATGACATGGACCATGTTTTTGAGTGGTCATCCATTTGGCAACTTTACATTTCAGTTAAGAAATGTTCAGTTTTACATATTGGAAAACAAAACCAGAATGTAAACTATAAGTGAGGTGGTATTGATCTGGTAGATGACCCTTATTTTGTTAAGGACCTGGGTGTACTCATCTCTAACGATGTATGTTCTAAAGTTCATTGTAATACCATTGCTAAGAAAAAGCACTAAAAGTTGTGAATTTAATTCTAGGAAGTTTTATTTCTGGAAATACTGTATTGCTCGCTAAAGTTTACAAAACATACATTAGGCCAATCTTAGAATACTGTTCAACTGTTTTGAATCATTACCATATATCAGACATTAATATCTGACTAATATCAAAAGAGTTCAGAAGTGCTTTGCAAGAAGTCTTGCACTCTTCTGAGATTTTGGCACAATTCTGAGATTCAAGTCTTTTATCTTATTGTGAAAGAGAATCATAAACATTCACACACAAATAAAATAATTCTACAATCTTTCTGCAAAGATGGTCAAAATGTTATGCTATTTATAATATATCTGACAAAGAATATTGGAGTATAATGACAAGAAAGTCTGTGATCATTCCCTGGTTTTTTAATCTGGACAAAAATATAACAGAGAAAATTCCCCAAAATGAATATTAGGAATTTGGAAACAATTGTTTCCACTTGTTGCTTTCACAAAATCCATTAAAAATAGTTGGAAAGAGAACAGTGGTTCTCTTTCAAAAAATTTTACTACTGGTTCTGTGGGCATGGCTTGATGGGCATGGCAGGGAAGTCAGAGGTGGCATTTGCCGGTTCTCTGAACTACTTAAAATTTCTACTCCGGTTCTCCAGAACTGGTCAGAACCTGCTGAATATCACCTCTGATTCCTTCTCACTTACAGGAAAGGCTTCCTCCTCTGAGATGGCATCTTTTGAAATTTACCTAGATTAAAACAATATATTTTTAACCAGGTTGCAGTATAGTTGTAGCTGGAATTTCATTCTTTTTTGAAAGTCTCATCTTTTTAGACAATTTGTATATGTAAGCTCCAAAAAAAGGTTATATGGAGTTCCCTGAATAAGTAGATGCAGCTTTTAGATTGTCTTGCCTAAAGATATAATACTGTCAGGCTATAAAAAATATGCTTGACATTTGCAGAAGCTGTATGGATTTTTACCAGGTCTACTGCATAAGAATGTCAAGTTTAAGGGACTGAAGTTTAGATTTTTTACATAGATAAATCATTCAGTCAATTACTGAACTATGAACCTTGCTAAGTTTTAATGAATGGAACATGTTAGATAATTAATTCATCTAATCTAGTACAGGTATTGTCGTCCTTCAGTCTCAAAAGACTATGGTATCGTGCTCTGAAAAGAGGTCTTAAAACAGCATCTAGTGTGGCTAAAAAGGCCAATTCGAGAGTGGCAATCCCTTCCACACTGAGGACAGATACAGTCTGTCCCCTGTCCAGCCCCCAGATTTCCTGGACTGCCTCTTTGCCTCAGCCTGCCGAATGAATGTCTCTTCGAATTGGAGAAGACCACGCTGCGTTTTTAGCCTCTAAACTGAACGATCAGAGGTCAAGGTTTCCCAACTGTTAATGTCCATTCCCAAGGCCTTTATATCCCTCTTGCAGATATCCTTATATTGCAGCTGTGGTCTCCTTCTAGGGCACTTTCCCTGCACTAATTCTCCATACAGGAAGTCTTTCGGAATCTGCCCATCAGCCATCCTCACGACATGCCCAAGCCAGTGTAGACGTCACTGTTTCAATAGTATATACATGCTAGAAATTATATGTGCTGTCTCCAACATATTCTTGGCATCACCAGGCATGACAAAGGTCCAAAGAGCACAGTCTTGGAACATGCTAGAATTTCTAGTACAGGTAGCCTTCAACTTAAAACAATTCATCAATTGGTGACCATTCAAGTTACAATGGCATTGAAAAAAGTAACTTATAACCATTTTGTGCACTTATATCTGTTGCAGTATTCCCATGGTCACATGATCAAAATTCAGATAGTTGACAACTGGCTCATATTAATGACAGTTGCAGTGTCCTGGGGTCATGTGACCACCTTTTGCAACCTTCTGAGAAACTAATTTAATGGGGAAGACAGATTCTCTTAACAATCGTGTTACTCATTTAACAACTACAGTGATTCACTTAACAACTGGTAAGGAAGGTCATAAAATAGAGTGAAATTCTCTTAAACAATTGTTTCACTTTGCAACAAGAATTTTGGTTTCGATTGTGGTAACAAGTCGAGGACTACCTGTACTGTTTGTTGCATATGACAACAGCTTTTCAAGAAGTGGCTAAAGGATACTTAAAATTTGAATGTATCAGAAATGCCAAAAATTATTCAGCTTAATACAATCAGCATGTCTTCCTTGGAGCCCTCCTTTATTTGTACTGAAATAGTGAATGCCAATGATAGAAAATATTTCCATGAACAAAATGTATCTCATCAAAACATTCAATCTTGGTTTGTAAAGTTATTATTTCAGGTTTGAAATTGATATAATAATATAATTCAAAAGATTGGGTAGGAAGTTTGCTGTATATTAGCATCAATATTTTAGTTACACTGAATTTTTCATTGGAACTTATTTTTTCCATGAATAATGAATGTAGCCTCATATTTATACACTGTTTATCGACCATGAGATTGTGGCATTAAGGTTATTTATTATATATAAGTCTGGTGTTCCTGATTTTTTTTCTTTTCATGTTATAAAATATAGTTTTCTAATTACACATGCCATTATTATTTTTTAGTGATTTTCCACTAAATCTTCCTTCTCCCTAATTCCTATATATTCCCAGTGCACTGCAATTTATATAATCCTCTTGTTCATCCTTCCAAGCTATGTTTTTGGGGAAAATTTATAAGTATAATAGTGTTACAATATTGTTTCCAGGAGACAGAATATGAATTATGCAATTTCCAGAGTGTAACAATGGCCAAAAGAGAGTTTCTTTTGTTAGATATTAGCATTCCATGTACTAGTTTCAACTACTTTTTAAATCTGTCACATACAGGAGTGATCCAAACTTGGTGCCCTCTATAATCTTAAGACTTAGTTGTCAGGAATTCAGAGTTTTGTGGTCTCAAAACATCTAGAGGTCATTAGGTTGTGACAAGCTGTGCCAGATAATTGTTTTGCCTTAGTATTTTCAATCTACTTTTAACATGGTGGTCCTTTGGCACCTCATGGTCTCAGCTGCACAATCTGTGATTCTTAAAGTATGGACTCCAGGGGTTGAGTTTGAAATGTACTCCTTTGTAGACCTATAACCCTTCCAAAGCAATAAGTTTAAAATTAGCACACCCAAGAGGATTGCTGGGAGAATCAAATCCAGAGGACTACCGCCTATCAAAGTAAACCTTCCAAAACTTGATGCTGTTCTTATACATTAAGATTGAAATTGTTCATCACTTTTTTGCAAATCCCATGGCACTAGTCTGACATTATCGATTTGTTGAGCTGAATTTAAGTTTAAGATGAACTCCAGTTCTTATGTCATTTAGACTGTCCCTGTTGTTGTTGCTTCCCATGTTTGTATTGTATCAAAAGAGGGATTGTTTTTAATAAAAAGTTGCCAAAAAAGGGATGCCAAATAAATAAAATCTAACATTTTGGAGGACTCCATATTTGAAAATTCTAGGGTGCACAATGCTACAGTAGAAGGATCAATTTTCAACAAGTCAATAACATCAATCAATTTTAATTCACTCAATGATCAGTAAATTACATAAACCATAATTAAAAAAAACATTGTTCAGACTTGCATCAGCTATTGCCTCATTTTCACTGTAACAACACATAATACAGTTACTATAGGGGTGAAATCTGGAGAAGATCATTCACATAGTAACTATTTACGGCTGCATTGATGAACTGTTTCTCTTTCCAGATCCATAGTCAACCAGATTTTAGAATACCTATCTTGCAGAAGAAGGAAGGATATTATTTAGTTTTTTAAAATATTTTTTCAGGATAGATAGATGAGATGAGACAGACAGAAAAATAAAATTTCCAATTTCTGGGAATCTGTTTTAAACATTATTTTCAGAATTACCTTTGGTTGAATCATCTTCAATAGGTTGCTTGAATAAAGTGATATCTTTAAAAGTGCAAAGAAATAACACCACTTTGTCATGCTCATTTCTTATCGGTGCAATTTGCATGTAAAACCAAACAGGTGTTCCTGTAATTGAAAAATAAATAAATAAAGCACACATCACATCAAAAGGAGTATGAAAGCAGGCTCATCATCTTAATAATCACTTATTATGTTTACAATGAGCCGGTATTACAGCGAGAGGCATTTGAGTGCCACTGAATAGAATGGAAGAATTAGTCACTGAAAGAAATAGGACTAAACCATTCTTAACTGAGCAAACTGCTGTGGTAATGTGTTTGATCTAAGAAATTGGCCTTAATTTGGAAATCTGCAAAAAGATGGGCCTGCAAACACAGGCAGTAGCTGCACCCTTTTTCTCTTCCTTTTTTTTTTTTTTTCATTCTTGAAACTTTGCTTCTACGCAGGGGGATCTGGGGGAAGACCGAAAAACTTAAGATGGTGATCACAACCACACCATCCAGCTTTACTCAAAAGGAGTAATGCTTTAATTGCATGTTGACAACGACCATCATGATTTTTTTTGGGAAATCCCCTCCTCTCCTTCACTCCCAGTGGATCTTCCTGCTTCCATATTTTATAATCTGAGCCCCCTTTTATTTAGTGGAAGTTGCTGTGTCTGTTGCCTGGCATACAGATTAGTGTGAGGTTGAAGGTGGGCCTCAAATACAGATTAGTGTGAGGTTGAAGGTGGGCTCCTAATTCTATGAATTTAAATACGTAAAAAGATCACTGTGAAATTAAACTACATAATCTAATCTAACCCAGCATTCTTTTTCTGACAGTCTTCCATGCAGATGCCAGTAGATGCTCAGAAGATGGACTTCATTCCACCACCTGCTATTTAAACTAGACTTCCATTCTGCTTCCCCTATAAAAATGTTGAATTATAACTTTTTAAATCCTCACCCACTATAATGGCATATTCTTATGACTTTTATTAGAAAGCAACAGAGAACCTCAGCAAACCATTCTTTCTGGAACAAATGTACCCATTTCCTAAGCATTTTGAAAATTATGTTCCATTATTTCAAACAAACCATCTTTAGCCAAAGGACAAGAGACCTGAAAATGATATAGGCCAAGCAACCAAAGTCCTGATTAACTATTTCAAAATTTAAACTATGTATAAATATAAGTTTTATGCTTTTATAGACAACCAAAGTCAATAGACACTCTGCTTCCTAGCCATGTTATATCTACTTATCATGTAGCAATTGCACATAGAGAATTTAGTAGAAACATTCATGGTCTGATGACTCAAAGGGAAGAGATGGATCAACATCAACATTACTGCAGCATTGCCCAGTGGGTTTTTCACATTCAGATGCATTAATAGTTTTTAAAATGTTTTTTTCTCTAGCCTTTGTCCTGATCTGAGCCATCATTCTTTCATTTTTCCAGCTTCTACCACTACCATCATTGCCAAATTTGGTTCTGTTGTGTCAGCAAGAGAATAATCCCAATCCAATTTCATATGTTTTCCAATATTGTATTAGACCGGAGAGAACATGGAGAACACATAGTTCTGGACATTGCTGCCAGTTTCTTAATAGCTCTACTTTGGGTGGCATGATTTACAAGGGAAGGGTTTTAAGAATGAAACAATCAATTGCATTCTGAGCTGCTGTTTGACTACCTCTCTTCTTAGGGTGAATGGAGGAGGGGGGTATTCCTGGTTTTTTTCCCTCTAAAAATCTGACTCGTTTTTAGAGTCTTTCTTTTGCCAACTCCCTTCCCAACCAATATAGATTGGTTTCCTCCAGGGGTGGGATATGACAGGGTTAACTACTGGTTCGGGATTTATGAGCTTCCCTGCCTGCTGTGAGCCGCGCGCCTGTTAATCATCATTAGCATGCTGCCGGGCCGAGAAGCAGCCTTTGAAACAGCCCTGTTTTCTTGTTTTTTTAACTGCAGCTGTGCCTCGTTTGGCAGCTGAAGTTGAAAAATCAGGAAATAAAGATCAGGTAAGAGCCCAGGTGGGTGGGTGGGCAAAAACATCAGCAGACATAGAACCGGTTCTATGTCTGCTGCTCTTCAGAGCTACCAGTTCTACAGAGGTGGACAGAACAGGTAGAAACCCACCCCTAGTTTCCTCCCAGCTGGTTCCAGCCAGACACCAAGATTGCTGAATCCTAGGATGAGTTAATGCCTCTGAGTTCTCGAAACATCTATGTGTGCAATTGTATTGGCTACCAGTGGACTGGTGAAGGGCATGGCGTTTGAATGGGGAAGAATAGCTTAACAGTTTATGTGGGAACTTCAGATTCCACCTGACTTCTCTGCAGTCACTTTCTCTCAGTAAAAATTCCTCTTGATAACTAATTGTTTCAGGAGTACTGCTTTCGTGAGGAGATAGCTGAGGCAAGTCCTTACATCCCATTTGATTCTGTTTACAGAACATTATCCGTCTTGTAAGCAAACAGATCAAGTTCCAAGTCTCTTTGCAGAAGTTTCTTTGAACATTCCATTGGATTGGAAGACATAAAAAAGGAGGCAACTGTAATTCAGCATCAAAAACATATTGAGATTCAAGATACAAGTTACATCATACACATTTATGTGTGTGAGAAAGAGCTAGTGCATATGTGACAGGGAGGGAGGGAGGGAGGGAGGAAGGTTGTTTTACCCTTTAATCTCAGCACTGCGGACAAAAGAACCCAATTTGGTGTAGTGGCTAAAGTGCTAGACTAAAAACCGTGAAATTGTAAGTTCTAGTCTTTCTTTATAAAGATAACAGATTTAAATTTCATAAGCAACTTTGACAACCTGCAAAATGCTTTGTTGAACTGCATAGCTGTGTAATTATCTCAAAATTGCAAAACTTTGGGAAGATCAGTTGAGTAATTGCTTTGGAGTTATGATGAAGCACTCCATCAGAGACTCTTGTCAACTAAAAACAACAGCACTAGCCAATGAAATTGCATCACTATAAATCACATTAATCAAGAAGACAGCAACTAGCATAATGCTATCCGCTTCAAGCAGAGTAAAAATTCTGGGTAGTGCTTTATCAAAATACAGGAAATATGACCTCTACAATTTCTGTAGATAGGACCTGATATGCCAATTCTTGCTTAGGTTATGGAAGGTTAACAGCCATACTTTGTAAGTAGGTTCAAAAATCTGGAAGGCACCCTGAGCAAAAGAATGTTACTCAAGAGCTAAGTTATTGTACCAAGCAGTCACATCACTTAATTTCACATGAATGTTATTGTTCACAAGATAATGAAAAACAGTAACTGTGTCATGTTCAAAATTTTTGTATCAAGGATTCTCAGGATGATGCAGTGTCTGTAGCAGAATTAATTAAAGAGTAGGAATGTGAGATGAAACCTAATTTTAGGACTATCCATAATGTTCCAGCATAACTCTGGAACGCCTCAAGCAATTTCAATCAAACATGATAGACAGATGATTTACCCTCTGGAAAAAAAATACTATGAGGGTAAGATACCCCTAACACCCCTCGGGGGGTGCCTTAAAATGTCTTCTACTGTACAGCACAGTGGAGTTGCCATGGTAACAGTTTCACAATACTCCACAAGGAGGCTCCCTCTGACTTGCAACACTGCGCAAGAGAGCTACTACATCTAGAATTTCAGAGACAGTACAACAGCATGAGTCCCGACTTTTCCTGTCTAATACAGGATTAGGATAAATAAATACCCGGACAAGGCTGGGTTATCAGCCAATATCAACAGTTTTATTTGGGTAGCTGGCTGGGGTGTGTTTGGACTGGAGGTATTGGTGGGGGTCTGTTTGTGTCCTGGTGCTTGCTGGATTGTAGTATAGAGATTTTTTTGTTTGTGAGTGCAGGCTTCCAGATGATTGATAGTCTGGTGGAGTCATCTCTTCTATTCATACTAAAACCTAGCTTCCTACTAAATAATTATCAGTCATTCACAAGAAACCAAGCTGCACTAAGAAACCTCAATGCACAAAACACAATGTTGCCAACCAATCAAGAACACAGCAACTCCAAGACCAATAAAAACAGACCTAGACTCCCAGCTAATCAGCATGAAGAAAAAAACCATTCAAATAAACCAGAAAGCCAGCATCAAATTCAAACAGAAGTGTTCATCTGTGAGTGGACTGTGAGTCCACAGACGAACATAATACAGAAGCCTGATGATGGCAGATGAGATTCGGCTGAAATGTTGCTACAACTTTAAAAGCACAACTATAATGACATGGGAAAACACCCGAACAAAGCTGAATAACATACATGTAAGTACCCGCGAAAACTTAAGAAAACATATCTATCTATCTATCATCTCGGACTCCGAGAAGCACAAAGCCGAAGACACAAGCCTGAAGATAACGAATGAGATTTCATCGAAACGTCACCAGGATACTTCCAATTTACGCAGGAGAAAACCCGAATAATCAAAGATCCACATACAAATACCCACGAAAACCTCAGAAAACAAACATATATATAAACTCATATATATATGAATATATATATATTCATAGGCACTTTCTTCCAAGTTGTTGAATTTATGATAATAAATTCCTCCTTTTTCAGCTGAAGTGTAGTTTTTCAGTATAATTCTTTCCAAAGAATACTTCTAATTATTGCTATAGAAAAAGAACTGGAAGTATTTTATTAACTGATTCTTACCATTAGAAATCAGTGTCTGAAGGAGACATACCATTTCCACTAGTCTGGTAACAGAAGTAGATTTTCCAAAGTATTCTCTGGAGAACTGGGAATGTTTACAAGGAAGCCATTGTCATTTCATTTGGAAATTCCTTATTGATTTTGTAGGACTATTTCGGAGAAAGAATTCTCTGAATGTTGCAGGCTCTGATTCAAAAAAGCTGGATGTATTTTTAGCGGCCCCACAAACAGTGATTCTCCCTCCCACCCACCCCGCCAAAAACAGGAGTCAGTTCTGGTGAGAGATGCTGGTGGGGTAGTAGCTAAAAAATCTCTATTTACAACTGAAGATTTTCAAAACGTAAAAGAACAAGTTGCTAGCTCTGTTCATTTATTTTAAATGACCGATTTTTATTTCTGGGGAACTAGTCATAGATTCCTTTCCTTTTACTCTCACTGAAGTTTGAGGACTAGTGTCATACAAAATTCAGTATGTTGGCAGGCCAGTAAAGCACTGTCCTCTTGCTCAACTGAGGTTTCTTCTTCCCTTTGTAAATTAGCCATAACACGCTCCCCAAAATTATCATTTACAACACACCTGGGGTTGATGTAGCAACTACACTTCTCTGAATGTCCAGTTCTTAACAAATCCAATCACTGTTTTTCCTTTCAGCAGTTACCAGAGAAAATTGCATTTCTACAGATTTCTACATCTTGTACAAATTTCTACATCTGCCGGAGTTTATAAATTCAGAGATTATATGTATTTAAAATTATTTATAGTAATTTTAATTCACATATTTACTTCATCTTATTTTCTGTCATTTAATGAAGAATATATATTATATTCTTATAATATTATATCTGAATAAGTCTGAAAATCCGAATTTTTACAGCAATGAAGGCTTACAAAGATAAAATACCTCAATGTGACCCTGGGTTTTTCAAGGATTTCTACAGATGTTTGAAACTACATTTAACCAGAATAAACACAGAGGACAGAAGAATAGCAAAGGTCAATGATAATGGACCTCTTTGCATGCACAAGAACCAAGTTGATGTTTCCCATTGCCTTTTTCCAGAATGTTTCATTTTAAGTAGCCTGAGACCATGCCCTGTTTCTTTTACCATGATTTATGGTTAGAATGTTCTTCCTTAGATTTATTACTATAGTATCCATTAGTAGCAAAAATATAGGGTCTGGATAGAAATATAAGCAGGAAAAACTTTTGATCAGGGCATGCCATACTAATATCCCCCAGTCCAATTTTCCTTCCAAAATCAGTCAGCATTCAATGATCATTAATCAATCTTTACAGTGGTTTTTGCCTTCCTTCCTTCCTTCCTTCCTTCCTTCCTTCCTTCCTTTCTTTCTTTCTCCCAAATACTTTTTTAAACATTTCTGTAAACTTTTGTTTATCACAATGGTACCTCCCTCTTGTGTGCATTCTCTATTAAGATCAACAATAAGTATGTTACCAGCATATATGACCATTTCAAAGGCAACCAAAGTTCCCACGGTTTCATATACGTACTGTTCTTCTTATACAAAAGGACTTCAAAGCAATTTGATTCGTAGTTGTCAAATGTCTGTCTGACTTTTTCAATCGTTTTCTTATCTGTGAGTTCCCCATACATAAAACTGGAGAAATAAAAGAGAGAAGAAAAATAATTTGCTTCATGGTCAAAAAAAGGCAATCTGACATCCTGACAGACATATTTATGTTTTTACATTGCAACATAATTGCAGCCAGGTATCCTTAACTGTGAATTATACTTTTGTGTGATTCATCTTTTATAGTGGCAAAATTGTTATGAAAGCCCCTAAAAGCAAATGTAGGTAGCAGAATTCTTTGATGCAGGAAAGATTTATATCACTTAATGGGCCAGATGTTCTGGGCATAGGAAGAAAGGGAGAAAGGGAGGAGGGAAGGGAGGCAGGCAGGAAGGGAGGGAGGGAGGGAGGGAGGAAGGAAGGAAGGAAGGAAGGAAGGAAGGAAGGAAGGAAGGAAGGAAGGAAGAAAGAAAGAAAGAAAGAAAGAAAGAAAGAAAGAAAGAAAGAAAGAAAGAAAGAAAGAAAGAAAGAAAGAAAGAAAGAAAGAAAAGGAGGAAGGGGAAGGAAGGAAACATTTTCTCACCACACCTTTCATTGTAAATACAGGGTTCAGAATGCTACATCTTATTAACTGTATATTGATTTTTTTAACCCTGCATTTTCACTGTTAAGAACTAAAGCAGAATATTTACAACAAATATTTTAAATACAATTAGAACTGCCTCAAATACTGCATGTTTAAAGTCATAAGACAGTTTAAAAAACTCTATGATGCAGAGCATCAACAGCAAAGCAGACAAAAAAGCAGAGCAGTACAAATTTAACACAAAGTCTGGGTGATGGATATGTCTTACACTGGCGCCCAAAGCTTACAAAACTATCCGCCAAACATAACACAACAGCAAGAAAATTCCAAAACCAGCACACATAATTTTTTTTTTAAAAAAAGCTTCATCCTGCTAAATGGCACAATTTGGAAAACAGATATTTTAAAAATCAGTAGGAAATTCCAACTAATTCATTCTGATGTTTAATTTTGTTTGGTCAATAACACAAAACAGCCTAGAACTGCATAACAGCAGCACACAAGTACAGGCAAGTAAATAATTAAAAGATAGCAATAGCAATCACACTTAGACTTTTATAAGCTTCACAGTGCTTTACAGCAGTCTCTGGGTGGTTTACAGAGTCAGCATATTGTCCCAAGTAATCTGGGGATTCTACCAACCTTGGAAGGGTGGAAGGCTGAGTCAACATTGAGCCCATCAGGATCAAACTCCTGGCTATAGGCAGAATTAGTCTACAATACTGCATTCTAATCACTACACCACTTTTCTCAACTATGTATTCAAGAGCAAAAAAAAAAACTTCATTTCATCAAATAACTTAAGCCTTGCTAATTGAATTTGCACTCATTTAGATGAATCTGCTTGAGGATAATTGTGGCTAACTTAAATGTCATTGAATAGCTCCAACTTGTTTCTTTTCTTTTTTAAAAAAATTGTCTCACTTTTTCTCTCTTTAATTTTTTTTCTCTCTGTTTTTAATCTGTGGAAATCATAATTGTATCCTCTGTGACCTTTCCTGGTCTCCCTACAGATTATTCTGGTACAATAATGCACCAGCAGAAAGCTCTGGTAGACACTAAAACCAGTTCTCTATTTGTGGTCTTTTCACTATTATCTGAATGTGGACCCCAGAAGCTATAAATGGAGACACTGAAAAAATATGGCCTTCTTGATTTCTTCCTCTATCCATTTCTTTTCAGAATAGAGGGAAATGAAAACCAATGAGCTTCATTTAGTTCATGAAATGCATGCACATTAAAAAGTAATATAATTGGTTTCTGAGCAACTGTTTCTTGTATCAATCTTCCCCAGTTTGACATCTTCCAGATATATTTGCTGCTCAGAAATTATTACCGTGTTTCTCACAAAATAAGGCCGGGCCTTATTTTTTTTTTAGCCCCCAAAAACGGCTAGGATGTCTTTTCAGGGGTGAATTAATTTCTTCCCCCCTACACACACACACACCAGCGCCATCTCCAACAACAGTGTCTGAGTCGCTCCCTCTTTTCTCCCCCATCCCCGTAACAACAGGAAAAAAAAGATTTTGAGATACCTGGGAGCACTGTGCGCTGCATTTTGGTTTAATCCCGAGCGGCTGGGTGGGTGTGAGAAGAGCCGAGCAAGCGTCACTGCTGCTGCTACCCTTGGTGCTCCAGCCTTGGGCTCTGCAACTTTGCAAAAGTCCCGGTGCGCAGCCTGTTCCTGTATTCCAAGCACTCAGGCTGAGCTGCAGCTTTCCCTCTCTCGCCAGCGCCGTCTCCAATAACAGCAGCAGCAGTGGCGGGAACCATGGAAGCTTTTTAACCACTTCTCGGGTGGGGGAGCTGCCTCTGTAACTTCCACGGTTCCTGCCGCTGCTGCTGCTGTTATTGGAGACGGTGCTGGTGAGAGAAGGACAGCTGCAGCTTGGCCTGGGTGCTTTGAATACAGGAACGGGCTGCACACTGGGACTTTTGCAAACTTGCAGAGCCCGAGGCTAGAGCACCAAGGGTAGCAGCAGCAGAGACGCTCGCTCGGCTCTTCTCACGCCCACCCAGCCGCTCAGGATTAAACCAAAACACAGTGCACGGTGCTCCCAGGTCAAAATCTTTTTTTTCCTGTTGTTACAGGAACGGGGGAAAAGCGGGAGTGACTCAGATGCTGTTGTTGGAGACAGCGCTGGCGAGAGAGGCGCCAGCACCAGTGGGAACCATGGAAGCTACAGAGGCCTGAGAAGCAGCTGAAATGCTGCCGGACATCCACACTGATGCTGCCCGTCTGCTGATCCGGGTAAGGAAGAGGTAAGGGAGCCCTCGGTGCTCCACCTTGGTGTTAGGAGCTGTTGATGGTGAGGCATAGGTGCCCGTGGGGCACTCCTAATGGCAAGTCCCCCCCTTGCCTTCCCCTCCCAATTTCGCATGTTTTAAACAAGGCCTAAATTTGGGGGGGAGGGGCTTAATTTCATTTTTTGCCTAGAAAACATGCTGGGTCTTCCTATTGGGGGAGGCCATATTGTTGGAGAAACACGGTACTACTTGAATATTTTAAGGGCTTTGGAAGTTGCTCTGAGAAAACTTTTGTTTTAAGGAATAGTCATTGATTTTATATAATAATCACAGTAATGAGATAAATCCCAAATATTCTCAGATAGCATAATTGTTGAATTACCACATCCAGAGACCCCCAGGTTGAAAAAACTTTACTGTGATGATTATGAATTTCCACAAAGATCTGCACTGAACCAAACAAGGTAATCCATTGAGACTCACCTGCAAGTGCTACTTTTCTGCATGACGTCAGCTCGATGGTATCCAGAGAGTTTACAGAAACCGTCATTACTATAAACTACAGGCCAGTCCACAATCTGAGCATTGCCCAATAAAAAACTTGATTCTAAAGTGAAAGAAAACAAAACAAAGTCAATTCCTCATATAAAGAAATCTTCCAATTATTGAAGGTTGCATTCTACAACAATGTTTCTTAAGTCCAGCAACTTTAAGATGTGTGAACTTCAACTCCCAGATTTCTTAAAGTTGCAGAGGTAGAGAAATACTGCTCTACATCCTTGTTTTTGATACCATTATATAGTAATGGAAAATAGTGTTAGAAGAAGTGAAATAGCAACAGCACTTAGACTTACATACTGCTTCATAGTGCTTTACAGCCCTCTCTAAATGGTTTGCAGACTCAGCATATTGCCCCTAATGTGGGCCCTCATTTACCGATCTCAGAAGGATGGAAGGCTGAGTCAACATTGAGCCAGTCAGGATTGAACTGCTGGCAGTCAGCAGATACTGCATTCTAACCACTGCACCATCACATTTTCCATGATAAAATGTCACAACGTGCTTCTGTTCAGAGTTCAGGCTAGCTGCTGTGTACTCCTTCCCTTCCCTTCTCATCTCATTTTTCCATTCCCATCTCCATCAGCCCATCAACATTTTTTGTCTCTGAAGATGCTCTTTTAGGGTTTAATTCCCTTGCCGGGGGTGGGGGGGATGATTAGTTTGGGAAAGAGCATTTTTTTATTTTGCTTATCCCTTCTTTTTATGTATGGAAAAGGCCATTAGGTCTACACACGGATTAGAATTTAACAGATAAATTTGTTATCAGTCCATTCTGTTGGGTGACATGAAGTAGATATGTGTGAGCATAGCTATGAACTATGAAGTAACTGTTCCCAGCAGCTGCCTATTAGAGGATAAGGTTAACATAACAGTTTTGAAGAATGAAATAAAACAGGGCAGCAACAGCAAAAAATAAAACATTCCTGTTTGATTGTTTGACTTTGTGCCATCAAGTTGATCACAAAGGTAGATTTTCTCCATGGTGGTCTGTCCCTAACCTGATCCTTCAAATTTTCCAATGGTGTACCCATCCTTATGGTAATTCAGTTCATTCATCCTTCTGTTTTCTTCTGCTTTCCCACTATTAAAGCCTTTTCCAAAGAACTAGGCCTCTGTATAATGTGTCTGAAGTTGGGTAATTTGAGCCTGATCATTTGTGCCTTAGGTGAGAAATTTGGGTTGATTTGTTCTCTAATCCATTTGTTTGTCTGGGCTGTCCATGGTATTGTCAGGAGTTACACCAAATTTCAAAAGGATCTCTAATTAATCAAAACAAAATAATTTGAAGGTGGCAAGGAAAAACATAGAAGCATGATGGCTAACTAAATCTCTGGATCATTCTGAGAAAGGAAGTGATCTCATGAGGCCTTGGAATGGAGCAGCCTGTCTTTTCTATTACTTTAAAGCTCCATCATATGAATGAACAGGGAAGAAATGAAAGTAGGAAGTGTGTGGGAATACAGGTAGTCTTCAACTTATGCCCACAATTGAGCCTAAAATTTATGTTGCTAAGTGAGACATTTGTTAAGGGAGTTTTGCCCCATTGTATAACCTTTCTTGCCACCGTGGTTAAATGGATCACTGCCATTGTTAAGTTAAGTGAATCTGGTTTCCCTATTGGCTTTGCTTATCAGAAGGTCAGAAAAGGGGATCACATGGCCCTGGGACACTGCAACTAATGTAAATAGGAGTCAGTTGCCAAGCTTCCAAATTTTGAACTCATGACCGTGGGAATGCTGCGACAGTTGTAAGTGTGAAAAACCATCATAAGACACTTTTTTCAGTGCCATTGTAACTTTGAATGACCAAATGGATTATGGTAAGTCAAGGGCTACCTGTATATTATTGAGAACTGGACCTCTCATATAAATGGCTCTTAATTCCTTAACCCAGGGGTCAGCAACCTCAAACACTCAAAGAGCCATTGGAACCCATTTCCCACAGAAAACAAAACACTGAGAGCCACAAAACCTTTCCCATGCTTTTCCTGAATGGCCACAAAACTAGCATATGTAGTTGAATTAAACATTCTGTTTTCTTCTGAAACTTTTTTTTTCTTGGATTTACCCATGGTTAGCCTACCGGGAATTGAAAAACTCAATAAATCACGTGCTGGTGGGTGTCACACACATTGATGGTTGTGACACATATTTTGAGCAACAGAAAGCCGCAGCAGAGGGATGAAAGAGCCACATGCGGCTCCAGAGCATGGGTTGCTGACCCCTGCCTTAACTGAATATAGTTGGAACAGGGCCTTCTGTGTTTTGTTCTTTTTCATTGAGGAATTTTGCTCTCTTTGGAAAAATTCCTAGAGGAATGTCCCTTTGCTGGTCTTTAGGAAGCAGGACTTGGATGTTTCTTCCCTAAGTTTTCTTCTCATGTTTGAAGCACAGCCAACTCTTCTCCTTTTTGCTTCATGTTGCATTTCCTGTCTATTTTTAAACTGTTGCTTTTTACTGGGATTTAATTAGTCATTTTTAAAATGTTGGTCTTTTGTAAGCTGCCCTCAGAGACTCTTAGGGAAAAAAGAAAAAAACAGCTAGTGTGTGAAATTAGAATAAATGAATAAAATAAAATTAAAATAACTACGTCAGATCATCAGTAAAGGGAAGTCCAGAGGGAAAGGCCTGCTTCTAAAAAGTTGTACTGGTTTGAACTAATTAAACCAGCCTTGGTTTTTGTTTTTTCCTTTGTTTCTTTCTCTCTATATATAGCAGAACAAAGCATCTATATATGCAGATGTAGCAATGAAGTTATCTAGGCCCAGTGCTTTAGATTTCATACTGCCTGCTTTCCATTCAGGACTATTTTTCTGTGTCCTCTTATTGGAGAGACCAGTACATACAACAATTATTTATTGTTTCAAGAAAAGATGGGTTATGCTTTTGAAAATGTCCCAAAGGTGCTTTTTCAGGAGGCAACTGGACTTCCTTGTTTTTTCTTTGAAGACTTTTGCTTCTCATCCAAGAAGCTTTTTCAATTCTGACAGGATAGTGGGGATAGTCAGAGCTGAAGAAGCTTCTTGGATGAGAAGTGAAACATCTTCAAAGAAAAACAAGAAAGTCTAGTTGCCTCCTGGAAAAACACCTTTGGGACAACCATGACCTGGATGACTGAGAATCTCTACACAGGCTTCTCAAAATGGTCCTTACGCATAGTTTTTGCACTAATATTCAACTTTGCACTCAAATAAGACCACTAGTTGCTTTTCTCAGATGTTCCTTAAACCTTGGAGCATGGGGTGTAATCAGATATTTGTTTATTGCAGTTCTTTAACTACTTTAATACCTTCCCAGTATGTTAACTATTTTGATCCCAACACATCTGGGGAAGGCTACATTGCCCTCTACTACTGTACAAATTACAGGACAAATAATATCTTAAATAAGATTGAGAAAGCATGTTGAACATGATTTATGGAATTCTTACCAAACCCTTAGTAATAACTCTGCTTTGAAGGTTCTGTGATCTAAAGAGAGGAGGAGCTGACAGTGGCAGAATCAGCAACATCCCAAGCCACTGCCCAATTCCATCTCCCCTAGGAATGCCCTGAAAAAATATTTTGAGAATTTTATTTTCTATAGTTTCCAGCTGGATCTGGTCCATTTTCAAACTCTAGCTTCCTTTTACCAGCTTCTCCCTCCACAGAGATTTTGGTTCCATTCCATTCTGAGGATAAAGTTCTAGAAACTTCCAAGCCTTTTTAGGGTTTTTTTCTTACATTCTCTTAGGTTAGAAATAATAAAAAGGGCTTGAAAAAATCTAATTTAGCATTTCCATAAGCTGGATGCTTTCCAGATTTTGGTCTACAATATCCAAAATTCCAGAGCCAGTGTAGCCCTGCTGAGATTTCTGAAAGATAAGTCCACACACCTAGCAAGTATGGAAGTTGCATTAGATTGATCTAGTTCTTCTATTTTCAAGAGAACTAGCTTAGGAAAAGCACTAATAATTACCAAGCCAGCTCATTCTTTTAAAGGTGAAGAAACAGAAGAAATAAGTCCATTGGAAATCAGTTAGAAAGAACAATCAACATTTAGAAAGGTAAATGAATAGAAATGCTTTGAAAAATTAACTACCAGAAGATATTTCCTTAAAATGTAGTCAGTGGTTTATACAATGTGAATTTTTTTCTACTGATTTGTTCTGCCTTCAGCTATAGAGAAGAAGCCGCAGTTTAGCATTTCTGTTGCCTTGCCTCCTCCCAAAAATGCTAGAAATGGTGTTTTGTAGAGAACTAATGACATGTTAAAGGCATTGTTCATTGAGAAAAAAAGATAGATCACTGCCTGTTTCTCTTCAATTATTCTTGAGATGAGACACAGAAGCCCCCTAGATGTCAGGCTGAAGCTCCATCACCACAACTGGCTTTATTTTTTTTAAAAAGGACATAAATAAAATTGTATCACCATTTGCTAAAATGTTTTCCAGGATCCAAAACTTTTAAGAATGTTTCTGACCCTTCAGAATATTACCCTCAATGAACACTATTTTCATGACTAAAACTGGTCTACAAATTACAGGGCCAATTTCAATAGAGGAAGCCAGAATATCTAGTATTCAGAAGCATCATATTTGTCATGTTGAATAGTCTTTTATGACCAACTAAGCTTCCAAGAATTGGCTTAAAAAAACATCATGATGGTTGTGGATGGATTCATGTAAACAGAATCATGGAGAAGTGTTAGCTAGGCCCTCTGTATAGTGTCTCCCAACCCATTAAATTGGACAAAGAGGCAAACAGTAGAAAAATTGCTGCATTTATGTGCTTCTTCCATGTTTTAGAACAGGAGCTCTCAGTTTTCAAAGCCTTGGATGAAGCTCCTATGTTCAATGTTGCAATCAAATTGAAAAGACTACTGTGATGATCAGGGGAAGGTCTTTAATATGGAACGTAACAACTACTACATTCAGTTCATTTAATACACCAGCTTCACAACATTTTACATGAACATGTCCATGAAATCACCAGGAACCAAGTTCAGTTCAAAAGTGACTTGACTGTTTCATGCCCTACAGCTCATAGTGTGACAAAAATTGTGAACCCATCATTCAAAACTAGCTTGTGTCAAACTTCAAGCTGTGCAGGCCAGAATCTGAAAGCATCATAGATTCTGTTGACCTTCATCTTCCAGGGCATGATGAAAACACGATCTATAGGTTGGGAAGTAATAATAGAGATGAGACCCAGCTGTAAAGCCTTGCTGTCTATCTTACTGTGTGACAAAAACACAGTGGCAGAAAGGAGCTCTGAATTAAATGCCATTCTCACTTTTTGTGACAATAAATTCCAATCAGTAATTACAGCTTATTTGCTTGTCATACATTTTCTGCCAGTCAGTTTTACTACATATTTATTGACTTGATTTGTCTCTCATCATCTGACAAGGACTCTCAAGGCAGCAAAGACCAGCAAAGTAAAACATCAGGAAGAGGAATAAAATAAAATGTGCAAAATCTAATTGAACATGATCCCACTTGCTCAACCTTCCTCAACCATATGCCCTTCAGAAGTATCCCAGAATTCAAAAATAAGAGCACCAAAATCCTTAGGGATTCTGAATGCCCTTCAGTCTATATATCAGTAACACTTGATCTTTAAGATCAACTTGAGATTGCCAGATTGAAATTTTTATTGCAGCTTTTCCAAATTGGAGGACGACGATGCTGGGTAAGGATGATGGAATTTGAAGTCCAACATATC
Organism: Pseudonaja textilis; assembly: GCF_049901715.1. Classification (NCBI taxonomy): domain Eukaryota; kingdom Metazoa; phylum Chordata; class Lepidosauria; order Squamata; family Elapidae; genus Pseudonaja; species Pseudonaja textilis. The sequence continues at coordinate 304,533,975 of NC_141990.1, read as the reverse complement.
TGGAGGACTGTACAGGATAATTAATATGAGCTATAATGACACCCTACAGACCACAATATAAAAAATATTTTCTTTCTTGTATCCCAACCAGAACTAACTATACAGTATTATGTTGTACTTCCATAATAAGGAATACAATGTTGATAAGAGTCTCAGTTCTACTTTGGCAGAATCACAGAATGTTGTTAGCTCAATAGAGTCTCATGAGATAAAAGACTGTTTTTAAAAATGGAAAAATGTTCCAGTTTGAGCACTGAAGATCAGCACTATCAGTAATATTACCCTGGCATTTCTAAGCAGATAATTGTGCTATTCTTCTAATAAAATTAAATTACCTTTTACAATAATCCCAGAAAATGCAGAGATCTTCCAGGTTGGATCCCTTTTTAATAAGCTTCCACCCATTATTTCTCATCCTGCCCCCTGGTGCTCTGGATAATAAATCATTCCCTTATTTTCTACAGACCCTCCAGTATTGGAAGACAGTTTTCATTTCCCCCCTCAGCCTTATCTTCAGTAGTCTAGACTAGGGGTCAGCAACCCACAGCTTTGGAGCAGCATGTGGCTCTTTCATCCCTCTACTGCAGCTCCCTGTCGCTCAAAATATGTGTCTCAACTGCCAATGTGTGTGACACCCACTGGCATGCAATTTATTGAGCTTTTCCACTCCTGGTAAACCAACCATGGGTAAATCCAAGAAAAGAAAATTTTCAGAAGAAAACAGGACATTTAATTCAACTACATATGCTAGTTTTTTGGCCACTCAGGAAATAGTCAGGCACAGGAAAGGTTTTGTGGCTCCCAGTGTTTTCTTTTCTGTGGGAAATGGGTTCCAATGGCTCTTTGAGTGTTTGAAGTTGCCGACCCCTGGGCTAGACCTACTTCGCTCTGGGAATGGAGATTTGTTCTCTGAGCTTGTGGGTTGATTTCTGAATGTTTTGTTACCAGACTAGGTAATACCTTCACGGAATTTAGGGAATTACCTTAAATTTCACTAAAGATATTATCTAGCCTGGTAATAAAACATTCAGAAACCAACCCACAAGCTCAGAGAATGAACTTCCACCCTCATCTTACACACAAGCTACAGATATTTGCCACTATCGCATACTTAACTCCCTCATCCGTTCATCATATGATTTAGCCTCCAGATCCTTTATCATTTTTGTTGCTTTTCTCTGCATACCTTTTAGAGTCTCAGCATCTTTTTGTATCACGGTGACCAGAAAGGTACACAGTATTCCAGGTATGGCCTCACTAGTGCAATATAAAGCAACATTATCACGTCTTGTGATGTTATCCCTCTGTTCATGCAACCCAGGACTGCATTGGCTTTTTGGGTAGTTGCAGCACATTGCTGGCTCATATTTAAGTGGTGGTTTACTAGGACAGCTAGATCTTTCCCACAATTACTGTATGAACCAGATACCACTATTTTATACTATGTGATTGGTTTTTCCTTCTAAATCCTTTACTTTTCTCACTATTGAACTGCCTCTTGTTGGTTAGGGCCCAATCCTCAAGACTGTCAAGATCTTTCTGACTCTTGAATCTATCTTCCAAAATGTTAGCAATTCCCCCCACCTTGGCGTCACCTGCAAATTTGCTGAGTTCCCCTTCTATCCCCATGCCTAGATCATTTATGAACATCTTGAAGAGTACTGGGTTCAAGACAGAACCTTAAGATACTCCACTGCATGCTTCCCTCTGGGTTATTACAATAAATGGCAGAGTTCAGGCATTTGCCCTTCTGTTTCAAGCATTGATATCCAGGGTATTAACAGAGGGTATTAAAAGTGCCAACATAGTTTATACAACTGTGTAATTTAAAACCTGATTCTTTTTAAAGTGCATCAATTGATTGCATGCATTTTGGAGAGGAGAGGGTGGGGAGGGGAGGGGAGATCTGGTTTTAAATCTGCAGGTGGGTAACTGCAGTAATTAATTGTAGACTGACTACAAAACCAGGCTTCATAAAAAAAAAATCAGCATTTTTAATGCTACATTAGCATGCTGCAGATATTACAATATAACCCTTCTAAATATATCAGTATCCAAATTGTGCATTTACTCAGCTGGGTAACAGCTCTGAAGTTATTCTGTCATCAGAGAAGGATATTTCTATGCAACAACAATTAAACATGTTTTCAAAATCTGCTCTGCTGAAATTTTAACGGATTTTTATGTGTTGTTCTGCTTGTCTTCGTTTTATCTCTTTTAAATGAATAGTTTTATGAATCTGACTCTACGCTGTCCAGACCTCTTTCCTGATGGATGAACTAAAAGGTTTTTTAAAGAATAACTTTTCAGTCAGGTGCTTTATGTTTGTACTTCAGTCTCTTTACAACTGTAACACATCAACCTCAACCTTCTAAAAACAAATAAATTTCCCCCCAACCCTCAAATACTTAGAGCAGCGTGAGAATTTGTGTGTCACAGTGAAAGTTACATCATGAGCAGACAGCACAAATTTTAGCTTTTTCCTGGAAAATTAGTAAAATAACCTTGTGGGGTTATTTTTCTCTTTATTAGAAAAATGACCAATACTTGTCTTCTGACCAGTATTGGTGAATAAATACAGGGAGGAAACTAATAGGAAATTTCAAATATTTAATGGAAATGTAATCAAACTGGGGGAACTTTTTTTTTTCATCTTTGGTGGACATGTAAGAAAGCTGGAAAACATTGTGCTCAAAATATTGTATATTTTGATGGATAAGATTTTAAAAGTGAATGTGCAATTGAATCCAGAAAACTAGGGGAGGGAGCTTAATAGACGACTATATTGTAATATCTTATTGGACTTCATTTTTATATATGATAACAACAGCGAAATATCAACATTACCTGAGAAATTAAATGAGCAACTTGGGCCAAATATTCACAACCATGTTGCAAATGGTATGGAACATTCCTCCCTTATATGAGCGAACATTTTTCTTTCTATACCTCTGCAGAAAAATAAATCATTGAGGAGAAAACTAGATTCTTTTCCTCTTTCATTTAAGATCTGCACAGGACAGCAAAGGAATTAGCATGAGAAAATAGATCAGAAATATTAAAAGAAAAATATAAACATGGGGTATTTTCTTGTTTAGTAAATGAATAAGATAAGACCATCTGATTTGCTTTGGGAAGTCTGGCTCTTAACAAACAAATAAAGGAATTCTTGCCAGCTAGGGAAATTGTAGCATTCAAGGAACTTCATCTGCCACAGCCAACAGATCTCAGGTTGGCTCTAAAGTGTGTGTTTTCACTCTAATGTGATTTCTTCCACCTCCTCCAAGAAAGCGCTGCAGACCTGGATTTTAAGCTCCCGGTTTTGTGTAGCCAAGCTGTCAAAATATTGTCAGCCACACACTTCAGCAACAGAGCACATGAAAACCAATAGCAATTCCTTCCTGTCAAAATACCTTTCCTGAGAAGCTCTTGGAAATGCTCAAGCTGCAAAACAATAGACTAAATTGCACAATCTCATATTTTAACTCCTCACATTTAAATGATACAAGGAGGGAGGAGACATCTGTACATTAGCTAAAAATAACTCATTTCAATAATTCATTTCAAGGCCTACCACCAAGAACCACCAGTGAAAGAGTTCCATCAGTTGTTCATACACTGTGTTATTATTTTTTTTCGATTATTCACTAGCATTATTGCTCAATTGCTCTATTTCATTGTTTTCTAAGTTGGTGGGCATAGTGTGACTTCTTGTGACCAGCACTGACAATGTCAGCCAGCCTCTTGTGAATTCTTCTTTCCACTGGCCAATGACAGCTCAGGAGATAAATGTGTAATTTAGTTATATAGTATCACTTATAGATTTTGTGTACAATGAGACCTTATGCACCGAAGACAAATTCCTTATGTGTCCAATCACATTTGGTAAATAAAGAATTCTATTCTATTCTATTCTATTCTATTCCACTCCATTCTATTATCCTATTGAAGCCTACTTATTGATCTTGAGTGCACTTAGACTTTCAATTAATATAATTTGTATGTTTATAGACTAAACAACATTTAAACAACATATACAGCAAATGAATTATTAATTAATTTCAATCTACATGTATGTACTTATAATAGAAATAATTGATATATTTCATACACACACATCATTAGATATAAGACAACATACATTCATATGTTGCTGCTTCCATTAACTATCAAATAGCTTTTTTTTCTTTTGAAATGGCATATAGCTTCATGAACTTTTATACTTATGATTGTTTATGAAACAATTCATTGTGCCTATATTAAATTATACCTTGAGTCAATTCATTGAATGTAGAGGGGCTTCATTAACTGTGACTATAAAAATCTTAAACCCAATTGATTTCAATGGGGTTTAACAATGGATCCAGCCCAGTCTTTACTTTTCTATTTTATAGCTTTTTATTTGAGCAAAATATTTGCACAACAATCAATCAATTTCATCCATTGAACTTGTTAAATGATTTTTGTTTTGTTGTGCTTTTGAAAACTGTTGGCAACCTAAACATTAAAACTAGACAACTATCCAGTGCATCTTGGGTTTTAAACATGATGAGATTTGGGCCTGCAATTCTATATTTATTTACTTTAGAGAAAGTCCCAGTAATGAATGGGTCTCCCTTTTGCCTAGACATAAATAGGTTTGCACAGAGAGTCTCCTCAATAATGGACTATAATGATAACAGTGGAGCAGCCTCGCTCATTCTTACAATGCCATTACCTCCTATAATTAGAGGGGTAGAAGACTAATGCAATTGGAAGGCTGTTCAGGGATTGAATGGGACACACACCTCGCCATGGTCAACTTGCCATGGTACAACTCGACTTGGCCAACTCGCTATGGAAGAACCCACTGTGGGACAATTCAACAATTCAATTTAATTATTTAAAATAATCAAAACATTATTTTATTTTTTTGTCATTCCCATTTAATTTTGTCCCTCCTTTGGCACCCTTTCTTTAATGATTCTATTCCATTATTTCTTCAATATCAGTATAATTCTAGCCCCGCAGTGAGTTGTCCATGGTGAGTTGGCCATAGCAAGTTGGCTGTGGCAAGTTGGCATAGAACCATTCAGGGAAGTACTTAAAATGTATAATCAGCAGCCCTGAAGTCATATGAACCCCACTGAAATAAATACCACCCACTGCAAGATCTGACTATCCAGTCTTCTGGTTGCTTGGACGTCAGGGCTTGCAATCCTAAATCAATGGGTCCATTAGTGTGACTGGTGCTCCCAGTGCTAGTGATCCCCCTTTACCTTTTAGCATAACTTTATTATGTATGTTAAATATGTTCTGCTTGCACAGACTCATTTTCAGAATACCAAAGCCCAACAATATGTCAGAGTGTTACAGACAACCTTCACATCCATCTTGGGCAGGAGCCAAGGAGGTCTGCCAGCTCTCTAGAATACCAGCAGTAGCTGCCAGAGCCTCATGCATTGGTGTCAGGCCTCCTTTTGCCCAGACTTCAGTCAGAGAGCTCTGTTGCTATTGAATGGCATTCTGCAAATGTTTCATAGAATTTAAGGCTTTGGATTTCCGATCCTGGAACTGATTCTTTAAGGCTGCTCTAACTGTCCCATTTAAAAGTTGGTTCAACTTATAAGGGATTCCTTTTCTTCCTGCTTTGAATTTGCAATCTGTATAGGAAAAGGATGGCCTTTTGGCCTGCAAAATGGGTACATTATTGAAAAAAGCAGCCTCATTTGCATCGGTAGCAAAGGAAGAAAGCAAAGGGGTTGAATCCTTGTAGTGCAGACTGTTTTAGGGCTAATTGTTTATTTACTGATACATTCTCTTTATCCAGACTTCTTTAAACAACTTACCTTCATCCCATTGTCAGACATTTGTTTTCTTCATCTTCTTACAATAATCAAAGGATGAAATGTTGGATTTAACCAAGCTGTGTTGATTGATTTTTGTTATGAATGCTTGCACTGTCATGTCTTCAGTTTCTGTGAGAAGGATCCTCAAAGAAATCCTAAAGACAGCAGGCAAAGACCAACCTAGTCCATTAAGGTTAACTGGGCTTATGAGAAGGACCCCATATTGTTATTATTATTATTATTATTATTATTATTATTATTATTATTATTATTATTATTATTATTTCATTAAATTGAACATTTTAAAAAACTGCATTCTAACCTCTATGCCACCAGGGCTCCTTATAACTTAAACTTTCACATCCTATCTTTAGGAGAATTCCAGGACAACTTGCAAGATCTTAGAAGACTGCAGAAAAACAAATGTCCTGATCTTCAAAATAGGAAAGGGACATGGAAAACTACCTACCTGTCAACTTTATGTCTACACTGGGAAAAGTCCTTGCATTATTTGTGTGTGTTTGTGAGAGTTTAGATAGGCATGGTACAATTAACAGGAGTCACATGGATTTGTCACATGTAAATCATGCCAGATTAACTTTAGCTTTTTCTTTGATAGAGCTACTGGCTTAGTAGATCAGGGTGCCTACGTCAGAGTCTCTAATGTTATTATTGTAAATGGACTCACAGTTGACTGAATGATTGCGTCCAAAGAATGTTTATTACTGGTTCTATTTCATCTTGAAAAGGATTTTCAGGTGGAGCAACACAGGGATCTGTCCTGGGTACTGTTCACCTTTTTATCATTGTCTTGGATGAGAGAGTTGAAGAATGATAACACAAAACTGGTGAAGGGAGGTTTGAAAAGAGAGAAGATTCGAAAAGATTTAAACAGGCTTCGTAGCAGACTAAAATGAATGGGATGGAATTTTATTAGGAATAAAAGTAAAGTTCTGAGGAGAAAAGGAAAGGCACAAGTGTGATACAGAGAAGTTTTGGTTTTGAAGTATTACAGTATGTTTGCAAAGAATCTGGGTGTTCATGTCAACCACAGATTAAACATGAGCCAGCAGGATGATGCAGCTGCTGAAAGGGCAAAGGCTGCCTTGAGTTGTATTTACACATTTGAGAAGCAAATGTTCTACTCTACTTTGTCTGTCCTCATATAGAATACTATGTTCTGTTCTGAGGATCAGGAAAGAGCTACCAAGATGGTTAGGTGACTGGAAAGCAAGTCTTATACGCAACAGTTAAAAGACCTAGGTATGTTTATCCCATAGAAGAGATGACTGAGAGGAGGTGTCATTGTACTCTTCAAATACTTGAAGATTTGTCACACAGAAGAGGACATGGATTAACCCTCTGTTGCATCAGAGGGTGATAATTATGTTAAACTACAAGAGGGGAGGTTCAGGCTACATATCAGGAGGAATTTCCTAATTGTATAAACTACAAGCCAAGACCAACAGGTTGCCATGTGAAGCAGTGAGTTCTTCTTCACTTCAATCTTTCAAAGGATAGATGGTCATCCGTCAAAGATACTATAGTGCAGGGGTCTCCAACCTTGGCTACTTTAAGCCTGAGGACTTCAACTCCCAGAATTCCCCAGCCAGCTTTGCTGGCTGGGGAATTCTGGGAGTTGAAGTCCTCAGGCTTAAAGTAGCCAAGGTTGGAGACCCCTGATCTAGTGGCTCTAGAGAGCTCTGGCCTGAGGAGCTGGTTCAAATAAATGACCCTGAAGCACCCAGCTTTATGATTTTTATGATTTCACTTCATTTATGTTTCCTTTAAAACATCAAATACTTTATTTTCCATCAAGCTGAATCAGGACTACTGCTCCAGTGAGAAACAAGCGACAAAAATTAATCTAATGTCCAGAACAACAAAAACGAATACTTCTGAAGCCATCTCATAAATTTCATCAAGCATATTAACCTGAATATAGATGTATGTTGGTTTCTTTGGAAACTGGTGTATTTTTGCATATCTATGATACCAATCATCTTTAAAATGTAGAATGTAGAATATTTTATTGGCCAAGTGTGGTTGGACACACAAGGAATTTGTCTGGTGTAAATACTCTCAGTATACATAAAGAAACACTTAATGATAGTCATAGGTTACAATCAACAATCAAATCATACTAGGAAACAGTCAATATAAATTGTAAGGATACAAGCAACAACGTTACAGTCCTACAATCACAAGTGGGAGGGGATGGGTGGTAAAGAGTGATGAGAAGATTAACAGTAATAGTAGTGTACACTTTGTAAATAGTTGAACAGTGTTGAGGGAATTATTTGTTTAGCAGAGTGATGGCTTTTGGGAAAAATCTGTTCTTGTGTCTAGTTGTTCTGGTGTGCAGTGCTCTATAGTGTCATTTTGAGGGAAGGAGCTGAAACAGTTTATGTCCGGGATGTAAATATTTTCACAGCCCTCTTTTTGACTCGTGCAGTATACAGGTTCTCGAATGAAGGCAGGTGGGTTGTAATTGTTTTTTCTGCAGTCCTGATTATCCTCTGAAGTCTGTGTCTGTCCTGCTGGGTTGCAGAACCAAACCAGACAGTTATAGAGGTGCAGATGACAGACTCAATCATTCCTCTGTAGAACTGGATCAGCAGCTCCTTGAGCAGTTTGAGCTTTCTCAGTTGGCGCAGAAAAAAAACATTCTTTGTTGTGCTTTTTTGATGATGTTTTTGATGTTAGGTGTCCATTTTAGGTCATGTGATATAGTAGAACCTAGAAATTTGAAGGTATCTACTGTTGATACTGTGTTGTCTAGTATTGTAAGAGGCGGTAGTATGGGAGGGTTTCTTTTAAAGTCTACCACCATTTCTACGGTTTTGAGTGTGTTCAGTTCCAGATTGTTCCAGTTGCACCACGAGGCAAGTAGTATACCTCCTGTCTGCATGCAGATTCATCATTGTCTCGAATGAGACCAATCACTGTTGTGTCAACAGCAAACTTCAGTATTTTAACAGGTGGATCGTTTGAGATGCAGTCATTGGTATATAGGGAGAAGAGAAGTGGAGATAGCACACAGCCTTGGGAGGGGGCTGTGCTGATTATACAGGTATCAGATGTGATTCCACCTAGCTTCACCTGCTGCTTCCTGTCTGTTAGGAAACTTATGATCCACTTACAAGTGTGTTCAGGTACCGCTAGCTGCATGTTATGATTAGATGCATGAGAAACCAAAACTGTCTCCTGAATGGGTATCCACTTCACAACCCTCATGTGCCAAGGTCTTTAGCAGGGAAAAAAATCTAAAAAATATTTCCAGAAAGGGAAATAAAGAAAATTTTAAAAAATCTAGTTTTATGTAAGGCATGTAGAGTTAAATAGCGCCTGGAACCTGACTAGCTCTGTAGAAATACATTTGATTAATGTATTTCTAGAAAGGTCTGGGTTTCTAAACCATCTCTGTTCATCAGATAAAATTCAGCTGTGTAATTAGCAGGCATATTTTATCATGTTAGCGAAAACTAGTTAACCCACATTCAGAATCAATAAGTCTGCATTCCAAGATCTTCATCAAATCTCATTTGTAAATATCATGCTGGTAGAGAATTGCCATTCCTTTTCCAGCACTTCCAACCTTTTGTTGTTGTTGTTCAGGCATCTTCCCCTACACTACCACTAATTTATGTTATAAATGAAAACTTTCTTTAAAGTAAAATAACTTGAATAGTTTTAAAATATTCTAGAACTACTCAGGTGATAACCTGAGGACACAGACAACCCCGCACACAAGTGGCCTCAACAACTCTCTAAAAGATTGTAAATGACAAGCTGTCTGCAAGGAATATAAATCCTTCCATTCCCCACCATCCACTCAGAGCTGAAGAAGCCTTTTGGATGAGAAGGGAAACGTCTTCAAAGAAAAACAAGAAATCCAGTTGTCTCTTGAAAAAGCACCTTTGGGACAACCATGAGATGGATGACTGAGAATCTCCATAGATGAAATTCCAGAAGCAAACAGACAATTCGGTATAAGGGACCCTTCCAAGAAGCTTATTCAGTTCCAATAAACCATAAGTGTGCCCTTCCCCTAGTTTGAGTTTTCAATGTCTGCTATTGTAAAATGCTTACAAATATTGATCTTACTTAAGGGTGATGGGAGGAATAGTACTATGGTGGCAATTATCATATTACAAATGGGCAGGTAGGAGCCGCATAGTCCACAGAAACTAGAATGCTAAGAATGTCAAGGAATAAAATTCAATGGTACAGACGATCCTGGGTTCAAATTCTAGCATCTACATGTAGAGCTGAAAATACTTTGGCCAAAAATCTTGGGCAGCTTCTGGAAGTCTGTGTCAACAATTCTAGACCATCTGAATCAAGAACATGAACCGGTATAATAATGCTTCTTGCATTCCAGTACTACCACTCACTAGGATTGTGCCTATAGGCTATGGAGGTCACAGCCAGGCAAGCTATTTCTGCCATGTTAGATCTCTCTTTCTTAGTTAATGCTAGAAATTGGTCAACTGTAAACAAAGTAAACTTCCAGACCTTCCTTGGCATCAACTGCAACTCCTGCCTTGCTCTTTTCTAACTCTAGGAAAATCTATCTTCTCATTATTCAAAGGTGTGAATGCTAGCATTATACTATAGATTTATTTATTATGTACTGTCTTAAATGAATAGAAAGAGGTGGGATTTGTTCTACTTATCTCAATAGATTCATTGAGATTGAATCTATCGTATGCTAAAAATGGCTGTCAGGCCAGAATTTTTTTAAAAAATGATCTGTGTATCATCTATACTATTTTGGTAATTCTAAAATTATTTGCTAAACCAGCTACATTCTTCACCTTCCCTCAAAACTTCTCACTCATAAGGTGAGTGACTGCTATATTCAGAAGTACCATTTCCCAAAATTCTACTGATCCTTCTGTTTATGCCATGTAACATCTGAGATTTTTCTGTTTATACCATCTGAGATCTAAACCTTGCCCAAATATATTTTTGATCCTGTCAATATATTGTTAACCCTGAGGATTGGCAAGTTTTAATCTTGTCTAATTTGAATCATTATTTTTTTAAAAGCCTTCAAATCTAATGCATTTCAAATGCAAGGATATTTTTCTATCTAAAAGCCTCATCCGTAAGTGAAAAAGAAAAGTTTTGCTAAGGCAGTACCTTGAAATAAGACAGGATCTAGTATAGATTTGAGCTGAGTGAGTTGGTGGCTAAGGTAAAATTTAAATGGAAAAATAGCCATATTAGATATCCAGAAAGATAACTGGAGATGAATGGAGATGTAACCAAACTAGAGACAAGGAATGTGGCACCCCCAGATATTAGAGTATCCTTCAAAATGCATTTATTTATTACTATTTGTATTATGTTGTTTCTTGCAATTCTAGATGGTTTATATAAATATGATAGAACATACATAACATTCATAAACATTATTAAGAACTTATATGAAAACTAATTATAATGAATGCCACCAATAGTCTGATTGTCCTATAGCAGGGCTGTCAAACTCCTGGCCTGTAGGCCAAATGTGTCATGTGCTGGCCACGCCCATTCAGTGAACGGGGAAAAAGTCCCGATACATCACATGATGCCGCTGTGATGACATGAGTTTGACACCCTTTTCCTATAGGAATGCCTTCCTGAAAAAGATCTCTTTCACCATTATACATAAAGATGTAAAAGTAGTGACACACCTGGACTGTGGAACAATTTGGGAACCTACTGAAGATACCATTTCCCAAGTACCAACTCCAGATTTCATTTGGAATACGTAGGTAGCTGAAGTATTCTCTTTCTGCTAGATTGTGTAGGGAGGGCATGTCCTACCTAAAGAATATGCTCCTGAAAGGCATTGGCAATGAAGGATGGAATTGTTGGAGTTGTAGATAAGGAATATGTAGAAGCTACTGTCCTGTACCAGCAAAAATGTAATACATAGAAAACATACCCAAAAATCATAGTATTCAATGATCAGCCTTGGATAGACAGATTAGCTCAAGCAGAGATACGGGGTGAAGAACAAGAAAGAGGTTCTAACCTGATCCTGGTTTTACTATATGTGGAAACTGTGCAAAAGTAGGGAAGACATGATTATACAATCACTTTCTCACAAGAATATTTTTAATCAGCCAATTAATTAAAATTGTCCTATTCAGCCATGGATTCATTAGATTACTTTTAACCTCAGCATTCCTATTTGAAATATAGGCACAATATAATATTATGCTTCCTGATGAGTACATTTAAAAAATTGGGAATATATGTGCAGCACATAAATATAATGTCTGTTGTTCCTTCTTGACTGATAATTCATTCTTATCCTGACATTTTGTCAATTAAAGTCAGAGAAGTTTGAAAGAAAAAGTGAAAATATTTCATCCATGTTTGAAACAAACTAATATATTTCATGAAAATTTAGAATATTCCCTCATCAATTATTTCCTCTTCATTGCCCATCAATAGTTCCATTCTATTTCTTTTACTTGTTAGAATTCTAAATGGGGGAGTTAATACCCTATACACCAGGGATGTCAAACTTGATTTCATTGAGGGCCGCATTGGGGTTGTGTTTGAGCTTGGGGGGAGGCGTGGCCAGGATGGGCATGGCCACTAACCGTCATTCATGTTGGGGTGCCTGTGGTGGCCCAAGCATTCTGCCTGAGCTCCGTTTTTGCCTGTGATGGCCTCCTGCAACCATCTGCCAGCAAAAACGTGCAGCTCCGTTTTCATTGACAGAGGAACTGCGAGCCAGTTCTTTGCTGTTTCCAGGGCAGTCCCATAGGCGAGATCTAAGCATCCCATGGGCCAGATTTGACCCATGGGCCTCAAGTTTGATACCCCTGCTATACACAAAGAGATATGACATGCACACATGTATTATACACACATACAGTATATGCCTATATCTCAAAAGTTGTCTAGAATTTTCAATACTGCACTATTGCTATAACTAATCAATTTGATCCATTGTGCATTGTGTGCCAAAAAGAAAATGTATTTTGCAAAATTACATTCATGTAAAAAGAGATTTAAAAAGACTGTTTTCAGTGATGTCAGGGCATAAATTCCCTATGGAAAAAAAGGAGAAAGCAAGAAGCTTTAAATTTCCATGAAGTAAAGAAGAAGAGTGAATAATCTTGGGATACCTTGCAAACTACAGAGCTTTTTATGTGTATTCTTTCCTAAAGTGTAGAAAATATTTTGCATTGTTGCATCATGAACAGTGACCCCACATGGTTTCCAGTCCAAAAACAGTAACTACTCCAAAAAGCAGTTCATAAATGTATTTGTGCCTTGTCTTTTATACTCTTCCATAATGCAGTAAAAAAAGCGATGTTCAAAATAAGTAAGTGTAAAGTAGGTCAGCACATAGTGACTCCAGCATGAGGAGGTAAACTCAGATTTCATTACAACTAGAATGAATGTTCTTTGATGTGATGTTTGTGAAGCATCCCTATCAAAAATTCCCCTTTCTAATTAACGATGGAAAGAGTGTTATAAATTCTTCCTTATAAAAATGACGATATGTTCATTTCAAATGGATTCCAAGCTTACTTCACAGTGATGGTAGCAATTGTCAAATAAGACCAGAGGTTTCTCAGGAAGATAAAATAAGTGTGTACTTCCCTTGACATTGGAGCAGGCAACCAATAGATGGAACCCTAGCAGATAACAACTAGCCTTAGCCATTAGAGATGCCTACTTAACTTACTTAGGGATCGGGATACCTATTCACAGGCATTGCCCATTCGTATTTGTCTTCACTGACAATAGCTCTCTTTATAGGAAAACATATCATCTGTTTGTAATATATTATATAATAATACATAAGTGCACCAACATACCTACCGTCCCTGTCCTAATGTTCCTTTTTATTTGTATCCATTTCATGTATTCATAATCATGTTTATACTTATACATGTCATCTAATACATGCTTGACAAAATATATAAATAAATATTATTTTTCTCCCAATGATATAGCCCAAGGGTGTCAAACTTGTGTTGTCACGTGACGTATTGTGACTTTTTCTCCCTTTGCTAAACTGGGTGTGGACATGAACAGCGTGTGACACATCTGGCCCATGGGCCATAAGTTTGACAGCCCTAATACAGCCTTTCCTGTCTTCTTTTAGTTGTTCCATGAGCATTTGAGCCAATAGTCATTGAACTAAATAGAAGGAACAGTCAATGATACAGAGAGATGTTTTTTTACTAGGGCAAAGAAAATGTAATGGTAATGAGACTGTCAAGAAGTATCATTTAGGGCGCTGAGGATCCATAATATTCTTTTCACCTGCAGAAAGAGAGAGCACTACATTCCATGCATGGTTGGTTGTGAGTTTTCAGTGAACTTCCAGCCTCTTCCAACCATATCTATTTATCTATCCATAAATGCCTTAAATACTGCTCCATATCATGGTAAAAGAAGCTATAATATGGTTTCATTGTAGGCCCAATCATCTTCAGAGAAACAATCATAATATTCTGGTACCTTAAGGGACATTAAACTACAGTCCCCTTGCACTGCCTTGTTCTGCAAGTTTCTTATGAAAACTGCTAGAAAAGCAGATTCTGGACCTTATCAAAGTTAAATGATGGTGTATATGGCTTCAGTTTGTTAGAGCAACGTTTACTTTATTTGCTATATTCCCAAAATAAGAGAAAATCACTTTGGACTGAGCCTTCTTCCATTGTGTTCAATGAGAAAGTAGATATTAGAAAAATTACATATACTCCCATATACAGTACATACACCAATAAAAGATAGATAAAAAGTTGGAGGAAGGTAAAATAGCCAGCCCCCTTCTCCCTTTCTTAAGCCAAACAGAACTTCACTTCACTTTCAGTTTCTCCTACCTATTGTACAGGATTTCTCTGTCCAAGTTTTACAAAGCAATGTCTTATTAGAGATGTATCACTTAGTATAAAATCATTGTAAAGCTTCCTTACAATGTATGGCTCTCAGAAAAGAAATCTTAAGTATATTGAAAATAACACAATTGCATATCTATGAAAATATATGTACTGGGGAAAATAGGGAATTAACCATCTCTTAGTACAAACTTAGAATGTACTGTATTATTCTTTTTCTTAGGCCAGTTTGCATCAACACACACACACACACACACACACACACACACACACACACACTATAGACAGACAATATGTTATTACTTTTAATGGAACAATTTGGCATATTTTCAATTATGCATGAAATGAAGGAGGGTGAACGCTTCCAGATATCTTGCCAATATTTTATACAGCAACATTCTTGTATTAATTATCCTAACAGTAGAATTAAAGACAAAACCTCACAGCCTCTTTTTTTTTTTTTACATTTTTAGAACACACTTTCCTTAAGGCTTGTTGCGTATGTACTGTGGTCTTACAAGCACCGGAACACTCTTGGACAGAATGAGTAACTTTAAATGTTTACAAAAACACTAAAGAGAAGGAAAATGATACATATAAAACAAAATACATCAGTAATATCAGATAACCAGTAAAATTGTTCATTTTCATTGAGTGGCTTAGGTTCAAGAGGGTCTCAGCTGTAGAGTTCATTTGACCTCCAAATTTGCATCTTCTCAAATCACTTTATGTTTGCATACTTGATGGACTTAAGTTAGGCACTGTTTTTTCAGTCTGTTCTATTTTTCAAACCTGTGGTTAAAATCTGTCCCATGCCCTTTGGGGAGAAAGATGGAATATATATAGTTGTGCAGTGTTTAAAAATTATCACACATCTATTATGAACACTTTTTCTAAAAGCTGATAGCTATTTTGATATTCTCACTACACAACACATGAAAGGTAATAATAATTGTGCAAACTGTAATTTCAACCAAAACAAACACACTAGTTTATCATCAGCCCATACACACATAAAGAGAAATATATATGCTTTTTGCAGATTTACTTTAAATAGCTTGATAAAGAAAGTGAGGTTTGGGGGAAAGAGAGTTTTTGTTTCTTGTTCTAACCTAGATTTTATTCCCAATTTAAATATCTACAGCTAAGTGAATACACAGAGAGTATACAATTTTAATATCTCTCTGTGAATACACAGAGAGAGGGAGAGAGAGGGAGATGGTTGATAAAGGTATAGATACAGTATAGCTATAAATATAAAGACTCAAAGACCCATTATGAAGTAGTGAAACTCATCTAAACTTGGAGGCATGCTCCTAATCATATTATTATCATTTGCAGATAATTCAGGGAGAGGTGAACCTGCCATACACAGTGAGTATTTCACTTTTTGAGCAATTTCTACTTCAGAATTACAGAACTTACTTAGGGTTTCTTCAAGCATTTTGTTTTTTTTCCAATAAAAAAATGCTGGTCACTATTATTGTTGTTTAGATGAAATGAAAAATTTAGTTCTAATCCTACATTTATTACCTAGTAAAATATCTCATAGAATTTAATGAGGCTTATTTCAGTGAGGTTTACATATGAAAAATGCATAGGACTCTACTGTTTCCTGCTAAAATGTCTTTCCCCCGCTAGCAAAACATATACTCCAGTGACCAGGCCCCCTTCACAGACATATGCATCAGCTTTCCCTGATCTTAGACACTTAAAACATATCACTCTAACAACATTGATAAAGTCCAGCTGGGTTGATGGAAGTAAATGGGGATAGTGTGAGTTGTATACAAGACATCTGAAAGATGTTAAATTGGGAAAGGTTTCCTTGGGGGCAGGGAATAAGCTCTTTTTTCTTTTCAGTTTTTCCTACTGATATTCTGCTGATCACCATTGGCTAAGCAAGATGTATAATTATGGTTACACTAATATGAATATATAGTAGAGATATAATGTGAATATGATAATTGCAAAATCATCATATTTATGCTATCTATCAAGAAAGCAAGAGGTTTTCTTGTGGCTCTTGAGTTGTTGGAAATCCTATCACAGGTAACCCACTAATACTTCTTGAGAGTTACAGTTTAACATATTTAAAAGTACAACATAACTCTGCAATAAAAGTACTATTAGAACTCCATCTTGTACAAATTACCACTTTCTCCAGCATCTAACATATTCCATTCAAATTCAGAAGTACAAAAATGTTTTTACAGCACTTTAAGAACTTTAGGGGCAGTTCAATCCCTGCGTAGCTCACTCCTGGACCATCCCATATTGCAGGGGACAAAGGAAGAAGAAGAGGCGACTTACCACTTGAGCGTCTGACAATGTTCTCCAAGAAGGTATTCTGTGGTGCCACCAGCCCCCTTTTGCCCCCCGGCATCCTCCTGTGCCTGCAGAGCTGGGCTCTGGAGCCAAGAGGTCGCAGTGGGGCGGGCTGGGAGGATCTCGGAAGGTCTCTTGAGCCCAGTGCTGTGGAGTAGCTGTGGGAAGATTGATGAGGCAGTTCATGGTAGTAGCGCTCCAGCAGCTGGTAGAGCCCAGACTGTGGCAAGGCTGCGCTCACAGCTCAGAAACTGCAGCCTTGGAAGAGATTGCGCCTGCGCGCTTGACCCGCTGTTGCTCTTGCCGCCGCTACTGCCCCAACGGGCAGGCAACATGACCAAGCCTGCTTTCCGAAGCGATCGCTCCCGAACCTGCTGCAGCTGGACGGAGGACCAACCCAAACCAGAGTCTGGATCGCAAGGTTTCTTATGCGTCTAAACGCAACACGGAGGGGGCGGGGAACCGGGAGATCGTGATTGTTGCCCGCGTAGAACAGTTCCCTTAAAAACGAGGGAACGATAAACCGATTGTCCGACTTTTCTGCTTGTCAAGGACGGAGAAAAGAGAAACGATTCCCGTATTCCGGCATTCCTCCGGCTGCCCGAGAGAAAGTTTTCAAAGTGGTCTAATCCCCAAAGGTTCCATCGAACAAGTTCAGGACCCTGGACAGCTGTCAAAGAGCTTGCCGGTTTCGGCGTTGGCCAAGCGCTTTTCCGTTTCCTTCGCACGCTGCTTCTCCCCCGTTGCCCTCATGAATCTGGAGTCAGCGGCGCCACTAAGTCGAGCGAGAGAAGGGCTGAGCGGTTGCGATGGAGCTCCGCGATGAGCCTCTGCACATCTGCCGGGGACTCAGAGAAAGAGCAGAAAAAACCTTGACGGAGAAGCCCGCTCCGCGCGCAGAGACCACACCAGCCCTCTTAGCAGAAAGGCCAATCGCTGAAGTGAGGAAAAAGGGACGGTTTCGGGAAAGCAGAGGGTTGCCAGGAGCGGCCCGGTCTCCAGAGGCGGGGCTGAGCTGTCCCGTTTTCCCCTTTCCGCGTGGCCCTGCCTCCTCCGACTCCTTGAACTGGTGGCTCAAAGTGTCCGATGGAGCTGTTCAGCCAAGGAGAAGACGGCCGCGGTGCAGCTCTCCGCCAGGAAAGAAAAGGCTAAATAATTCATAAGAGCCGAGCGTTTGTTTCGGAAAGGGGAAAAACGCAGAGGTGGAGGCGAATGAGAGAAGGAAGGGCGAGAGGGGAAACGAAGAGCGAGTGGGGGCGGGAGGCGGCCACTGAGTTCACGCGGATATAGAGGATGGAGTAGGAGGAGAAGAAAGAAAAGGCCAACTTTATTTTCTTGCCTCGGGTGAGAGAAAGTTGGAAAGGAGTGGCAGAGACGCTGGAAATTCCTTCCCAAATTCCTTTGGAAGGAATCGGTGGAGGTTCTTTGTTTCTTAAATCCCTTCGTCCTTAGCCCACCATCGCGAAGTGGAAGCTTCGTATTTCAGAGCAGAATGACTTGGAATACCACGCGAAGTGAAGACGACTTACGAGGGAGGACTAAACCCCCTTTTGACTCTGCTTGGAGGCTTCACCGAGGCATCTGATTGACTTATGTCACAGTACGTCTCATTGTATGATCCGTATTTTAAATTCTGGATACGGAGTCAAGAAATATCCCTTTATATTTTGAAGGGAGATCTATTCAAGTAAACAGGTAATGCTAGAGACACTCTTCAGTCTTCAGCATTTTCTGAGGATTTGCTGATTTTCACAAGGCTTTCTCACAAGTAAGACTATTTCTTACTAGTGATTTATGGAGCATCACACAATCATTACCTTGGCACCATAAAGCCTATATGCATTAGTGATATATTGGCACAGAGGTTGCAGGGTTACTGCTAAAATCACTAGTGAATAAATGGTATGTAATATAATGGGACTTGCTCCCAAGTAAGTTAAGAGTGGATTGAAGCCTCAATGGACTATTTATGACACAAGTTTCTTTCTTTTTTTTTACCCTTGCCTTGCCTCCAAGTATACGTGTCAGGATTTCCTTTCATTTCTTCAATAAATAAAATTAAAATCCATCAACTCTCTCATTTGTCTTAAGACTGGTTTCATTCTATCTCATTCTCCATCTCTTGAAGAGTTCTCAGCTTCCCATCATAAAGGATAAGATTTTAAATCTGGCCTTTTGAAGTCAGATTCTTAGTGCTAAAGGGACCGTAGACCGTAAGTAAATCAAAAAATGTCCCAAAATTACGAATTATTTCTTTCCTCCCAGTTGTTTCCCAGAGAAGGCAAAAACTGAACCTGGGACATTCTGCATGAAAAAGATGTGCTCAATCATTAACCACAACCACTTAATGTTCTTTATAAATAATGAGTGTCATTAAAAACTTAGAGGCTGAAAATATATGATTAGTTCTACCTTGGTTCGTTTTTTGTTTTTTTTTTGTTATGCATTGTATCAACTTGATCCATTTGGCTAATGTTTCCTAAAAGTCAGAAAATGGATACTCTTAGAAACAGCTATGTGAACACTATCATGCCCATATCTGGCGGCTGAATGTACCATATCAGAGAGCTCTTACACCTTTTCCTTTGCATGAAAATTCTCTTGTTAAAGTGTATTGAACCTAGCCTGGAGAAATTGATAAAAGTTTGATCCTCCAATCTAGATATAATTCCAAATGTAATTCTAGACATAATTATTAGGTGTCTGCAATCCCAATGGGGACATAAGCAATGGGTCAGCCTTGGTGGTTTTTATCATTTGGTTGTCTATTAAAAGCAACATTTAAATAGATGAGGCATTTATTCAACTGAATGCATTTTTATTTCAGAAGCACGGTGTATTTCAGACATTCAGGTATCAATGCACTGCAATAATATTTTGGTGCCATTCTTTTTATACAGAATTTTGTGTATTACTTGATACATTTGACTAATGCACTAATTGTGTGTGTTTGTGTGTGTGTGTGTGTGTGTGTGTAATAAATTTTCCAGTGGCATAATACAACTCTATGAAGAAAGAACAGATCATTTGTACTCATGTATCTATGGAGCCTTTTCCAAGAGCTAGAGTAACAATTAACAATGTTTGTAAAGAGGAATTCCATGTCCCAAACAAATGGTAAGTGAAAAAAAACAGCTTTAAAAAGATAGCCTATGAGGAGTTGGTATAGAACTTTGCAACCCAAACACAAAATTATATGCCTGCACTTACATGTGTATTCTCCACTGTGCATTTATATAAGTTGGGTAAATTTATTTTGAGGACTTTTAATTGTGCCTGCGATAACTAGTTGGATAAAAATCAAGCCTCGGAAGTAAAAGATTCAGGGATGCATGCTGTTGTATATTATTTTTCTTATTGTTTTTAGTGAGAAACACAATACATGTAGTTCTTGTTTAGCAACTAGCTTAGCGACTGTTCACAGTTATGATGGTGATGAAAAAATAACTTTGCAACCAATCCTCCCATAAATCATTGCAAGTCTATAAAGCAAAGGAAAGCTGGAATAAGCTGCTGTGCTGCCATCAGGAAGTGTGCCCATTCTGCTTTTACTTAAATGACATAATATTATTTTGAAGATAATATGGTAGTGTTCCCTACTCACAATTATGTAGCACTGAAGCTGTCTTTGATTAATCTTTTATATCAGATAAGTCACTAACTTTTGCTCTTGACTCATCTAGTCAAGAGGTTGTAACCTCCTAGTTTTGGACTAGTAAATGATCATTGGATCCTGTCCAGAGATGGTATTCAGTAGGTTCTGACCAGTTCTGGAGAACCAGGAGCGGAAATTTTGAGTAGTTTGGAGAACTGGCAAATACTACCTCTGACTGGCCCTGCCTCCATCTATTCTCTGCCTCCAAGTCCCAGCTGATCATCTGGGTCTTCTTTTGTTGCCCTGCACAGGAGAATGGAGCTGGAAAGCAGGTTAGTGGAGTGGGGAGGAATGGGGATTTTACAGTATCCTTCCCCTGCCACTCCCACCAAGCCACGCCCACAGAACTGGTAGTAAAAAAAATTGAATCCCACCATTGATCCTGTCCAGTTTGTTGGTTTCCATGGAGAGAGCTTTACCTTTACAGAGCCCATATATGCAGTCACAGAATCTGGGTTAAAGTGATGAAATGTGAACAAGATAAAATGATCTTCTAGTAAAACTTGATTTGCCAGATCGATGCAACGACTCCAAATTCAGTGAAATACAAAGATCATGGCAGAGGAAGTATCCAGATCTAATTAGGATATTAATATAATTATAAAATTTAAATCAGATTTAATTAAAGTAAGAATTATTACCCACCTGACAAATTTTATTCAAGAAGCTGAAACTACTTTTCCTCATTTTTCTTTTTTGGGTAATGTACAAATTTGAATAATTCTGAAGTTTCCCAATTAATTGGCAGCTAGAATTAGTTTTGGTTTCAACCAATTTTTATTCATTTGGAATTAAAGTAATTGAATAGAATTTGAATGCAAAGGCAACATAAGAAATGAAAATAAAAAGTGATGGTAATGGGCAAATGCACATTAATAAAAACAAATCATATTTATTTGTAATCTTTGTCTACCATTTCCCTTTTTAGAAATCTTGTTTAACTCAGATTAGAACTGATAAGTGTCATACAACTTTCAATAATTAACATACACTCCCTGGAAATGCTCATTATGCAGATTGTGGCATAATCGTCAGTCTGGAAGAAGAATGAAAGAGGGAAGGGTGGATTCTGTAGGAGAACAGGCAGAGCTGGGCGTTGGAAGTAAATGTGTCATCAGCTTAGAATCCTTATGTTGCCACAAACGATCCAAGTCCAGCCTCCCTTGAATTCCTTTGAACTTTATCAAGTACCAGTTTAGTGTTGTTAGTTGATAGATTCTTGGATATAGGCTTAAATAAAACTTCTGTGCTGCAACTTAATATATGGTCCTGAACCTTTGCACCTGATACATTCTTGTTCATGAACAGAAGAGATATTGGAGAAACTTTCAGAGTTGTATTTGATATTTGATATTGATTTATTTTATGAAATATAATGATAGCGGCCATGCTGAGTCCATAAGATGAAAGCATGGAAACTTACCCAATATTAGAAATTCTCTAAACCCACATAACTTTAGCTCTGTTTCCTGCCTTGGTAGAGAGATTTTGTTGTTCTTATTGCCACCACCTCTCTCCCAGGGATTGTCTTTATCTCATATTCTCTCCATTAAACTCACCATGTGAGAAAAATGGTACTCCTATGGTTGTATGTCCTAATAAAATAAATAAATGATAAAAAGGAAATACACTCCATAGCATCACCTACTGACCCTATGGAATCTGTTTTAGAATAACAGAGTTGGAAGGGACCTTGGAGGTCTTCTAGTCTAACCCTCTGATTAGGCAGGAAATCCTATACCATTTCAGACAAATGGTTCTCCAATCTCTTCTTTAAAACTTCCAGTGTTGAAGCATTTACAACTTCTGGAGGCAAGTTGTTCCACTGTCATTGTTCTAATTGTTAGGAAATTTCTCCTTAGTTCTAAGTTGCTTCTCTCCTTGATTAGTTTCCACCCATTGCTTCTTGTCCTTCCTTCAAATGCTTGACTCCCTCTTCTTTGTAGCAGCCCCTGAGATATTGGAACAGTGCTATCATGTCACCCCAGTCCTTTTCATCAAATTAGACATACCCAATTCCAGCAACTGTTCTTTAAATGTTTTAACATCTTTTTTACACCCTTGTGACCAAAACTGGATGCCCAGTGTGGTCTTACTAAGGCATTATAAAGTGGTATTAACACTTCACGTGATCTTGATTCTACCCTTCTGTTTGTGCAGCCTAGAATTGTGTTGACTGCACTTTTCTCTTCTTTCTACTCTCAGCTGAGATTTTTGTCCTCCTCTCAGCTGGAGGCTTTTTTTCCTCCTCTCAGCTGGAGACTTTTTTACTACCTGTTCAGCTGAACAGGTATGAATTTTTGCTACTGGTTTGGCTGAACCAGGCCAAACCAGTAGCATACCACCACTGATACAGATATATATTTAGGCTGTTACATTTTGTCACCTTTAAAAGCTAGAGCCAAATATGATCACTATAACTTTAACACACAAATGTGGAGAGAAGTAAAAACTGGGGATTCTTGCTGTATCCCCAATATTCATTCCCCCCTCTTGTCTAAAAGTAAACAATTTGTCTGTTTGTTCAGTGGTCCCCAATCTTTCTGCCTTTGAGAACTGGAGGGAGAACAGAGGGGATGGTTCTGTGTGAGCATGTGTGTGCAAATGGGGCTGGGTGCCCACTGCTTGTGCAAGTGGAGCTACGCAAGCTTGGCTGCCACTTCTGCAGCCCGGTTCTGAACAGGCCACGGCCCAAGGATTGATTAGTGAACACTCTTTTGCAGCCTGCCTTAGGCATAAAGAGCTTCAGAGCTGAATAAGCATCTTGGATGAGAAGCAAAACATCTTCAAAAAAAAACAACAACAACCAGAGAGTTCAGTTGTTTCTTGTAAAAGCACCTTTGGGATAACCATGACCTGGATGACTGAGAATCTCCATAGACATTTAAGCATAAAGTGCTGCCTTTACACATGCTTTTATTCATTAACAGAGGGAAGTTATTGAAAGAAAAGTATAATACAATGTCTAAACAGAGCACCATGAATGTCATTATATTGAGAATATATTTGCAGATAAATCCTTAGATTGTGCCTAGGCATACCATTATGAGCAAATACAGAATCTGCCCTGTAGTTCCAGCTCTTCCTTCACCAGCTGCATCTTCCTGAAAAGCCATTTTATATACACGAGAGTGTCCAGCTCAAGAAAGGTCTCTGATGCATGAAGCCTGAGAAATCTGATTACTCAGATGAAGGGGTGAGAAGTGTTTAGAAACTACAGAGGTCACATGGTATGACAATGCAATAGCAGATTATCGGGAACATCAGGATACATGGAAGTGGCCGCTTAAAACTCAACCCAATCTAAAATGAAATATAAAAATGGGTTTATTGGTTTGGGGTAGATCACCATGGTCACTGCTAAGTAAGCCAGTCATCTCACATCACAGCAGCTTCAGCAGCTATTCGTGAAAGAAGCTGGTCTTTCCAAAATTCACCAAATGATACATTTTCATTCATCCTCCTCCACTTACCACAACTGAAATGTTCTGAGGATAGAGGGTTGGAGAAAGGGTTGTAGAGTTAAAAATGAAATGAACAAAATGAAATTCTCTGTAATAGAAAATAATCGTGATGGGGACAAGGCTGAACTTCCCTGTTCTAGCATCATGGCATTTTTCTGTCATTAGGGCAGTTTTCAAGCTTGTGATAAACTTTTCTCATTGTGGGCCCTGATCTGCCAACGGCTGAGTTTGGTTCTTCGTAGAGACACATCTTTTAAATTAATCACTGTCAAAGGACTATAACACAGCAGTATTATAGATTCAGTCCTTGATGCTTGCCTTAGATGCCTCTGCTGCTCACCTGTGACAAAGTTTCTTGTAATGTACCCTTTCTCACTCTTCTAACCAATTGTAGGATTCAATTTTTTTTACTACCGGTTCTGTGGGCGTGGCTTGGTGGGCATGGTGTGGCTTGGTGGGCATGGCTTGGAAGGGGAAGGATACTGCAAAAATCCCATTCCTTCCCCAACCTGCTTTCCAGCCCTGTTCTCCTGTGCAGGGCAACAAAAGAAGACCCAGCCAATCAGC
The DNA here is from genome assembly GCF_049901715.1 of Pseudonaja textilis. NCBI lineage: Eukaryota > Metazoa > Chordata > Lepidosauria > Squamata > Elapidae > Pseudonaja > Pseudonaja textilis. The sequence continues at coordinate 304,509,269 of NC_141990.1, read as the reverse complement.
TCAGACTTGGGAGGCAGAGAATAGATGGGGGTGGGGCCAGTCAGGGGTGGTACTTGCCAGTTCTCCAAACTACTCAAAATTTCCACTACTGGTTCTCCAGAACTGGTCAGAACCTGCTGAATACCACCTCTGCTTCTAATAAGTTTCCCAGATACCCTTCACTTCAACTGCTCTAGTTACTTCAGGATCAGCTGCTCTGAGAATACTTCAGAGTCCAACTGACAAGGCAACGGGGTGGGGGGGGAGCACTCCAAAGAGCTTTAGGTATGATGCAGTGGCTGCTTTAACTTTGGATCAGGAAAGCAGCTGGTAAGAAAAAAAGACCTAATTCCCTATCTGCCACTCAGAACTGCTGTTTTATTTTGCTTCATGGTAGGGCTGATCTTGATGGCTCCCTATGTCTTCAAATGACACAGTTGCCCGTGGTTTTATTGCAGAATTCCATTTGCTGGTTCTGTATGAAATGCTGAATCAGAAACTTATTACAGCAGCTGATTTTGCAAAAACCCAATAGTTTAAAATGATTGGCCAGTTTCTGGTTCAATGGGCTGAATGAAAACAACCACTAGACTTTGATTTGTATATTTTCACATTATGCATAAATTCATTATCTCAAGTAATACATTGGGTGCCTTATGGCAAAATAGCAGTATTGCCTCCTGATAGGCAGCAGTTCCCCCTCCCCACTTTGCTAACTAAGTCTTTTAAACAGAAGTGGCTATGACTGAATTCCCTATAAGTAAGACAAAGGCTTCACTATTGGCTACTATGGCTCATCCTTGCCTGATGAACATGAACATTACTGTTATTAGACTCGGGCAGTAAAAATCCAGATAGCTAATCCAGAAAATGCTAACTCATTGCTGCCATCTAGAGTTGTCTGGAATCTGCAGCAGAAACACCAAACTAGTTCAGCCTGGAAACTTCCTCCCTTTCGATTTTAACTCTCAATCATCCCCAATACACCATCCCCAAATTTTGAATCTATCCCTTCCACTCTGCTTCATTTTCTCACTCCATACTTTGAGGGATAGGGAAGATATTCTAGTTCAAGATACTGCCCATCTACTTGGCTTCACACGTCCCGTGTTGAGCTGAGAAGGGAGGAAGATTTTTTAAGTTTCTGTTTTTGCCAAAATAATTGTTTGATTTTGAAAAGAAAGAACTCCGGAGAAAGATACATTAGAAAGCCCCAAGACATGATATTATCTTCTTATTTCTTGACATTGTATTGAGGTATTAGAAAGGTAATCAGGATATGTTAATTTCTGGGTGAGTAAGAAGCAAAGGGCAGACAGCAGGGCTACCAAAATCAATAGTCACAAAAACACAAAAGGAAAACAACATTGGGATAGTAGGTGTCTAAGCAGGTGTCTAAGCATATTATTTCACTAATATGAAACCTTCCATTGCTGATCCCTAAATTTGTTAGGAAACTCCCACCCAAGCAAGGGAATTAGCCTTGAGTCCTTGCACAGCCCCAAAAGACATCTAGGACTGGTTCCCTGTTAGGTTCCATGTCACCTTATCTGTTTGTTCCCAATGGAGGGCATGCAGTCCAAGGAGATTCTTGTACTATAGGTAGAATATAATAAAGTAGTCAGTTTGAACCTTTTATGTGTGGATCTGGTTATTTGCACCTGACAAAATGTTAGGCATCCCCAAGGGAAGGTTGTATGTTCCTGGGGGTTGGGGGAAGAGTGATTGAAGGGCTATAAAACTTGCCCAATGAAATAAACCTCTTTTGTGAGCTTCTTCCATGGAATTTTCTTCCTGTAGCTCGGCTCGCTTGCAGGCATTTTGGGAGGAACTTTTCTGATGCCGTAAATATTGGAATTTCATTAATAAAGCTTTATTAATTGTAACTGCCTTGGGTCTTCTCCTGTGAACCCCCACTTTGGATATCTGACACAAAAATGTTTAGAACAGCAATATGTCCAATCCTTTCTTTATTTAGAAATAAAAACAAAAATTAAGGTTACAACCAACCAAGCTTTACATATTGTTTAAATGGAATGATTTAATCTTTAGCTGACCTGCAAATACAGGCTTTTGGGTTATAAACAATTTAAAAATAGTGCCAAAAATAGAGGTTCTAAAAATAGCAAGCATGCATGTAGGGCAAAACATAAAACACATACATAATTGAAACCACTGAAGCAGCCCCTCAGAAGTTAAAATGAATTTAAAAGCCTTACTGCAGCAGATAGAGTTAATGTTCAAGAACCAGGAAGAAGACAGTCACAATGATCCAAGAACATTTAGTTTACCTTCTTCTTCAATGCAAATATCCTAATTAAAACTTTTTTTGACACAGCTAATTTAACTTGTGCTTCAGTATAGTAATTGGTTCCTCTGCTCGATCTTTTTGTTTTTCAAGTATATTCAATTGAATCTGCCTATCTGTAACTTAAATCCATTATGCTGTTCCTGTATAAAGGATTCAGTCTTTTGATATAGCAATAGCGCTTAGACTTATATACCACTTCTCAGTGCTTTACAGCCCTCTCTAAGTGGTTTACAGAGTCAGCATATTGCCTCCAACAATTTGGGTCCTCATTTTACCCACCTTGGAAGGATGGAAAGCTGAGTCAACCTTGAGCACGGTGAGACTTGCACTGCCAAACTGCAGGCAGCCGGCAGTCAGAAGAAGTAGCCTGCAGTATTGCCTTCTAACCACTGCGCCAGCATGGTTCATCTAAAAACTTACACCTTTAGATGCTGCTACATCTGGAAACATCATGGCCAGGAATCCAAAAGCCAACAAAGCAGGTACCAGGTGAGCCTCCTTTAGGGAGAGCACTCCAAAGTTAAGAAGCAGCATTACAATAAGGACAGCTCTCAAGCAGCCACTCTTCGCTTTTTGTGTGGAAGGACACATTAAACTGGCTGTAGAAAGAGTGTTTTGAGACTTTTCACAGCAGAGTCCAACGTGCTGTTGGGAAGTTTAAGAATGGAAAAGGGGGTGAAACAAAACATGACCATTGATATCACTACTAACTGATATCATAATAATATCTCAATCCGCATTGAAACTGTATTTTCTTTCCTACTACTTCTAGAAGGCCTTTCAGTTGGATGGTTTGGCATCAACCTTATGCTTGAACATGAATTAATAGGTTTAATTATGTTTACTAGAATATTGGAATTTTCCCTACAAACAGTAGAATCTTTCCTTAGATATTTTCTTGGTCTTAATTACAGAATATATCGATCTCTGATTTAAGCCTTGCAATTTTTTATTATTCATGCCCACATAGCTTTAGCAGCAATCTATCTTTTAAATTCCCTGGATTACATAAAGTTGAATATTGTGCAATAAATAGTATTATTTTATGATCTGAAATTCTTTTTTCCAGTCATTCACTTTCCCCCTTTTCCACTGTTTCCAGTACAACTGATATGGGGGGGAACCAGCACCAGTTGTAATGCATCTCTAGCAAATAACACATTTTCAAATTCTTGTATTGTACATTGTACAATTTTGCAGTGACATGCTGTATCTCCTTTTCTTGCCTACTTTTAAAAGCTACAAATTGCACTGAATTTAGCATTCTGGCAAATCCAAAATGTCCAGGAGAGAATGGCTTTCAAGTCACAAATTAAGGGAGAACCTCTTTTTCCCTGCTTCCAAATTTTCCTGTGTGGACTACTGCTCACTTAAGTAGCAATAGCACTTAGACTTATATACCACTTCACAGTGCTTTACAGCCTTCTCTAAGTGGTTTACAGAGTCAGCATATTGTCCCCAACAATCTGGGTCCTCGTTTTACCCACCTCGGAAGGATGGAAGGCCTGAGTCAACCTTGAGCCTGGTGAGATTTGAGCTGCCAAATAGCAGGCAGCCAGCCATCAGCAGAAGTAGCCTTCAGTACTGCACTCTAACCACTGTGCCACCTTGGCTCATAAGTGTTTTATATTACATTAGCATAGAGTGAAAAAGAAGGTTGTATATGAGGTGCAAGCAGTTGCTTTTAATCACACAGTGCCTTGTGTATTTTTCTACTGTATTTTATTCTGTATACCTATGGTTAGATTGGAATCACATTTCTGAGACAAGTAAATCATTTGTTATATGAGACAAAGCTATGGTGCAGAATAGCAGTTACACATTACTTGTTCACTTTTCTTATTTGAAGCATTTTTACTCCATTCTTAAGATGAAAAACAAAAGCCTTTTGAGGACAAGGCATTTAAGATTAGCAAAAGGCTTCCCTTGGAGTACGATCTCATAGACACAGCAGAAAACAAAAATGGATGGGGGACAGGATGAAGAGAATGAGCAACATGCGGGATTCATTGTTGCCTACAAGTAACTAGAATATTTGTGGTTCTGACAGTTTGGTCAGATTTCCTTCACTTCAACAGACAGTGACTGCTGCCAAGTGACAGATAATGGAGAAAGTTGAGCTGCCTTGTTTGTTTTTCTTTCTTCGACTCAGTCATACCATGATAGCCAAGGAGCAATTGTCTTCTTGATGATGAACAGATTCTCAGACACTGGGATCCTTCTTAAATCTTATTAACTGAGTTTCTGAAGTGAAACAACTGGTGACAATCTTCTCAGAGTTACATCCTAGCCATCAAACTCTTTCCACATGGAAGCTCACTTGGTCGGTGCCTATTTGCGATGCAGTTTCCAAGGCTTTTCAATTAATTGTGTTTTTCCTTCTGTACCTTTTATTGGTTGCCTAGATGTTAAGAGTGAACCAATTCATTTTATTGTCATAGTTTTATAGGAGTATCTTATGGTGAATATCTGCTTATTAAAACAACTGGGGGGGAAGGGGGGAGTTACAATACATCATGCCATGATGACAAGAGTTTGACACCCCTGCTCTAGAACAGAGGTCGCCAACCTTTTGGACCTCAGGGCCACCAAACTCATAATTTTAGATCCCCAGGGACCACTAACTGGTTCTGTGGGTGTGGCCTAATTTGTGGGTGTGGCTTGGTGGTCATGTGACTGGCTGGGCATGGCTTGTATGCAAATATTATAAATATTTATATAAATATTGAATTTTTTATATAAAAAAAGCAACTTTTACCCAAAATCAGGCAAAGCAGGCAGGCAGATTGCGCTGCTCACAAAATCACAGATTCATTCAGAGATCTATCTGCCATTGGCTAGCTCAGTCTGTCAGATAAAATTTGCTTGCAAGCAAACTCACAAAATTAACTCACAACACACCATGCATGTAAATATTGATTTTTTTATAAAAAAGAGCAACTTTTACCCAAAATCAGGCAAAGCAGGCAGATTGAGGTGCTCACAGAATCATTCAGTGATCTATCTATCTGCCATTGGCTAGCTTAGTCTCTTAAATTTGCTTGCTGTGAGTTTGCACTGAATTTGCTTGCAAGAAACCTTCCGCCCTAAGGGAGGTTCAGCTGTACTTTGCTAAAAAGCAAGAAATCCAACCATTTCCTGCTTCCCAGCTAATCTAAATCTCCCGGCAGAACAGATGATGGTCGGAAAAAGGAAAAATAGCAATTTAGCAGGCAAGTTTACCAGGTAAGGAGTGAGTGAGCGGGGAGGGTTCCAATGGACCATATGGGCAGCGCAGCCTTGAGTTTCTGCAGCCTGGATTAATTGCTTTGTGGGGGTGCTCTGGGGGTGAGATTTCTCTGCAGCCCCCCCAAATTTTCTTATGGCCCACCAGTGGGCCAGACCCCACCGGTTGGTGACCGCTGCTCTAGAACACATTAATCCTGACTCACATTAACTGAATACCTTTAACCTTTTGTCTGCAGGCATTTTTTAACTATCTCCCCGACTAGTATAGCTAGTTAGCAAACTTAACCCTTCTTAGAGAAGATCTTATTACTCTTCCTGGTGGGAAGGCAGGCTAAGCAAGGCAACTCCCAGTTATCTTAAGAAGAGCAGCATAGAAGTATGAGAGTTCATTAGCACAAGAGAAAAAACAGGAACTGGCATGGGGGCGGGGGAGGAATTGAGAGCAGGGAAGTTGACTCTAAAAGGTGGAGCAAAGAGTTTAATCTAACAGGCAAAGAGTTTAATCAAGGGACCAAAGAAAAAGACCCATCACACCACCCAACTCTTTCCCAGTGTTCTTCAAATGAGGATTTTAAATTGCAACATTGAAAACTGTCTATAACAACTGCAGAAACAGTAGAAAAGTTTCTGTTCTGTATTGCCTCATTAGCATTCTTGTAACCCCTCGTCCTGATTGGCCAGGACACACAGCGTCGGATTGGCTGAGTGAGCCACAGCGATTGGCCCGCTGCGAATCACCCGCGATTGGTGGAAACCGATCGCGGGGGATTCAAAGCGGTGTCATTGGCCGCGGCTGGCTAGGCGACTTCAATATAAGCCACCACCGATCCGAGGGAGAGCCGAGCCAATCTTAGACTAAATAAAGAGCTTTAAAAGAGTCACTGAGTCTCGCGTCTCCTTTCTTCTGGCAATCGGCGAACATGACAGTTTCCAAAACTGCAAATTTCTTACAAAGACTAGGAAGTGTTTCAAAGCCAAGTAATCTGATTCAATGCTTTGAAGCAGGTCCTGAATCTGTTGTAAAGAAGTGACTTGACTGAAGCTTTAGTGAATTAAAGCATATTTTCAAACTTTGCCCAGACCTTCCCTCCCCTCTAAGAAGGAAACATTGTGTAATCCCTTATGGGACAGTCACCCCCAAAACTTGTGAGTTTAGTACTTTGAAGGCCCTCACAGTCAATACATCTAAGACAGCAATAGGAAATGAGCATCTCGGGCACAAGAGTGCTTCTCCTGGCAATAATTGGAAGGGCATCCTCCCCAAAACCCAATTGCAGAGTCAATCTTAGATGAAGGAGAAAAATCCATGTTTGCATACATAGTATGATAAAAAAAAATACATTAAAATGAGATAAGATACACAAAGTGTCAGTTATAGATACATGATACCTGTACATGATCATAAAGAGCCCTAAAATGACATACCTAAAGTTGTACAAGGGAAAAACATTATTTACATTAGTAATTTGGTTCTGTCATTTGCTTTTTATTTTGTTCTTGCCAAATCCACTAAAAAAAAACTATACAGTAAATCAGTAGTCAGATTGACTAGAGTTACTATATAGAAATTAAAGTCCCATACATCTGGAAGGTGCCAAATTAGGGAAACTTCTACAATGTCTTGCTTTTTCTCCAGCAGCTCAAGGCAATAGACACAACAAACCTTTCTTCATTTTTTTCTCACCCAAACATCCCATGAGGTTAATCAAGTTGACCCAAATTATTGGCCCAAAGTCACTTTGTGAATTTCCTTCCCAGGCTGAGGGAAGACTTGAAGTGAGTTTCTCTGCTCCTAATCCAACAACCTAATCCCTATGCCGCATCAGCTGATTGGGAACTATGTTTTCCAGGTATTATCAAGTAAGGCCCTAGGCTATGCTTTGGGTTTCAAAGAGAAAATGTTCAAGGAGAAAATGCTTTCAGACTTTGCATGTACAATAACTGGCAACCAACCTTTAAACGAAACATGCCTATTCCCAGAATCACGCAGCTCAGCTACTTTAAGAAATGGATGACAGTTTTTACGGGAGGACTGTTTCACACTCTACGCTCTTCAGATCTTGTTGTTAAAGCAGATTTGTAAAAAGAAAGGTGCCATAAATCAACCTTACCAGAAGCCTGAACAGAAACCCCACTTTTTTTTTTTTTTTTGCTTCTTCTAAATCTGGATGAGCAAGCTGCCGTGATGCAGTGATGGACCAAAAAAAAAAATTCTTTGTGCGTGCTTGGAAGAGCTCTTCTTGTACTTTGCGCAGGGATATTTTCTGGGTGAGGGTGGGAGTATCAAAAAGAACCAAGATGCATAATCAAAGTTTCACTTCTTTTTTATGTACATCACGGCTGCCATCTTGCTTTTTAGAATTAGACACACAGACAAACTCAGATGCTCCTGACTTCACAAATTTAAAGCAGAGACACAGCCTTATTTAGGAGGGAGATGATATTGAATGTATGGGGCTGAAGGAAGAGGCATGAGGTCACTAGGAGACATGAGGAGACATGATAGCAGTGTTCCAATATTTGAGGGGCTGCCACAGGGAGGAAGGGGTCAAGCTATTTTCTAAAGCACCTGAAGGCCAGACAAGAAATAATGGATGGAAACTGAGTAAGGAGAGATTTAACCTGGAAATAAGGAGAAACTTTCTGACAGTGAGAACAATCAACCAATGCCAACACCTTGCCCTCAGAAGTTGCGAGAGCGCCATCACTTGAGACTTTCAAGAAGAGATTGGACTGCCATTTGTCAGAAATGGTGTAGGGTCTCCTGCTTGGGTGGGGGGGTTGGACTAGATGACCTACAAGGTCCCTTCTAACTCTGATTATCTGTTATCTGTTAACTATCCAAGTCCAAAAGAGCAGTTACATAAATCAATCTAATTATAGCCATTCATCACCTTGATGTGTTTGATTTCTTTTTAAAAGTTCCATGTGAAGTGGGAAGGGTAAATATTTTTCTGCAGTTTTCTATTTCTACTTCAAATTGTGTTTATTTATTGTGTTCCCCCCACCGCCCCAATTAATATCCAAGGGTGCCAAGGTGTGACAGGCACATATGGAGCTGTCTGCCTGAGCACCAAGCAAGAACCACCCACGTAGATATAAAAATATTTCCATCTTTGAGGAGGGGGGGGGAAATGCAATCAGAAATGCTCTGAGTTGCCCTATATTCTAGTCAGCAGTTTCTCAGTCTTGGAGGAAAATAAAAACAAAAACTTCAAATCCATCTCAATTATAAACAGTGCCTGGACAGCTCCAAAGGGCACCATTCAGCAGGTTCGTGAGAGCAAAGTAAAGCAAAAATGGATGAGGAGAAGAGAGGGTGATGCTTGCTCTCCTGCATTTACAAAGAACTCCACCACCACCACCCCCAAAAAAATAAACCATGAAGTGCACCATCACACTACCCTCCTTAACAGTTCAAGTGGAAATACCATGGGGACATTTTGCCATGGCCTCACTTGATGTGGCCTATTGTTGTCATGAAGGATTTTTTCATTGCCAGGAATAATGGGTAGCCTTGTGTAGATATTAAATAAAAATGGAGAGTATAAGGAACCCTAAAAGCCCTGAGGAACCCTAAAAGCAAGAGCCTCGTGCTCAACCTCTCCTCTGCTGGAAGTAACCTGGAGAAAAGAGGAGTGCCACTGCAAGATGGCACCTCCACCTCCCAACCTCTGGGGTTGGCCCAAAAGGATACCATGATCAATGGTCTTGAAAACTGCCTAGAAATCAAGCAGAAACAGGAGAGTCATACATCGCTATCCTGGTCCTGCCAGATAGTCATGCACAAGTGTAATCTGTGCCATTTTGATTCTCTACCCGGACCTAAAGCCCAATCCAAAAAGGCCCAGATGATCTCCTTCCTCCAATAGTGAACAGCAGAAGTGAGGTCATTCTGTGTGCGCACTGTATTTTTATGTGTATTGATTTGTGGATGCACCCACTGAATCTATCCCCACCTGCCAGATCCATCATCTCTAAAGAAAACTGGAGCTGAAATGGCATGATTGGCATTTGCTGCTTCCAAGAATCTTATACAGGCTTGAAAAAGCTGGAAGGTCAGTTTGTGCATAGAAGTCTGTGCCTGATGTTTAAAAACATTTATCAAGCAAAAAGCTTCGCAACGCTCAAAGATTTGGCTAGTTATTTCAAATCAATATGAGAATTTTGGTCTTCCTTTGATTTCAGGTCCTGGCGAGGTGCATTGTTCTTTTGCCAGCTTTTCCTCCCTGTTAGCATTGCCAGATAATCAATTTGGCATTGTCACTCTCAGAGTTATTTCTGATTTTTCTCCGAATGGCAGAAATGATCAAGAATTCCATCCATTGACATATCAATCGCAAAAGTGCATTACTGCAAAGAAGGGCATCTATTCTACCAATGGAAGCTTTACAATGTAAGATTCAAACTCGAACTAAATGAATGCCATATTAACTCATTTGACTCCCCATTCCTTGAATCCATCTGAGTCCATCCAAAGGTTTTTTAAACCCAGATTCCTACTTTTCACAACAACCAACCAGATCTTTCTGAGAAACCTAGAATTAAGTCAGAAAAATAACCAACTTCCAACTGGAACCTTACAGGCATTCTGGGCTTGTAATATCTTTGAACACAAATATTCTATAACTGTCAGCCACAGGGAACCAAGAACAATGCAATAAATTACTCAAGATAGTTTCTTTATTGCTGTTCGCCTATAGAAAGGAAACTTGCTAGACTGATGCATATTCTATATAACTATCAGATAAGCATTGTGAAGATCTAGGGAAGATTCAGAGGTGGTATTCAGCAGTTCCAGTTCTGGAGAACCAGTAGCGGAAATTTTGAGTAGTTTGGAGAATCGGCAAGTACCACCCCTGCTGGCACCGCCCCCATCTATTATCTGCCTCCCGAGTCCCAGATGATCAGCTGGGTCTTCTTTTGTTGCCCTGCACAGGAGAACAGAGCTGGAAAGCAGGTTAGTGGAGTGGGGTGGAGAATGGGATTTTGCAGTATCCTTCCCCTAGGAGTGGGAAGGGAATGGAGGTTTTACAGTATCCTTCCCCTGCCACACCTACCAAGCCATGCCCAGCAAGCCAGACCAGGCCCACCAAGCTACGCCCACAAAACCAGTAGTAAAAAAAAATTGAATCCCACCACTGGGAAGATCCCTTCTTCTGGATCTCTTTCTGTATACCAAAGACACAATGCTGATTTGCCTCTTTACTCCTCCCTCCTGCAATTCAGTGCCAGATTTCACCATAATACCAGCTCTCAGAGCAAACTTGTGCAAGTAGACCTAACCTTCATTAATTTATCTTTATGCCATTTCAACTCAGCTGAGGCCGAGACTAACTCCACACACCTTCCATGGATTAAGTTACATTTAGGAATAAGTATTTTTTAATCACATGATAAAAGAATGAAAATGGGGGAAAAAAACAACATGTCTTCACTCTGATGAAAAAGTCCACTTCTCAGCCTTCTCTGAACATTTTTAAAATTATTCTAGTTAGAATAATTAATCAGTGGAACAACTTGCCTCCAGAAGTGAATGCTCCAAGGCTGGAAGTATTTAAGAAGAGATTGGACAACCATTTGTCTGAAATGCTGTAGGGTTTCTTGCCTAAGCAGGGGGTTGGACTAGAAGACCTCCAAGGTCCCTTCCAACTCTCTTATTCTGTTCTTTTCTAGCCACCTGCATGTGCACTCACCTGCTATTAAAAACAGGATATTTTAAAATATTGCAGCTGTGTGCATACACATTTGCCTGTTGTTATTTTTGCACAGTGCCCTTGGGCAGCACACAATTTGCCCACCAGTTTGTGACATCTGTTATATACCCTATCCATATTTAAATAATATGTGTATCCTAATAATGTGATGATGTCCCCTAACCTCAGCAACATTAAAACCCTCATTAGCTAAGTATGGCTGTAATAACATTTCCGTGTTAAGAAACAATATGCCCTAGAATATCACATAAACATCTGGAAGAAGATAAATTAACTCATTCCTTAATGACCCTGAAGCATTATTAGAAAAAGGATGCTATCAGCTTTAGTACAACGGTGATAGCTAATTGACCTTTACCTTTTTGTTTATCTTTTCTTTGATTTCTTACACAATTGTTTTGAGCTGGTTCAATCATTTACTGATATTATTTTTATAACTATTTTATATTAAGGTGTCTAAAGTGTGATGCTCCCTTAATTTTTCTTTTCTTCTTGGGGTTGTTGAAAAGGAGTTTGAAGCAAGTCTCAACAAAAAACTTGGAAGATTGAGTGAAGGGAGGTTGACCATGTTGCTCATTCACTTCCAAATGGTACGTGGAACTGGACAATTGAAGCCCCGCTTTTTTTATGTAGGCAATGCATGCTTAATAGGGGTGAGACAGTGGTGGGATTCAGCTGGTTCACACCGGTTCATAAGAACCGGTTGTTAAATTATCCACACACATCCTGGCTATCAAAGTAGATCCTAGGTGCTGCACTGCAATGGAGAAACGAGCAATGGAGTGGGAAGGAGAAGGCTGCTTTCCCTCTTTCTTCTCCTGCTCCTCCTCCTTCCTTCATGCCAGCCATTCTGTTTCCCATTTGTCCATTGCAGCACAGTACCCAGAATCCACTTTGATAGTGTGTGTGTGTGAGGAGGGGAGAGTAATTTAACAACCAGTTTGCCCAGGATTGGTTTGGCCATCGCAAACCGGTTGTTAAATTATTTGAATCCCACTACTGGTTAGGAGGTTAATTCACCCAGTTTTGCTCAGCATTTTGAAGCCCATCACCATCACTGCCGATACTTCTAACTGAGAGCAAAACTACTCCATCACTTTTCTCAAACTGGAAGAGTTGGGTGTCTCAAAAATGGTGGCATAGAAAGTGAGAAAATTCATTTTTTTTCTTTTTTTTTCAAAATTTGCATCCCTTACTGCAGCACAAGGGTTTTCTCAAGTTATTTGTTGGCCACACTTCCTAGAATGCTTTGGGAATGATGCCATGTCAGAAAGCAATTTCCATCTCTGGGTATCTGGGAATTTTCGGGGGTGGGGGGAAGTTTAGCTGAAAGATAAATGAGATGCCTTCTGCCAACTGTTAAAGTTAAATAATGTAACTGCAAATCTACCTTGAACAAAAACACCATACCCCACAAATCCCTATTTTCTTCAGAGGAGAAGCAATTTAGAAACAGATTTCTTCCAGCAAAATATTGTGGCAATATGATCTTTGTAGGAATATTTTTTTAAAACATGCATAAACTTCAGTAGGTCATAAAGCATATGATTCAGTCATTAAATGAATCATTCCAGTCACTAATTGGGGCATCACATGACTGCGATTTTTACATTATCCATGAAATCTGTTTGTCGAAACCTGGTTGCAAAGCACAGGAATAGTGACCGTGGGATGTTGCAACAATCCTTAATGTAAGGATTGGACAGAGAGCTTGGGTGGGGTTTTTTTTACACCATTGTCACTTTGAATGGTTGCTATATGAGACAAACAGTAAGTGGGGTGTTGTAGAGTGGTGGAATAACTGAGGCGAACGCGGAGCAAACTTTGCCTTTTTATTTTATTGTAACAATAAAGGGTTGCCGCGCTAACAAGGCAGTCAGCTGGTGGACAACAGCTGATGCCGCTTGACAGCTCCCTTTTATAGCCAGCTGTCAAATGGCATCAGCCAATAGGAATGGTCCATGTTCCCACTGGAAACACGGACCGAAGTGGAGGCTTCAGCTCAGTCTTTTCCGAATACAACACTCCTTTCTCCCAGAACGGAGCATGCGTAGTCCTTTAGATAACTTGGGTGCTTGTGCAGGCAGCCAGATCTTCTAGGCTCTGACAGAGCTGCTGCTGGAAGGAACTTCTCTGCTTGTTGGGCATTTTCTGGCACCAGCAAAACTGGCGTCTCAGCTTCAGGCGGCTCTGGGTGAGGGACCAATGACTGCTCAGGTAGGCTTACATTGCTGTCAGGTTCACAGGAAGTTTCTTCGGGTGTCAGTGGCTTCTCTGTCGCAGGAACATCCTGAGGACCATCTGCAGATGAACTCCAATGCCTTCTAAGTTGATCAATATGGCGGCGCCAAATGCACCCGTCTTGAAGTTGGACCCTGTAAGACTTAGGACCGGTTACTGCCACAATCCGTCCAGGCATCCACAAAGGGTGCCCCGCATAGTTCCTGGCATAGACCTGGTCACTCTCAGTAAACTCCCTTGTCTGGCTATTTTATCCTAGGGGTATGACTGGGGCCTAATATGGATAGAGGCTGTCTAAAGTAGTCCTCAAATGTCTACCCATGAGATGGTTAGTTGGAGACCTATTAGTGGTGGCACAGGGAGTCATGTGCTGGGTTAGAAGATACTTAGCGAGCCTAGAGTGCCAATCCATGGGCCCAAGCCTTTCCAGAACTTCCTTAGCAGATCTGACTGCCCTTTCAGCCAGACCATTACTGGCAGGATGGAAAGCAGCTGTAAGAGCGTGTCTGATTCCCAGGTTAGCTAGGAAGACCTCAAATTCACAGGAAGTAAACTGGGGGCTGTTATCAGACATGATGGTGTCAGGGAGGCCATGGGTAGCAAATATCCTTGATAGAGCCTTAGTGACAGCTTCTGAAGTTGTGGTGGTCATCAAGGTCAGCTCTACCCATTTAGAAAAAGAATCAACCATCACCAGGAATGTACGCCCATGAAAAAGGCCAACCAGATCAATATGCACCTGGGACCAAGGGGTCTCAGAATCTTCCCACATGCCTGGAGTGGATGTTGGTGGAGCAGGTCTGGTAGTTTGGCATGGCTGACAAGCATTCACCCAACTTGTAATCTGAGCATCCATGCCCAGCCATCATACATAACTGCGAGCTAGGACCTTCATCCTGACAATGCCGGGATGCCCTTCATGCAGGACTTTTAAAACTGAAGCTTGCAACTTGGAAGGGATAACTACCCTAGTTCCCCAAAGTAAACAGCCTTGCAAAGAAGACAATTCTTGCTGGAGAGTTTTGAAGGGCACGAATTCAGGGGCATAAGGAACTGCAGGACACCCCCTTCCCACCCAGTCAAGGACTTGGGCGATTACCTTGTCCCTGGCAGAGTGGGCAGTGATATCAAGGGCAATGATGGGAAGGTTGAGATTGTTGATCAGGAACACAGCATTAGTTGGTGCAGGATCCTCAACAGGAACAGGAGGGGGCAGCGGCTAAGGGCATCAGCGTGGCAGAGACTCTTGCCAGCTCGATGAACCAGTGTATAGGAATAGGCAGTCAGATATAAAGTCCACCTGGTCATTCTTGGAGACAAAAACTGAGGAGTTTGTCTATCACCTGACAGAAGACCTAACAGAGGCTTATGATCTGTAACTAACTCAAAATGGTGTCTGTTGTGTAGTCGGAAGGCACACACGAGGCAGACATGGAGCTGAAGGTTAACATCGATTTATTGCAGCATAACAAGTTGCCGCGGCTGCCCTGGCTGGGCAGGCAGCCCGGAGAGCGAGAGCTGCCCTGGCTGGGCAGGCAGTCCAGAGGGCGAGGGCTGCCCTGGCTGGGCAGGCAGTCCGGAGGGCGAGGGCTGCCCTGGCTGGGCAGGCAGCCCAGAGGGCGAGGGCTGCCCTGGCCGGGCAGGCAGCCCGGAGGGCGAGAACTCTTGCGAGCGCTGCTCCGTTGGTCCGCTCTCCGCTTGGCTGGCTCCGCTCGACAGCCGGCTTTTATAGCCGACTGTCAAAAGGAGCCAACCAATGGGAACGGCTGGTGTTCCCGCTCAAACAGCGGACCTGGTTGGGGACCCCAACCAGTTCCAAAGACATAACGGAAACTGACAGGGACACAACACCCCTTCCCCCTTAGCTAGGGACATGGCAGCCCAGGCTGGGGGCTGTGGTTAGGCAGGGACACAACAGTGTCCATATAGAAACTCGCGGAATTTTTTGACAGAAGCAACTGCAGCCAAAGCCTCCTTGTCAATTTGACTGTAGTTGCACTCATCTGGGGAAAAAGTTCTGGAGAAAAAGGCAATGGGTGCCTCAGAACCATTTGGCAGTCTATGACTTAAAATGGCTCCTATGCCAAAAGGAGAAGCATCTGCTACTAAAACTAAAGGTAAATGTTTGTTAAATTGTATAAGAACAGCATCAGATGTAAGCAATGATTTGACTGCACGGAAAGCATGGGCTTCCTTAGATCCCCAATACCAGGAGGATTGCTTATCCAAGAGTCAATGCAGAGGTTCTGCAATGGAAGCCTTATGTGGCAAAAATGAAGTGTAGAAGTTAAGAAGTCCTAAAAAAGCCTGGAGCTCAGTTTTGTTAGTTGGTGTGGGTGCCTCGTGAATAGCCCTTACTTTGGATTCGATTGGGTGAATACCAGAGGCGTCAATTCTGTATCTCAAAAATTCGACCTGTGGGGTGGCAATAGTGCATTTCTCTTTTTTTAACTTAAGACCATACTTTCTGAAACAATCGAGGACTCCTTTGACTCTTTGCAGTAACTGAGGCTTGTCAGGGGCAGATATTAAAATGTCATTGAAATAAGGAATTACGCCAGGTAATCCTTGAAGTAGTCTTTCCATTAATGATTGGAAAATTCCTGGGGCCACACTTACGCCAAATTGGAGGCGCCTACATTTAAAAGTGCCCCTGTGCATTACAATAGTTTGTAATTCAGCAGCTGTGTCATCAACAGGGAACTGTTCATAGGCCTGTAACATGTCTAATTTCGCGAAAATGGTTCCTGGCTCAAAAGAATGCAGCAGGTGCTGGATAACTGGGACTGGATGAGCGCTGATTTGTAAATATTTATTCAAAGAGCTCTTGTAATCCGTGCAGATTCTTAAGCTACCATCTTTCTTCAGGGGTGTCACTATTGGGGTTTCCCATTTTGCGAAGTCCACAGGCTCTAATATACCCTGTGTAATTAATTTGTCAAGCTCCGTGTCTAGTTTAGGGTGGATTGCAAAAGGTACCCTTCGAGGCTTTAAATGGATTGGTACTGCCAGAGGGTCCAAGTTGAAAGATATTGGCGTTCTCGAGTAACAGCCCAGGCCCTCGCTGAACACATCAGCATAGTCATTAAAAAAGGTGTCCACTTCAGCATTTGCAATAGAGTGGATTCCGCTTATATGGAGGCCAAGAGCAGGGAACCAGTCTAACCCCAACAGGCTTGGGAGGGCACCATCCATTACCACTAAAGGCAGGTTTAAAATTTTGAAATTGAATAAAAAACTTGCCTTTTCTGATGACTGGGATGGTTCTGCCTTGGTAGTCATGTAGGGTTAATTGGCAGCCTTGAAGCCTCTTCTTAGCCATTCTGGGAAGCGATTGTTTCAAAGTGCTCCATGAGATGATGGACAGTGCTGAGCCAGTCAACCTCCATCCTGCAAGGTTTCCCTTCTATAGAAACAAAAACACTGATTTTGTTAGAGCCTTGGTTAGTCGGTTTGGCTTGATAGCAGGTGAAACAGTCTTCAATTTGTTTTTGGAAATGCTGAGTTGTCTGAGGCTTTGGGGCAAAAGTCTTTCCTGCTTGACAGATCCTGGCTAAATGACCCTTTCTCTGGCATTTTAGACAAATGGCATTCCTGAACTTGCAGGATGCCCTGAGGTGGTTTCCCCCACAACTTAGACAAATGGGCTGAGCCCGTGGAGGTTGATTGGGGGTTGACCTGTTTTCCCTTTGACTGGGTTTGGGCTGCCTGAGGCGATTTACATCACTAGCCTCTTCAATTGCTAATTTTATGGTTAAATCCCCTTTAGCCAATAGATGCCTTTATAGCCTTAAATCCCTGACTCCACAAACTAGTTGGTCAAAGAACATGTCCTCTAGATAGTCTCTAAACCAGGCTTGTCCAACCTGCGGCCCAAGGGCCGCATGCGGCCCAGGTCACCTTGTAATGCGGCCCAGTGCCCACCCCAACCTTCGTGCCAGAGCCAGCGAGGAGGAGGAGGAGGAGAAGCAGGCGCGAGGCAGGGCGAGCGCCAGGCCAAGCAGCAACAGAAAAAGCAGACACCGTCAGAGCGCCACCTCCTGCTGTTGCCACCACCGCCATCGCCGCCGCTTCTGCCCCCGCTGCTTCTGCCCCCGCTGCCACTTCTGCCCCTGTCGTCGCTGCCGCTTCTGCCCCTGCCGCCTCCGCTTCTGCCCCGCCACCGCTGCTGCTTCTGCCCCCGCCGCCACTGCCCCGCCGCTGCTTCTGCCCCGCTGCTGCTGCTGCTTCTGCCTTCCAGTCCTGCCTCATCCAGCCGGGCCATTTGCAGGAGGAGAGGTAGGCGCGAGGCGGCGAGCTTTCTCCACCCCCCACCCCCGCAAAATTTGGCCGGAAAATAAACCATGATATAAAAACCGTGATAAAAAAACTGTGATAAAAAATAAATAATTTTTAATTAATAATTAATAATAAAAACATCTCACTAACTTCATTTCCAAATAAATTTAATATGTTAACTATGTTTTCTATGGTTTTTTTGGATGATCAGGTATCGTTACTGTTATTTTATTTTATGTGCGGCCCAAACCAAATTTTCATCTTCTAATGTGGCCCAGGGAAGGTGAAAGGTTGGACACCCCTGCTCTAAACCCACAGTGCAAGGCAGCTGTTCATAGGGCAGCCATGTACCCACTAATAGTCTCTCCCTCAGCCTGAATCCATCTTCTAAAAGCATGACGCCTGGCAATTTGGGATGGCTTAAGGGAATAGTGGTTAGAAAGAAATTCCTGCAATTCTTCCCATGGAACAGTCTTAATTGAACGTGGAGCCAATAATGCCATAGCAGTGTCAAACACTGTGGCTCCACAAAAACTTAAAAAGTAGGACTTTTTCCTATGGTCGGAAATGTCAGCGAGGTCTATGGCATCTAGGAAACAGTCAAATCGGTTTCTGTAGGACTCCCATGTTTCTGCTGTCAGTCTGAAAGGCGGGAATGCAGGGTTCGAAATCATCTCAACTCAATGGTGCCAGATCTTCGGAGGAAAGTTGAAATCCACGCTCGCGAATAGTGACAGTAAGCTTTTAAAGTGACATACAGCTCAGTAGTGGCTTTGGCTCTTTTTGTAGTGTCTTCGCTCAGTGATTCTTTGCTCGATTGCCTCTTATATGTATCCCACCCTCATCGCCAGTGTTGTAGAGTGGCAGAATAACTGAGGCGAACACGGAGCAAACTTCAGCTTTTTACTTTATTGTAACAATAAAGGGTTGTCACGGCTGCCGTACTAACAAAACAGTCAGCTGGCGGACAACAGCTGATGCCACTTGACCGCTCCCTTTTATAGCCAGCTGTCAAACAGCATCAACCAACAGGAACGGTCCATGTTCCCACTGGAAACACAGACCAGAATGGAGACTTCAGCTCAGTCTTTTCCAAACGCAACATGGGGACTGCCTGTGTATTTTATACATACACTAACTTACATAAATGTGAGCTTCTTCTGCTGTTACCCAGTGTGATACAGCTGCAAAAATAGCAAATATAATGCTGGCTATATTGTACGAATATAGAGTCAAGAGCAAGCGAATTCATCCTTCCTCTCCAGTCTGCAGTCATTAAATGAAACCTACGATATTTTATCCAGTTCAGGGTGCCACCTTCTCAGAAAATGCCTGTATTTTAAGGAGATCCCTTAAAATATAGGATGGATGGCCATAGGATGCTGCAGTACCAGAAAGCAACCCCAACCTTTCCAGCTTTGTGGACTGGCAGGAGGAGTGGGGAGAAGGGATGCACATTTGCAAAGCACATTTGCACGTGCAGTTCCATTTACATGAGCGGCAGGCACACACGCCTGCTGCTCACACAAATTGAACACGCACATTGCATGCTTACCCACTGCTCGTGCAAGTGGGGATTCCCATGCAGGCATGTTTGCCCACCACTTTTGCAGCCCAGTTCTGAAAAGCTCAAGGCCTAGTAAAGGGATGCAGCCCAGAGGTTGGGGACCCCTGCAGTAGAGAATTCCTATAATGGTTAGTGGAGTTGAACTAGAATTAGATGATCTTCAAGCTCCCTTCCATTTTATAACTCAGTGGTGGGATCCAAAAATTTTTACTACTGGTTCTGTGGGCATGGCCTGGTGGGTGTGGTATGGCCTGGTGGGTGTGGCCTGGTGGGCGTGGCAGGGGAAGGATACTGCAAAATCTCCATTTCTACCCCACTCCAGGGGAAGGATACTGTAAAACCCCATTCCCTCCAGGCCACAAAAGAAGACCCAGCCAATCAGCCGGAATTCAGGAGGCAGAGAATAGATGGGGTTGGGCCAATCAGGTGATATTACGAACTACTCAAAATTTCTGCTACCGGTTCTCCAAACTACTCAAAATGTCCATTACCGGTTCTCCCGAACTGGCCAGAACCTTCTGAATACCATCTCTACTATTAACTCTTCTAAACTTTGTTACTACTATTTCATGCCCATTTAAAAGAACTAAAAGTGACTTTTAGAAAGCCTCTTCCTCATTTTCTCCTTGGTTGGGCAAATGACTGTAGACCCTACAATGGTATTGTGTTTATTCATTCTATTTCTTTATCCCGATTTCTTTCTGAAATATGATCAAATTAATTCACTTGTATTTCTGAGCAGATGCCAAAATACCACTCTACTAAAATCTTTAGATGTTAGGATGGTCTGAATCCCTTAATATTTATTATGATTTGAGTAATTCCAAAGTGTAGTGGTGATTATTCCTATATTTATTAATTTAATCCATTTATGTACAATCGATGCCTATTTTAGCCAATGATTCTGGGAAGTAAACAATATTTAAAATAAAAATTAAAACAATTATAATCATAACTATAAAACTAAAATACATAGCACCTGAAAAACTTCCAGCAGTCACTAACACAAGCAGGAGATGGGGCCCTTGACACAGTCAGGGCCCAAAGCCCAAACACAAAGGGCCACTTTTGATCCATACAAAATGCCAGCAGAGTTGGTGCCAACCTGATTTTCTTGGCAGATAATGTTCCAGAGGGCAGGTGACATGGCAGAAAAAGTTCACCTTCTGAGCCTGGCAGTCAACATTCTTTAACTGATGGGATGTGCCCGTTCTGCTGGACCAGATAGGACAGACAGAAACAACTGGGAAATGATGGTCCCTTAAGTAACCTAGTCCCAACCAATGAAAGACTTTAAAGGTGACAACCAATGAAACAACCAGAAGAGGGCATTGTCACTGAGCTCTGTCCAAGCTGGTAGTCTACCAAAATTAAAGATGAGGAATCTTTCTCTGAAGAAGCCATTCTGTGCCCAACTCTCTCGGCACTCATAAAATTCAGTTACCAGCAGCAACAGGGCTATCTTAAAGAGTGAATGAGATCCAGTTCAGTGGTGAAATGCTACTGGTTCTGCCCAATTTGGCCAGACCGGTAGCAAAAATTGCTACCGGTTTGGCCAAAACAGTAGTAAAAAAAAAAAGGCTCTGATGATAAGCTAAGAGGAGAAAGAAGAGAAAAGTGCAGGATCTGCTCTCCCACCTGCCCCTGCACTTTTCTGTTCTTTATCTTCTCAGCTGATTGGTGTGGCAGAGCCTCAGCTGGGATTTGGAAAGCTGCGCATACACGCATTAGGGGTGTGTGTGCATGCATGCACAAAGTGCGTGATCAGCTAACGGTAGGGAAACTGGTAGAATCCCACCACTGATCCAGTTTCATACTAAGACTTGGCACCCCAGAAAAGCAAGTGAAAGAGGAAAACTTTATTTTTCAAAACAGCTTTTGACATTTTTATATTATACACTGCAGTTTCTGGGTCAGTTCAATCAACACAATTTGTAATAAATGCGGAGGCCGCTGTGCTGTCCTTTCCTCAACTCTATCTCTGCCTTAAAAGAAGCAAGGGAGAAACAATTTGGTATAGTGAAATCCTCAAAGATATTTAGCTGAAACCTGGCAGGGCTAAGGCCCTCTAAAAAGAGCTATCATTGCTTAGTATTTTCATCCCATTCTGAAGCAGCTAAGCGCATCATGACCCCTCCTCATTGTACCCTGAAGGCATTTTTAAACCAAATATCAAAATCAAATGTGTTTGTCTCCAGATCTTAAATCACAAACTGAAATTGAAATCGCCATAATAAGAGCCTTGGATAACTAAATAAGATGCAGTGTGCTTTCTTTTTTACCTTTTCTTAGCTGTTCCATCCCTCCTCTTCAATCCCACAGTATCTTGTAATATTTGTATATCTATTTTTTTTCTTGTTTGACTTTATTTTTTATTTTTATTTTTCCTCTTAAAGGGAAAGCCTCAGAATATTTTTCTTTTTTCTTTTTGCTCATTGGGATTTTTGCCTTTTCTATCTCCATCTTTACTTCTATGGTTATTTTTTTATTTTTATTTTTTGAGACCTTATAGTTGGATTAAGGTGTGAAGAACCTGAAGAATTCCTTTTTCTTCTTTTTTTTATCATTGCTTTTTAATATTGTTGGGTTTTACTCTCTTTTTCTTTTTTTTTATTTATTATTCTTAATTTTTATTTTTGAATTATAATTGACTATCCCACAATAGGATTAAGGTTTAGAAGAACCTGAAGAATCTCCTCCTTTTTCTTTTTAATCTTATTTTTCTCCTTCTCTTTTTAATTCTGGACTCTTTATTTTTTATTGGCTTTTCTTTTTTATGTTTTTCTTCTTCCCAATTGGATTATAATTGGCTACCTTATTAATTGGATTAAAGGAGCTTAAAGATTCTGAGTTACTCAAATGAGTAAGAAAACTTTACCTTCTGGCAGTTCAACTTCTGCTCCTGCTTCTCCATCAACTGGAGGACGACTATCAATAATGGCGAAGCAAGATAAAGTACAAATGGACCTAACGGCGATTATACAAGGAATACAAGAACTCAAAACGAGTATTGCGGAAACGAAATGTTATATTGTCCATTCAATATAAAGATTCACCCTGATTCCTAAAAACGCCATTGCTGGGATTCAAATTTTTTACTACCAGTTCTGTGGGCATGGCATGGTTTGGTGGGCGTGGCAGGGGAAGGATACTGTAAAATCACCATTTCCATCCTACTCCAGGGGAAGGTTACTATAAAATCTCCATTCTCTCCCCATCTCACTAACCTGCTTTCCAGCTCCGTTCTCCTGTGCAGGGCAACAAAAGAAGACCCAGCCGATCAACTGGGATTTGGGAGGCAGGGAAGAGATGGGGGCAGGGCCAGTCAGAGGTGGTATTCCCAACTACTCAAAATTTCCGCTACTGGTTCTCCAGAACTGGTTAGAACCTGCTGAATACCACCTCAGAAAAAGGCCAACGTGGCATAGATTGTTTCACCCTTTCCAACCTCAAAGAGCAATTATAAATACTTTTTAATTAAAAGATAGGCCAGAGGGATTGCATTTTTTTCCCTCCTCCTTTTTCATTGTCTATTGTGTTTTTTGCACTACTGGCTTGAAGCCGGAGATTTTTTATTATTATTATTCATCTTTGCAAGTATCTTTGGAAACCACTCTAAACTAAAGAGCAAGTTTTTAACAATGCTTTAATTTGTTTGCCAACATATTTCAGAAGGGAAGAAAAGGAAAGGGAAGGGTGTAGCCTATCTGGGAACCCAGGGATGGACTTTCCACTCAGGAAACTGAACATTTGGGGTTATTATTTGCACATGGATATGTATGTATGTACATACTAATGCTCAAGACAGTATAGTAGAAGTGATAATGAATATAACTAGGCAAAACATTTAAATGGTAAAAAAAATCACTATGTAGAAATGAAAGTATACTTTGCTAAACCTACTGTATGTACTTCAAAATAAGTACATATTATTTACCTAAAAGCACTGTAACAAATGTCACTATAATTTAGAGATGAATAGCATATGTGTGTAGCTGGTAATTTCCTGATTCCTTTTGTACCCTCCAATAGTATCCTATACCCAGCACATTTGAGAATTTCTCTTATGGATGAATTTCTCTTAAGGTGTGTTGTAGAGTTCTTTGTTACATGCTTTTCCATTACATTAAAGCTTTCCTGATTTCCCCCATTTCCTCAATCTGAAAGTCTTGTGGGACCTACTCCCTCATAATTTCTTCTTTTGTAATTTAGGGAAAACATAAAATGGTAAAGTGGTTTTGGGCTGTGAGAGGCATGGAGAGACAGGATATTCATAAATGCCCTTCTCTACCTCCTAATTAAAGAAATAAAACCTCTCAGAATTTTACCCAAGAAATCCACTGGAATCTAGACAGTTTGCAAAGTAAAGACAGAACTTGACAAAGCTGCATCTTTTGGAAACTACATTCCACAGCGACAGTGTTTCCATCTGTGATTAAAGCATTTTTTTCCATGATGAAAATAAGATGATCAATAAACAAATATAAATATCAAGAACCAAATACATTTTCCATCATTTTCATACTTTGAAAAACTAAGCCTTGGTTTGAAAGTAATAGATACTAATTCCTTAATGCAAGACTACTGCTTTTGTCCCCAAAAATAAAACCTAGTTGATCTCACTTGATAAGCACCAAACAATATTTGAATTTTTAATTATATTATTAAGGACTTTAATGAAAAGGTATCAAAAGGAATGTCATATTTGGTAAGTCTAACTTTTGTTTGTGCTTTTGCTTATAGTGTGTTTAGATTTCCATTATAATTAGAGCCAAGATAATTATTGGACTCACAGCTCTAGATAAGATGCCATAGGTGTACTTGAAAAGAATGCCTAAAGAATCAAGTTGGGGACAGGAGTTCAAGCTACATAAACAAAAGTTAGAACATCCACTGTGAGTTATTGTTTGGGGAGGTTGTTGGGTTAGGTAGGTGATTGAAGAAAGGTCAATGAGAATAGGAAATTAGGAGGGAGGTTAAAAGATGTAGCTGCAAATGGCATGTGTTTGTGGACTGTATAGCCTCTATGGAAAAACTGAAGGACTTGTAGATGAAGTTTGATCAATTGTTGAGCATCAAGATCAAGCTGCATTGATTCTGTGTTGAGATGACAGAATTGACAGTGTGACAGGCATGTGAGTTGCAAATTCAGCTATTATTAATAGTGATGCTGACCAGAAGACCTTGAGCAAGCACTGTGGCTATCACCATCATTGGTAGATCTTACTGGCTTGAGATCTAGATCCAAGAAGTTGAAGAGTAAAACTTGAAAAATAAGCTGGAAGAAGGTATTGGTGGAAATGGTGCCATGCTCTTCAGTCAATTTTGATGGAATTTGAAGAAAGCAACAGAGTTTTAATATTCAGAATAAAGAAAGAAGGACTAAACATAACAGAAAAAAGAGAAATAATATAAAAAGAAATGTACACTAGAATCCATGAGAATACAATATGCAACATCTATGTTCCTCCTTCTAAGCTATATTCTTTTCCAAATCTTTGTTCAAGAAAGGGATTTCAGCAAAGGCACAAATAATGCTATGAGAAACAAGTATAGGTTTCCCCTTGCAACCTGTAAAAATTTCTCCACCTCCCCTCCCTTGGTTTCATTAGTTTCAAAACAGGGACTGGAGTTGTTCAGAATTTTCTTTATACAGAAAGTGGTAACAACTGAAGGATGCATTTTTCTTTGTGGTATTTATTTATAAGGCTTCTAACCCACTTTTCATTCAAAGTTTCCCTTGAGAAGCCTCTCTCATATTTGATGTTCTCTCAAGAGCACAAACTTCCAGATTTATCTTGACTTGTGGAATCTACCAAGGTCAGATTCACTCACATTATTAAATCATTATCTCTTTCCAATTCTTTTTAAAAGAAATAGCGGTGATTTTGTCACTGTTCCATCTTACTTCTCTGAATGTATACCATGTTGTACATTAGACTGTAAACAAAATTCAGACCTGGGCTCCAAATTCTTTTTTTTAAAGTTCCCATAGCTCAGACTTGCATTTTTATTTTTATTTTGCTTTTGTTTGGTTGAAAGCCAACCATTATCAATACAAGCAGACTGTGTACATAACACTTGTTTCACATATCCATTTATTTACAGATATGAAATTCTGAATAATGTATGCCTTGTGACTTGGAATATATTTAGATTGATTTTTTTCTTCAGTAAAATAACATTTATGAATTTTAGAGGTTTCTTAGGATGTTCTGTTCTGCAGCCATCTCTCTGGCCACAAGAGGGGGAAGAGAAAAGTTTAAAGAACTTGTATAGTTTAAAATGGGCTCAGATAAACAAAATATTAATATCTTAATATTAAAATATTAAGATACTTATAGTGTTCATCTGTGAGTCAGACTTTTACAGCGGTTTCAGATTTAAATTTGGGGCAGCCTATTGCTGTGCCAGAATGGTTTTTTCTTCATCCTGATTGGTTGGGAGTCTTGGTCTGTGTTTATTGGTCTTGGAGTTTGCTGTGTTCTGCTTGATTGGTGTTTCTAATATCTTCTGTCTGTTTTTTGGCTAAATTTCAAGTTTGTAGGCTTTACAGTTCTGGAGATTATATATATATATATATATATATATATATATATATATATATATATGATATATATATGATATATATGATGTTTCTGAGGTTTGGTATTTGTATGTGGATCTTTGGTTGTTTGGGTTTTCTCCCGCGTAAGATTCAAGTATCTAGGCACGTTTCGATGAAGTCTCATTCATCATCTTCAGGCTTCTGTCTCCGGCTCTGTGCTTCTCAGAGTGATGTGAGATTGCAGCTGCTTCTTCCTTTTAACTGCTAGTGGGGGTGGGACTTGATTGGGTGGGGGCTTGGCTGTGTTCTGATTGGGTGGGGGTGTGTTCTCATTGGTAGGGGGTTTGGCTGTGTTCTGATTGGTTGGGGGGTTGGCCGTGTTCTGATTTTCTGCACAAACAGAAAAATATCCACCATCCTAAGAAACCCCAAAGACAAAATCGAATTAGAAAACCAAGGAGTATATGAAATCCCCTGCACTGCCTGCCCTACCACATACATTGGACAAACTAACAGAAGAATAAGTGCACGCATTGAAGAACATAAGAACTCAATCAAAAAGAAGAAATGACCTCCTCCCTGGTCCAACACCTCAAAGCCACAGGACATGAAATTGATTTTAAAAATACCAGAACTATCGCCAAAACCGAACACTTCAACAGCAGAATAATCAGAGAAGCCATAGAGATAGAAAAACGCCCACACAGCATGAACAAACGAGATGACACCTCCCGCCTTCCAGCCATTTGGAAACCCGCCCTCATGAACAGACGAGTACCTAACATGAAGAAGGACACCAGACCCACACCCATGAGAGCCACACAAGATGCCACCACCACACTTCCATGCAGAAAACAGACTCACACCCACTCAGAAGATGAGACACGACCATGGACCAGAAGCTGCACTGCAGCTGCATCACTACCCACTTCAAACCCTCCGAGCCATACATGAAGCAAACCGACACCCACTATGAAGATGCAGCACGACCACGAACTCAAGCCAAACAGCAAGATCACAGCTCACCAACTCAAATCCCCAGCAACTAAGACTAACCTGAGCACAACCAAGCCCCCACCTGAACAGAACACGCTCCAACCAATCAGAACACGGCCAACCCCCAACCAATCAGAACACAGCCAAACCCCTACCAATGAGAACACACCCCACCCAATCAGAACACAGCCAAGCCCCCACCCAATCAAGTCCCACCCCACTAGCAGTTAAAAGGAAGAAGCAGCTGCAATCTCACATCACTCTGAGAAGCACAGAGCCGGAGACAGAAGCCTGAAGATGATGAATGAGACTTCATCGAAACGTTGCCTAGATACTTCGAATCTTACGCGGGAGAAAACCCGAACAACCAAAGATCGATATATATGATATATATATATATCACAAAATCTCCAGAACTGTAAAGCCTACAAACTTGAAATTTGGCACATATGTTCCTCTTGGCATCTAGGTGCTCACTAAGAAAGGATTTTTTGAAATGACCATCAGAGCATTACTATTTCCTATATTACTACTAGCAGGGTCTGATGCTGAGGTGTTCTACTCTCCTTCCCCACACCTGAAAAGAAATCTGTTCCAAATGCAAAACACAAGCAGAGGAGAGGAGTTTCAGTTTCAATTTTACTTTCATAGCAGCAAGCAGCTTTACTATAGAACACTTGAGCTAAGCCATGCCCAGGCTCCTTGCTGTCTCCTTCTTGCTCACACAGCAAATACTGCTTCACTTTCCAACAGCCCTCAACTCTCTTACACACTGACAGAACGCTAGCCAGATGAATTTTTTCCCTTATTTTACTCCCCCAAAACTAAGCCTGACCACATAGTTTCATAGTGAAGCATGGGTATCGAGCTATGATATTACTTCTCAAAATCTATAACCCTTGGATATCTAAGTACTATCTAGATTGTGTTAGTTTCTTGAAATCATTGAAAAGTGTTGTGCATGATCATCTCAGGAAAAGTCCTTGCTTTTTAAAATGTTGCAGACAAGCACTATGTTCACCCTGGACATGAATCTAAAGCCTAATACAACCCTAATGCTTCTCACCCAAAAGGATTTGTTCAAGGAGTGAACACTCCAAAGCAGAGAGCATGCTCCCCACTTATTCCTGTGGCCTTTCTTCATGTGGACAGGTAGTCCATGACTTACAACTACAATGGAGCCCGACATGTATGTTGCTAAGTGAGAAATTTGTTACGTGAGTTTTGCCCCACTTTTATGACTTTTCTTGCCACATTTGTTAAGTGAACCACTGCAGTTGTTAAGTTTGTTAACTTTGTTTGTCAGAAGGTTGCAAAGGGGGATCATGTGGCCCTGGGACCCTGCCACCGTCATAAATGTGAGTCCGTTGCCAAGCATCTGAATTTTGATCACATGACTAGGGGATGCTGCAAGAGTCATAAGGGTGAAAAATGGTCATAAATCACTTGTTTTCAGTGCCGTTGTAACTTTGAGAGGTGACTAAATGAAAGGTTGTAAGTCAAGAACTATCTGTAATCTCTTGAAATTTATAGAAAGCCTTCTATCTGTATACACAGGGAGGACAGCTGATAAGTGCGGCATGCCGGTGCGCAGTGTTTGAAAAACCCCAGCTGAGGTTGAAAAAGCAGGAAATAAAGTTCAGGTAAGAGCCCTTATGGGCGGGTGGGCCCAACAGCAGCAGACACAGAACCAGTTCAGTGTCTGCTGCTCTTCAGAGCTACCGGTAGCATCCCACCCCTGGTTCTGACCAGTTCTGGAGAACCGGTAGCAGAAATTTGAGTAGTTAGAAGAATTGGCAAATTCCACCTCTGGCTGGAGATTTTACAGGATCCTTCCCCTGCCATGCCCACCAAGCCACGCCCACAGTAAAAAAAAATTGAATCCCACTACTGGAACAAACCCCCTTTTTTTCCCCCATGCAAAGCAATTATTCTTAATTTCCAAGTATGCCCTTTAAAAACTCAGAATCCCCACAAACGATTTAAATCAGATGTATGTTCTGATCACAAAGCCGAGTAGGAATTTTGATGCCAAAAGAAGAGAATGAAAGAGGAAGTGGGAGAGTCTGAAGTGGTAAAATATGAGTCTTTTTCTTTTTTGGCCAGACATTTACTTTGGAATCTAATTTACATACTTTAAAACATCTCCAAACTAGCATTCTCCAGATATTTTGAGATTATAAAAGTCAGCAGAGTGTCATTCCCAACACATGTGGAGGGACCCAGAGAAAGGACAGCACCAGCTAGAAACCTCCCGCGATTAAAAAGAAGAGCACGATCTATCACAAACTTCTCGTATTGTACATGTACAGATATGAAGATCCCACTCCATTTTTTAAATTTGCAGGGCAGCTTTTTCCTCTGGTGGATTTATGTCTGGACTTTTCAACAGAGTAGAGAATGCCATATAATCATAGCCGACAGGCCTAGTTTTAGAGTCCTGTGATGCCAAATTACTTTATCAGTTGGAAAACTCTGAAAGTGGTAGAGGGGATTTCAGCATAAATGCTACTGGTCACAAGGATGACTAAATTTAAAAAGGGTGGGGGGGATACATTTTTATTTATTATTTATTTATTCAATTTGATTGCCACCCATCTCATCACGGCATTCAAATATCCAACGCAATAAAAAGAGGAAATAAATCTGAAGCTAGCGTGGAATTGAGAGATCTGGTGGGAATCCAAGAACATGGATATTCCCACAATTATTGTGTGCAGTCAGAGATCCGAATATGTCATCACATCTGCCATGGAAAACTAAAATTAAAACTGTGAAGCTATGAACAAAGCAGCTGGAAGGGAGGATTCTGCTCTGCTAAAGGGGCAACAGCTGTATTTTGTGAACAAGTAACCTGACACAGTTCATGGTCAGTGTAATTCAGAAATAACCGCACATTAGTAAGGCAGGTTTTCTATCCTCCCCACTGGTTTCATGTCACTTCAATCCCCACTCAGATTAGTAAGCAATCGTTTTGCAATTCACATTATGCAATATTTGCCTTTGGGAGAAAACAACATCATTTAAAAATGAGGATAAAGCAGATCAGTTGCAAAATGACACTATTATTCTACTCTATGAAGAGATTCTAAATTGTATGTCTGCAAGTACTGTATGAGTTGGGTGCTATAAGGGATTGTTTTTCTTTGTAGAACTGGATTCATCAGGTTGCAACATAAGGAGGGTAAACAGTGACCTGCAGGCCTTATGGAGCTGCAGCCCTCTTCCACATTTGTACAAACACTTGCACCCATAGATAGCAGGGCCCTCAAAATCAGGAAGCAAAATGTCAGAATTCAGCCATGCCCTTTTTTCTTTCTTCTTTTTTTAACAGAAATAAAAATCAACATCGGTATTCAACCCTTACTTAAGCCTTCCCTTCAAAGGTAGTTAATACTATAGTATAACATTAGAATCCTTGGTGCTCTCTAAGCTTGGTGGTTTTCTTGCAGACATTTCATTACCCAACTAGGTAACATCATCAATGCTAGTAAGAAGTGGGGTTTGCTCTCATTTTATGTACTAGTAGTTTGTCCTGTCAGTGTTGGTGAGAGTGGTCTTGGTGGTTCCTTGATTGGGCTGTTGTTTAGTGTTAGCCTGTTAGTCTTTTTTGAATGGTATGTAGATGCTGTTTATCTCCATATGCTTGTTGATGGCTAATTTTGTCTGAGTGCCAGGTGTCTAGGAATTTTCTAGTGTTTTAAGACTTGGCTTGGTCTAAGATGCTCACTATCTTCCAGTTGAAACTATGGTTAAGTCTGCCCATATGTTGTGAAATTAAGCAGCTTTCATCATGTCTTCTGACTGCTTGGTGTTTGTGAATGTTACCATTAGTCCTGTGCTTGTTTATCTCATACAATGGCTGTTGCAGTCCTTACAATACTCTTTCCACTGAGGTTGCTGGGCCCTCCAACCTACCTAGGATATTTTGGAGGGCTTCAGTTGGCTTGTGCACCTTAATGATGTCATTTAGCTACAATAATCTGCTGGTGGTTTCAGAGATTCCCCCCAATTTATAGCAATGTCATTCCTGTCAAAGCCATGTTGGCTATGCTACATTGGTTTCACCCACTGTTGAAGTTGCTGGAAGATGCTCTACAGACAATCTCTGTCTCCTCCCTCCTCGGATGCCCAGGGTAGCCAGGATGCCTGTGTTCATCCAAATAATGCTCCCACATTATACTTTTGAGAGCTGGATTGATGCCTGGTAGTGGACCACCTGATTGGTTTGGGTAGTCCTATGACAGCACTGTGTTTCTAATTGCCATTACTGCTCTATCAATGAGTACATTCTGGAAGGGTAGAATGCTGTTCTCTTACTCCCCGGTGTATTCCATTCCCCTGAAGTTGTTGTTGATGATCACATAAGTGTTCTCTAGTTGGTCCTTTTTTATTATGACAAAGGTGTCATCTATGTACTGGATCAGTGGAGGGATTCAAAAAATTTTACTACCAGTTCTGTGGGTATGGCTTGGTGGGCTTGGCTGGGGAAGAACACTGTAAAATCTCCAGTCAGAGGTGGTATTTGCCGGTTCTCCAAACTACTCAAAATTTCCGCTACCAGTTCTCCAGAATGGGTCAGAACCTGCTGAACACCACCTCTGTACTGGATCCATACTTTGGGTCATAAGCAAGGAAGTGCTATAGATTCCAGGCACTGCACCACAATTTCTGCTGTCAGTCCTGAAAGCAGTGATTCCTTGGGTATTCCTTTGTTTTGTTGATATATTTGTCCATTGAACTGAAAGTATGTGATTAGGCAAAGGTTGACAAGATCCAGGATTCTGGGTATTTCAATCTTGGTCCACTTGGTTCAATCCATGTGCTGTGCAGCCATGTTCTCAAGGATTCCCTGGTGGATTCTGGGCCCATGGATGTAAAAAGTGTTGTGATATCAAATGAGACCATGATTTCATTTTCGTCCATCATCACATTTTTTTATTCTTTGGAGGTACTGTAGGGGGGAGATGATAGAGCATTTGCTTCCTGCTGTGAGGTGTCCAAGCCTTTCTGTCAATTCTTTAGCAATATTGTAGGTGGGGGTTCCTGGCAATGATACAATTGGATCAAAAGGTATTTCTGGCCTGTGTGCTTTGAACACATTGCAAAGCACACAGGCCAATATAAACCAATGCAAAGCATACAGGCCAGACATTCTGTCATTGCCAGGAACCCCAACGTACAACAGTGCGAAAGAATTGACAAAAATTCTTATAAGCTAGTCCAGACTGGAGACTGGAGACCTAGTCCAAACTGGAGACACCAAAGTGTGTGTGTCTACATCAAAACTGACTTTGGTTCGTTGATTGAGCTGATAAAGAGAAATTTAACTTTTACATAGTGTTCTGTTTTTCATTCAATTCAGTTCAGAATAGAGCTGGAAGGGACCTTGGAAGTCTTCTAATTTAACCCTCCGAACTGGTAGAATCCAACTCCTGGGTGCAACTCACTTAACCTCCTTGTTTAGCAACAGATAATTTTGATCTCAATTGTAGTCATATGCTGAGGATTACCTTTATTGGAATAACTTCCAAAAGCTTTACAAATTTCTATCTAGGGTAGCCAACAGCTAGTCTGCCATGCAATTTTGAGAGTTGTATGCCCAACACACTGACAGTTCCAGATTGGAGACAGTCGCTGTGTAGAGGTTAAGGTTTAGACACAGCTTAATTTATTCCCTCCGTTTTCTATCTTTCTCTGTGCAAGTAAGAAAGCTGCATTCTTGCTTTCTAACCATATTTAGCTAGAATAGGTCAACAGGTACATAACTCCAGAGGAAGTTTAACCTGGAATGGATAAAAACAAGCAATTAAAATACATTATGTATTAAGTTCATATTATAATACTTGAAGTTTGGTTCTTAACTGCAGATTTGTTTAACATAAACAGTAGCTGATAAAGTGCCACATATTTGCTTACTCAGTGAGGGGACAGCTGAGCATTTTCTTCATAACCATGCCTGTAATTTATTTATTTATTTATTTGGTTTGTCAATTGCTTACAAGATAATAGGTATAAGTAAAAACATACATGGATACATATAAGAAAAATAAAAGAAACAATAGGACAGGGATGGTAGGCATGTTGGTGCGCTTATGCACGCCCACTACAGACCTCTTAGGAAAGGGGTGAGGTCAATAGAAGACAGTCTAAGGTTAAAGTTTTGGGGGTTTGGGGAAGAAACCACAGAGTCAATAAACAAACAAATAAATTAAATAAATAAATACAGCATTCAGCATTCCTGGTAGGAAAAGAAGAAAAAGCAGAAATAAGTTTTTGTGGCCAACTGAGGAGCAGATAAATTCACAGTGAAGTTTGAGGAAGGGCAATCTGTCTGAGTAGTGAAAATTCTAAGAGTTCACTAGAGGTGTTTTTAAACAGAAATGATGACAACTCTTTTTACTTTGTCCCAGATGTTGCCAATGACTCTCACAGAGGTCAATCCACGGATAACTCAATATAATATCAATCTCACCAAGAATGATTTTATGTGTGGGAGCTCCTGAGAGAAGGGTGACGATGATGTCCAGATGGATCTTTTGGAGCAGGAAGCTTGTGAACTGCAGTCTGCAGTGAGACCTCTAGTGTTTTTCTTCTTCCATATCCTGGCAAAGTTCCTGTAAAGCATAAACACACACAGAGCTTCTATTGTTTGCAGCCCTTCACGAGCCCCACTGATCCTAATATGGAATTCAGCAGGAAACCCATGATTTCCTGACATAGAGCAAACTGGAGAAAATAAAGGGATTGCATGAAATAAAAAGAACAAGATACAGAGAGAGAGAGAGAGAGAGAGAGAGGCCTTCCATGAATTTGTTCCAGTTTCCAGTTTCTCTTTGGAAATGCAATGGAAAAATGGAATGGATTTAGCACGAATCCCTGATTTTTCGGGCCAAACCAGAGCAGAGGAATATACATTCAGCTTCTCCAATTGCTGCTATTTTTAAGCCTTGTGAAATAGCAGAGTCTCTGTATGCAAGATGAAGATTTCCTGACTTGAACTACTAACTACTTGCCTATTTATTCCCTCACATGATCTTCTGTGGCTTGAAAAGATCAAGTGTAGAAACTGAAGTTATGATTTCATGATTGTCTGCCATGCGACAACAATAGCAATAACAACAGAAACAACAACAACAACAACTCATTCAAGAAGAAGCCTGCTATTAACGACTGAAATTCTCCTTTGGGATCTGTGGTCTTACGGGTGTGCTTGCAAAAGCTGGACGGAAAAACAAGAAAAGCAGGAACAACCAGCATGAGTGGCAAAGAAGAAGAGCCCGGCTACTCGGATAGTAGTGTGAAGAAGATGCTCAAGTGTGTGGTGATTGGTGACGGAGCTGTTGGGAAGACCTGCCTGCTGATGAGTTACGCCAATGATGCATTTCCAGAAGAATATGTACCAACAGTGTTTGACCACTATGCAGGTAAGAAGAACTCATTCCTCTTTCTTATATGTACCAGAAGTGTTAGAATGCTAACCTGTTTCCTCACCACAAATGTGCATTTACATTTACATTCACAGACCCTATCAAAGCTAAGTACACTTTACCCAGTGATAGTAGATGGAGAAGTAGGATTCCTAAGGGGTGTGATTGTGAAAGCTCCAGAATAGAATAGAATAGAATAGAATAGAATAGAATAGAATAGAATAGAATAGAATAGAATAGAATAGAATAGAATAGAATATGTTTATTGATCAAGTGTGATTGGACATCCAAGGAATTTGTCTTTGGTGCATATGCTCTGAGTGCACATAAAGAAATAAAATACATTCATCAAGAATCATAAAATACAACACTTAGTGATAGTCATAGGTTACTAATAAGCAATCAAAACATACTAGGAAACAAATAAAACAATATAAATTGTAAAGATACAAGCAACATGGTTATAGTCATAAGTGGGAAGTGATAGGTACTAGGAAGGATGAGAAGAATAATAGTAATACAGTCTTAGTAAATAATTTGACGGCGTTGCGGGAATTAGTTGTTTAGCAGATTGATGGCATTCGGGGGGAAACTGTTCTTGTGTCTAAGTTGTTCTGGTGTGCAGTGTCCTATAGAGTCGTTTTGAGGGTAGAAGTTGAAACAATTTATGTCCAGGATATGAGGGTCTGTAGATATTTTATATCTACAGACCCTATTTTATATCTACAGACCCCTCTACAAAGAAGTCCTACATGAAATGAATGAATAGGCCATCCCTTTCCTCATGAACTACTTATTTTGTGGTGAGGTAGAAATAAAATTTGGAAAGTGAGACAATTTTAATCACACCCCTGTAATCTAATGGTGTTGGCTGGCTCTAAACTTTTACATTTATGATTATTATTTTTCCTCTTCTACTCTTTGAAGAGATGACGCCAGCCTAAGGTTGTCCAAGGCATGAAGGATTCCGGCCTAGCTTGAGAGGATGGTTATCATGGTGATAGAAAGTTTCTCTCTCTCCCTCCCTCTCTTTCTCCCTCTCTCCCTCTCTCTCTCCCCACCACACTAATTAGTGTTTTGTCTGGTCTAAAGGTTCATTTGTGTCTTGCCTGATTCAGAGCAATGGTGTAGACCAATGCCTTCTCCATAAGATCAGCTGGTTTCAGGCATCATGAAATCATTTTATTTATTTACTTATTTATATTTTTAAATTACTTGGTATTAGGGATCTTGGTATATTATAAAGCACATACACACATGCACACACAAACACACATAGGCCATAAAACCAAATGTACTCAGCCATAGTATTGTCATCTCTTGAGAAATGAAAGGAAGCATGGCTATTTGTTTCATCCAGAATGAAGATTAAAAGTTTTGCATAATCTTTGTGTATATCTATTAATATGCACTCATGCTTGCAAAACTAGAGCTTGCTGTTTGGACTGAAGTAGAAAATTATCTACTATTTCTCCATAGTAGAGAAACTTACAACTGTGATTGCCTGCTGCTTGGTCTAGTATTCCCCCCCTTTATATTTTAAACAACCCTTGAAACAGAGGAAGTTTTCAGAGTATTTTCCCCCTGTAAGGCAGGAAATCCATCCTACGCTACCAGGGAGCTGGATTCTATTCCAAAGCTCACATTACATGCTAATAACACTAACAACCTAACTGGAATGCTCTTGATTCCAATTCTTTATAAAACATCAGGGATCTCCATAATATAAGGACAAGGTAGTTCCGATTTCCCCTAAAAATTTAGTTTGGAGAAAAGATCTGATTTTCATGGTATGAATCATTTTCCACAAGAAATAAAATAAAAATAACAGGTGGGTGAGTGGGTTCTATAGATTTCAGAGGTTGCTGGGAACTAAGGTACCAACACGATTTGAACTAAATCTGATTTGAAGAGAAAACTCATTAACTTTGATTTTTCTCTGGGTTACATTTTTAATAATTGGGCAGTTGTTCTATAAGATAAAGGAATAAAACTGGGGTAGAAAATTAGAGATTTTCCTGAAATTATTGGACTATAGTTTACAGATGGAACTTAGATGGAGTAAATTGTCAGAATTCAGTCATTATTGTAGGCCAGGGTTTTGTGGCTAAAGGTATGGTACAAACCAAACCAACTAGTTCTTAATCAGTAAACCATGGTTAATTAAACCATAGCCTCTCATAATATGGGACTTCAGTCAAGTTGTTTTAGTGTAATCTATTCCCAAAATTTGTTGTAAGGATGCAGAGAGATTAGGAAGGAAGGAAGAACACTTCCCTGAGCTTCTTGAAAGAAAAATGGAATACAAAGGTCATTATTAATTAGCAATTGTGATTAGAAATTAGACTTCTTTAAAAGGATAAATAATTCTTCAGCTGCTCACATTATTTACAAAGATATATATAGCCAAAACCAATCTCATTACTATCATTAAATTTAAGAAATTCAAATCTAAGCAAATTGGGTAATCCTGCAGTCCAGATAAAGCAATGTAAATATATTTTAATAAATAAAAGCCCAATACCATATGTTAATTAGTAAAAAAAAAAGGAGTTAAAGTAGAAAATTAAATACAAATGAAAATTGTATCAATATTTCAATTAGGATGGTGTTACCACTGAACCTTTTGCTCTCTTAAAAAAGGATGAAGAACACAACACAATCTTCTAACACCAGTAAAAAAAAGAGTTGTGGGCTCC
The DNA here is from genome assembly GCF_049901715.1 of Pseudonaja textilis. Lineage (NCBI taxonomy): Eukaryota > Metazoa > Chordata > Lepidosauria > Squamata > Elapidae > Pseudonaja > Pseudonaja textilis. The sequence goes on along the minus strand of NC_141990.1, from coordinate 304,472,276 downwards.
TTAAGCCAAATGTTCCTTATAAATGTCCCTGTGAAATAAGCAGGTGCACCAAAGAATTGCCATTATCACAAAAGAAAGAGTAACATGTATCTGTAAAAGCCAATTTTATAATACTACCAAGGGATAATGATGATAAATGAAACTCAGCCAACCCTCTGGGAGCATTAGTAGTTGTGCTTCTTTTAGCCAGGTTAAAAATTATAGATTGGCATATCCTTCTTGGTTCATTTCACCCCACATTCACAAGAACTACCATCTTTTGCATTCCATAGTCCAGAAAAAGTGACACAATTACATTTTCCAGTTCCCAGCTTGATTTTTAATTTACAATATAATGTAGTTTAGATGAATTATGTCCGTCGTGGGAACTATATATCTCATAGAAATACTGTCATCAGTAAAATTATGCACTTTGGGGGCAATATCATGGAATCTTTTGTCTGTTGGCGTAGTTGTATCAATTCAAAGTTATCACTGGTAGATATGCATCTATTCTGCAGTTTTTACATTCAGTTCACTGCAGATATACATCCAAGATCAGTAGGGCTCTTCTATATATGATCATTTCAGAGCATGAAATTCGTAGTGAAAATCTTTGCAAGTTTTGTTACCAGTTGTAGTCCACTTCTTACATTCACCAGTATGAGTCAGCATCTACTATTGTGAGTCTAGAGCAAACATATGTGACATTTTGCTTGTCACAAGATTAACCATGGGAGTAAGCCTCAACTTTCCTTGTTGTTTTGGCAATTACTAGTAGAATGAGACAATGTCAAACATGTTGCACGTATTTTTATTTCATGTCTACATTTGAGTATCAAACAGATCAGTACTGGTCTGGGTACTCTCAAAATTTTGTTTATACGTAGGATAAAGAGACAATGCAAAATATCAAATCTGCAAGTACCGTAACAAAATAATAGGTAGTCAATGCCTTAGAAGGCAGAATTCAAAATGATCTTAGCTGGGTAAGGAAATAGAAAAAAATGATAGAAATTAAATGCAAACAATTGTGCAGTCCTTCATTTAAGAAACAAGGATCAAATGTACAGCCATAGGAAGGGAATGGGTGGCTTGGGTGCAGTATTTGTGAAAAACAGTTTGGAATTATAACTGTTAACAAACTGAACAAGAATCAATAGTGTAGTATGGCTATGAAAAAGGCAAATATGATTTTAGCTCTTACCAACAAAAGTATGGTTTAATATCATTTTACTTTTAGTTCACGCTTGTCAGATTCCATCTCAAGTTTGTATCCAGCCCCTCACACCAAACTTATAAAGGATTCAGATAAATAAACAGCTTAAAAGAAAGGTAATAATGACACTAAAAAAATATGAAGAGTGATTGAAAGAATTGAAAATGATTAGCTTTAAAGATAAGAAGATTGTGGAAAGCACAAAAGTATTTTCCAAATGCCTGAAACAATGACACACACACGGTCAAGACCTTTTTTTATTATTCCATAGTGCAAGACATGCAATAAAAGATTTAATTTACAGAAATGCATCAACAAATTCTTCTCAGTGATAAGTGTGGGTTTTTTTAGAAAGGTTATAGACTCTCTTTCATTTGAAGTGTTCACGTAGAAGCTGAAAATCCACCTTTCAAAGACAGTTTTAGATTCCTGTTTTAAATGGGAGGTTTTGTGACCACAGTTCACATTTTTTTAAAAAACTGAAGTGGATATATTAAAATGGGTAAAAGAGAGTATATTATTAATAAAAAATGAAACTGTTTTCCAAAAAATCCACTTATAAGTACTCACTTATCTGTGCTGTACTTTTTTTTCAAGAGAGATTAGGCTTGCTTATATAGTTGTTTCAAAATGTGTTGCTAAGCGTTCTTCTATTGAGTGAATGAGTGATTCTGTGCTTTCAACTCTGTCAGGCAGGGTACTCAGTTTGTTTAGCTTAGAAGAACATGATGGACATAGATAAAAGAATGTATCTGAGTTTTTAACCATATCAGCTAGGCTTTTGTTTGCATTTAAGCAGGCAGGATGGGCTTGATTGTCGCATAGGCGGCATTTGAGTAAATTTCACTTTCTTTGATGGTTTCAAGACATCTGAAACATGTGCAGGAGTCTGGGACTCATTGGTAGAGATATTTTTTCTTTGTTTTGGTTTGGAGTTTTTGGCTGGCATGGTCAATGGCAACAGTACACTAAACAATTACAATAGCTAGTTAATGTGATAGGTAGACAGTTACTTAATGAATGTTGGTAATTAATAAATGTTAATTGATATGTTAAAGAAAAATCAAAAGTAAGGTTACTTATTACTAAAAATCAATCAATTATTCAAATCACTCTAATCAAATAATTTTGCTAAGCAACAAACAGCCTAATTAATTACATTAATCACTAAACACTGGTCAATTAAATTCACTAAATCACTAATTTTACTAATCAGATATTCAGTAATCACACTAATATATATACATATACATATACATATAATTTGTTTTCTTAAGTTTCTTAAGTTTAAAGTTGTAGCAACGTTTCGGCAGAATCTCATCTGCCATCATCAGGCTTCTGGGTTCACAGTTCACAGAAGCCTGATGATGGCAGATGAGATTCTGCCAAACGTTGCTACAACTTTAAAAGCACAACTATAATGACGTGGGAAAATACCTGAACAAAGCTGAATACCATACATGTAAGTACTCGCGAAAAGTTAAGAATATATATATATATATATATATATATATATATATATATATATATATATATATATATATATTTGTTTTCTGAGTTCGGTATTTGTATTGATCTTTGGTTCGGGTTTTCTCCCGCGTAAGATTCAAAGTATCTAGGCAACGTTTCGATGAAGTCTCATTCATCATCATCAGGCTTCTGTCTTTGGCTCTGTGCTTTCAGAGTGATGTGAGATTGCAGCTGCTTTCCTTTCTAACTGTCAGTGGGGTGGGATTTGATGGTGGGGGCTTGGCTGTGTTCTGATTGGGTGGGGGTGTCTTCTCATTGGTGGGGGCCTGGCTGTTTTTGATTGGTTGGGGGTTGGCCGTGTTCTGATTGGCTGGATTTCTTGCTGCCCGGCTTCGAGTTCGAGGTCGCGCTGCATCTCCATAGTTGGTGTCGGCTTGCTTCATGTATGGCTCGGAGGGGTTTGGAATGGGCAGTGGTGAGGTTGCAGGTATTCGTCTGTTCATGAGGGTGGGTTTCCAAATGGCTGGGAGGCGGGAGGTGTCATCTCATTTGTTCAGAACCTCAGAAAACAAATATTACACCTCTACGGGGAGGAAACCCACCATCTGATCAGGACTTATGAAAAACTTGAAGTCCAAAGAGCTTCCATTTTATGTGACCTTGCATTCCTATGCAACTGCCGAGATCAAAATTTAATTCCCACAAGCTTCCAACTGAAATTCCACACCAACACAGCAGCCACCAAACGCATCCTAAAAAGAACAGAATTAGCCCTAATCAGAAATGAACTTCACACAAAAAGGTTTCTCCTAGACCAAATCAACAAAGATCTCCTCACACTCCACCTGAAACTCAGCAACAAGATTCACCCCCTACTTTGGGACAAATCCAAACAACTTGCTGTCTGGAGAGCCAAACACAGACCTCCCTCAAGACAAACACACACACCAACAAACTCAAGAAACTACAACAACGCCAGAAACCAACTCCTCCCCCCACAGCCACACATGAAACAAACAGTGCACAACATCTCAGACAAGATCCTCACTGAAGCTGAAACCAAGGTCCTTTCAAAAGGATTCAACTTTGCTGTCGCCCCCAAACACATCCCCACAGAAACCATCATATGTGGAGTTGAAACCAGCCTGACCAAAACCAACCCTGATGATGCTAACAAAATCAGACTTGAAATCACCAACATCCTCTGCACTAGCAAACCACCCAAAAGCAACTTATCCAAAGAAGAACAAACTGCACTACTTAACCTGAAAGAAGACACCAGCATAATAATCCTACCAGCAGACAAAGGCAACGCGACAGTGGTTATGAACACATCTGACTACCAAACCAAGTTAACCAACCTACTCCAAGACCCCGCATACAAACCCCTAAAGACAGACCCCACCACCTACCTAGAAAAAACTACCAAATCCAAAATAAAAACCTCCCCATCAGTGAAGAAATCCAGCAACGAATCATACCCAGAGAAAAAATCATCCAGATGCCCCAAGCTTTATGGTCTCCCCAAAATACACAAAGAAGGAACCCCACTCAGACCAATAGTCAGCTCCATAGGCTCACCTCTACAAAACCTAGCCAAATTTCTCGCCAAACAACTACAACCTTATGCAGAATCCATCAACTCACACGTAAGAAACTCATTCCAATTCATCGAGATCATAAAGAAACAAAACTTACAACCTAGCGACCTACTAGTAAGCTTCGATGTCATATCCCTCTTCACCCAAGTGCCAATAAAAGAAGCCTTGACAGCCATCCAAAACAAATACAACCCCCCCCAAGCACATCCTAGATCTAACCAACCACTGCCTATCCAATACATACTTCACCTACAATGGACAAAAATACAAACAAATAGAAGGAGCACCCATGGGATCACCCCTCTCACCTGTCATCGCAAACCTCTACATGGAACACTTTGAAACACAAGCTCTAGAAAAATACAACCACAAACCAAACTCTGGCTCAGATACGTAGATGACACCTTCATAATCTGGCCACATGGGAAAGAAAAACTGAACAACTTCCTCACACACCTCAACAGCCTACACCCCAAAATACAATTCACCATGGAAACAGAAGCCAACAACCAACTTCCTTCCTAGATGTCTTGGTATACAAAAGATCCAATGGCTCCCTAGGACACACCATCTACCAGAAGAAAACACATACTAACCACTATCTACATGCACTCTCACACCACCACCCAGCACAGATCAATTCCGTAGCCAAGACACTCATCTCCAGAACAAAATGCTTAGCCGATGAACAACACCAAAAAACCGAACTACACACTCTCACCAACGTACTTGCAGCCAATGGATTCCAAAGAAAGAAGATTACCCACCTAATCCAAAAAGAAACCCCAACCAAAATCCAAGACAGAGAACAAGAAAACGGCAAAGCCCTCCTCCCATATATAAAAGGCACTACAGACAAAATTAGCAAGATCCTCCAAAACACAACATCAAAACAGCATTCTGCACAAACAGAAAAATATCCACCATCCTAAGAAACCCCAAAGACAAAATCGAATTAGAAAACCAAGGAGTATACGAAATCCCCTGCACTGCCTGCCCTACCACATACATTGGACAAACTAACAGAAGAATAAGTGCACGCATTGAAGAACATAAGAACTCAATCAAAAAGAAGAAACGACCTCTTCCCTGGTCCAACACCTCAAAGCCACAGGACATGAAATTGATTTTAAAAATACCAGAACTATCGCCAAAACCGAACACTTCAACAGCAGAATAATCAGAGAAGCCATAGAGATAGAAAACGCCCACACAGCATGAACAAACGAGATGACACCTCCCGCCTTCCAGCCATTTGGAAACCCGCCCTCATGAACAGGCAGTACCTAACATGAAGAAGGACACCAGACCCACACCCATGAGAGCCACACAAGATGCCACCACCACACTTCCACGTAGAAAACAGACTCCCACCCACTCAGAAGATGAGACACGACCATGGACCAGAAGCTGCACTGCAGCTGCATCACTACCCACTTCAAACCCCTCCGAGCCATACATGAAGCAAACCGACACCCACTATAAAGATGCAGAAGAACCACGAACTCGAAGCCAAACAGCAAGATCACAACTCACCAGCTCAAATCCCCCAGCAACTAAGACTAACCTGAGCACAACCAAGCCCCCACCTGAACAGAACACGCCTCCAACCAATCAGAACACGGCTAACCCCCCAACCAATCAGAACACAGCCAAACCCCCTACCAATCAGAACACACCCCCACCCAATCAGAACACAGCCAAGCCCCCACCCAATCAAGTCCCACCCCCACTGGCAGTTAAAAGGAGGAAGCAGCTGCAATCTCACATTACTCTGAGAAGCACAGAGCCGGAGACAGAAGCCTGAAGATGATGAATGAGACTTCATCGAAACGTTGCCTAGATACTTCAATCTTACGCGGAGAAAACCCGAACAACCAAAGATCCACATACAAATACCGCGAGAACCTCAGAAAACAAATATATATATATATAAAGTGAACAGAAGCCTGTGGCCATCACATGCTAAAATATATAGTTTGATACAAATAGTACATAGGTTACATCTAGAAACAGCAATTAGTTCAGATCATTCCAACCCTTTTATTTCAATGTTTCAACTCTCCGTGAAGAACTATTTTGTTTTAATCGGTGATTTATTTTAAATTAGCAGCTTTACAGAGAGCAATGAGCGTCATGTTAACATCTAATACCCATACCATTAGTTTAAAAACTGTACACATTTCTGAAGATATAATTACATCTTTCCTAACTATCTAAAGAGTGATTTGGGAAGTTAAAGACACCAAAGTAACACCCGAAAGAGTTTTAGTGTGTGGGAAAGCAAGAGATCAACAAGAAGCATTTTCTGTCACTTAAGAGGGTAATGAAAAGACTTCAAATCTCAGGAAAAGGGAGGAAACCACAAATTTGAGGGGATAGAATTGTAGAACCCATTCTGTATTTTTCATTCAAATAAATGATTTTTTTTAACTGGAATCACACACTGGGAAAAAGAATTATTCAGGTTTCCACCTGAAGCTAGCTAGGTGCCAAGGTGTGTGCCATGGTTATCCTGCTATGATCAAGCAAGACACGTTTTTAATTTAAAAAGTGATGAAAAACAGATCAATACACTAAAGCTATCCATGCTACATTTTTTAAAGAAGAATCAAAAGTCTCATCGAAAATTGAAAAAGAGGATAAGGCTGGATCAGTATTTGAGACCATTGACAGGTACACCTGCTCTTTCAGTTGCAAAGAGGTTTATATTACCCACTACATGAATTTAGCGTCTGGGTAAAATAGTTTATGCATCCATTCTATCTGGGAGGAAAGACTAGCAGGATGGGGAAAGTTATTAATGACTGGTGCAGAGGGACTGAAGAAAATACTACTGGGCTGCCAAGGTGCCAGAGAAAAATAGTTGAGACTGTTTAATCTTCCAAACTCAATTCAAAAGATGGCAAGATCATGTGGTGTTTTTTTTATTCAAGTCTCTGACAAATCAGTGCAGCAGTCATGGAACAAACTCTCAGAATGATGGGCTTGGATCACAAGGCCAGACAATCTGTGTATATTAATACAGCCTTAGAAATGTTTGTCCTTTAAAGAATGTAATAAAAATATCACCCAGAAAAATATTTTGACACTGAAATCGCCCTTGTTACTCATGTGGGTGTTTATAAAAGCATGCAAGTCTCCATAGGATCTCCCGGCAGGGGAAATTAGTAGGAGGCAAAAAGGGGTTAAGTTTAGGAAATAAACTCCAGGTTTCCAGAACTGGGAGTAACACTTTTATTAACAATCCTTGCATTTGAGCAAAAAAAAAAAAAATAGTGTACATGAGACTGCTAAAAACAAGCAGCAAGAAGGCAAAGGAGTTGCTGCTTGGCTAGCCATTCCTATATTCCAAACCACCAGGGGTGGGCTGCTGGGGGTTTGCAGGGGTTTGGGAGAGCCCCTAACTAAGATTCTGTGCAGTTCAGATAACCCACAAATCCCATTCCTGGCTGGCCCCGCCCACCCCTCCCCTCCACTTCTAGGAGTCCCCACACGGCCCGTTTTGGATTCAGGAAAGTGCAGGGCATGCGCGAAGGCTCAGGGAGGTGAAAAATGGACCTCCCAAAAGTTCAAGAAAGCCATAAATGGGCCTGTTTCTGGCTTCCAGAGAGCCTCTGGAGCTCAGGGAGGCCATTTTCGCCCTCCTGGAGGCTCAAAGAAAACCTTTGGAGCCCAGGGAGGGCAAAAATGCCTTCCCCCTGCCCTGGTGCAGGAGATCGACTAGGCCATGCCCACCATGGCCATACTCACCCAGCAACCAGGCAGAGAACCCTTTGCTAAAAACAACCCCTCAACCCACTCCCTATACACAAAGACAGGCACACACACACACACACACACACACACACACACACAGAGGGGGGAGGGAGAGACATTTGAAATGCCATGTAGGGCAGGGCAAAACCAGAAATGCATGATGGGCAATTAGCTCCGGCTTCTCTTTTTTTTCATAGTTCAACCTCAGTAGTTGAAACCTCCATAAGCCTTCTGGGTTTGTTCCCTCATGAAACATTTACAAGAGGATTATCTCACCTCCCTCTTCCTTTTTTTGAAAAAAAATATTCATCTGGCAAACTGACAGATTATTAGAATGCAAAAATCTGTTAGACAAGGTTGAGGTTTTCACATGCATGTCAACTTTAGAATTTTTTTATATGACTTATAATCAATTTAATCATAAACTATTTATGGCAACAATTCACACATTTATATATGGTATTGGGTGTTATTGAGTGATAATTCACAAATGGTGAGCTATTGAGTGAGACAAGTAAGTGAGTTTTTGCTTTGGGTCATTCTACAAAACAGACCTTTGTGAAACTACTTTCTGCAAGTGCCACTAACATATTAGAAGAAGTGCCATGGCAGTAGGCTTTGTTTGATGCTCTTAAGTTATCCATGATTTCCAGGGATTTTGAGTAGTCTGGGCATTTTTTCCTTTAATTTTATCCCATTAATCTTCATTATTAAAATATTCATTTAGTACATTCACCATTCATAACCGCACTGAGTACAACATTCCCCAATCTGGTGTCCTCCAGATATACAGTATTTTATTTTAAGTTTTGTCATTTCCAATCCTAGCTCAGAATGATTAAAAAAAACATCATTACCCAACGCATGCGCAGGGGATGCAGAAGTAAAATACTGAGTATCAAAAACTTAAAAGATACTAGCATCATTAAGTACTCTATATACCATATACCTTACCCTCAGGGTAATTAAATATTTAATTGCAGCGGTTCTTTTCCTTCCTTCCTGGTTCTAATCAGTGATGATGGGGGAATATAAACAGCAAAGCAATTTCTCCTTTGTAAGGTACCATAAGGTCCTGTGCTTTTTCTCCTTCTGTTAAGCCATTGGGAGAGATTGTTTGATGATTTGATATCAACAATATGCTGACGATATCCTACTGGTCAGCACTGGAGATGGTACCAGTGGCTTGATCCAGTGTCTGGATGCAGCAAGGGATGGTTGGGATGAGATAGGCCAGAAGTGTCAAACTCAAGGATCTAGCCTGCAGGGTGCTTAGATCTGGCCCGTGGGACTGGCCTGGAAATAGCAAAGGACCAGCCCGCAGTGTCGTTAGCAAAAATGGGGTGCGGTGGGCACCCGTGGCCTCCCCGTGCCCCATTTTGGCCAGCAGGGTGCTGCAGGAAGGCATCCTCCCATCTCTCCGCCTCCATGGAGGACAACTACAATGCTGATCCAACCCTCCAAGAAATCCAGTTTGACACCCCTGACATAGGCTGAAGTCCTGGATTTACAGCTTTTGCTGGATGGGCAAAGATAGGCTCTGGCTAAGAAGGTTTTTGCCCAATTTAAGCTGGTATGTCAGTTGCCAACTTAGCTGGAAGAGAAGTATCTGACAATAATGACTCAGATCCTTACCACCAGTTGTCTGAAGTACCACAATATCTACACAATCCTGCTTCCGAAGATCATTCAGAAGCTTCCATTAGTCCAAAATGTAAGAGCAATCATATACTTCTTGTACAAGTTTTAAATATTACCTGGGATTTTAAGTTTCAATTATTTATTTAAGTATAGATGTTTTGTTGCAAATTATTGATCCATTTGTGATGGACTAAAATATACATAAATAAATGTATTATACCAACACCACTTCTCCCAATTGTCTAAGCAATTGAACCAACAGTTGTTTTACGAAGTCAAATCATTGAACAAAAGAAACTTTTGTACAATAAACTCTAAATCAGATTCTTAAAGCCCTGGCAAAAGTGTTATCATAATTAAGTCAGGCAAGACAGATGCAGAAATAAATAATGTGGATAATTTCCATAAGGCATTTCTCTGGAAAATGCTGTTAACCTCTAAGAACACTAGAGTGATAATATTTATGATACCCAATAATTAATTCATCAAGAAGAAAAAGAAACATCTTGCTTACAGCGATACTTTCAAGAGACTTTAAGGACACCACTAGTTATTAATTTTTCTGCAAATTATATTAAAAGAGAAAGATTAAGATTTAAATCCTGTAGTTTATGGGGTGGCATGCATGATTGATGAGTGGCATATTTTCTCTTGCCCAGTGGCAAGACAAGCAAGATTCATTTCAAGCAGAAGATGTTTTTTTTCTTGGGTATACAGCCACCATTATCATTTGACTCACTGTCTATCCACTGCAGAGTAAAGACCTCTTCTACATGTTTCCAACCAATACGGTCCTGAGCTTTCTTCTGCCAATTGAGCCCATAATACTTGCTGATATCATCGATCTATCTTGTTTTGGGTCTCTTTCATGGGTATACAGCATTACCATAAAACTCTAGAGACTAGGACTATTAGGTTCCAGAATTCTTGGCCAATTAAGACTTAATGTGGCTGGAAATTCTGAATGTTGCCATACATCTATAAAACCCCATCTTAGGAATGAAAGAATAAGGGGACTTTGATGCATTATCAACAGCAAGTAAGAGCTGAGCTTGAATGCTATTTTTAGTTGTGTATGCTTTAAAATAATTCTGAAGAAGTGCTTTGGACTTCACCCAAGTGCAAGCATAGCACTGTTTTGCTATTCATTAAAAGCAGCCCATCTTTTTTCAGGCTGCAGCACAACTCTGAACATAAGATGCAGTTGTTCTATGGAGTTGACTTTTCATACATGTGAACAATTCTCTAAATTCTACCTTCCAACTGTAAGGACAATTTCCAGAATTCTCAATAATGATTGTGCTGATTCATGGTCATGCTGGGAGCTGATTTCCTGCATAAGAGGAGATAGAGTAGAAAAAGATGTTTTGAGCATTGTTTTTCCATAACAGTTACTATTCTGTCGTTATTAAGTGCTGTATTGTTCACTGAGCAAAAGAACATAAAACTCCTGAATCTGGTCCAAAAGCCATTTAATCCAAAACCTTTCTCTTCACAATAACATTTACATAGTAAATGTTGAAACATACAAGTTGAATCTGAAAGTGGCAGCCATCTTTGTGCTTCACAATTACTTAAGCAAGGGAATGCTGACTTCAAACCTGGTGCAATTACCAAGATTTTCAAAACCAGTGGTACGATTCCTTGCCTATGAATTTTTATCTACAAAAGATATTTTTTTTGAGGACAGATCTGATTCCGATGAATCTCGTTCTATAGAAGGTCAGCACTGTTATTAGTCAGGGTAACTCTGAAAGTTACTCTTTCAGGTAAGATGATGGAAGCCAGAACTGTCTGTACAAAAGGCCTGACATGTGCTTTTTTTAGTAAGCGGACTATGAAGTAGAGGATGCAGTCCTGTTTCCAAGTCTTTAAAGAAGATTCAGCTGCTGTCAATAATGGGAGAGGTAATGTGGTAGAATGTAGTCTAAACCTCAAGGCAGAAAGGACAGCTTTCCAGAAGAGCAAGCGAGTATGAAGTTTAGATAGTTTGGCTGGGGGGAAGAGGATCAAGACTGATCCTCCCTGGGAGTTCTCGGAATATATCTTTAATGATGAAAGTGGCTTGGCAAGATTCCTGTCTGTACGTGAGGAACAATAACGGGAACTGCTCTGAAATAACTCAGCATGTCTTTCTTGGTTTTCGGTGCCTAATAGGTGCCATCTTGACCTTTTCTTCAAGAAGCAAGATAACATGGGACAACCTTGATCCTTGATTCTGCTTCAATGGGTCAATACAGAAACTACATACAGTTGTCCCTTTTATAAGTAAAAGGTGGAAAAGTAATTGCCAGGAGCAACAGCATTTAAACCTGCATTACCTGTTGGGATTCAAAAAAATTTACTACTGGTTCTGTGGGCATGGCTTGGTGGGTGTGGCAGGGGAAAGATACTGTAAAATCTCCATTCCCACCCCACTCCAGGGGAAGGATATCCCCATTCCCTCCCCACCCCACTAACCAGCTTTCCAGCTCTGTTCTCCTGGGCAGAGCAACAAAAGAAGACCCGGCCGATCAGCTGGGACTCAGGAGGCAGAGAATAGATGGGGGTGGGTCCAGTCAGAGGTAGTATTTGCCAGTTCTCCAAACTACTCAAAATTTCTGCTACCGGTTCTCCAGAACTGGTCAGAACCTGCTGAATACCACTTCTGCTGTTGCCTAAAGAGGTGCTTTCATTAGAGAAACCAAATGAACATAGCATGGCTGCACTTCGTCTAACACGCTTCAGTACTGCATTTAATCAGAATGGAGCAGAGTGCAGGTACAAAACAACAACACAAGACTGTATGGAGTTGGGAGAGGGAAAGAGAAAAGGGTTCCTTACATAGGAGATTTATCTATGCTCGTATTTCCAATTTTGTAGTTGTGGAAAGAAACACGGTATAATTTTTCAAATCAACTTAAATGGGTAGATGGGAGGATTAAATATAATTTCAATAGTATATATTCATGGCAGCTGCCTCATCTCCTTCTCTTCTTTCCATATTATGTCTTGGTATCATTTTTTTCTTATAATTTTATTTAAAAGTTTTAATACCTGGATGTCAGGAGAGAAAGATTTGTTCAAGCCGTAATTTTCACAAAGACAGTAGGTTTGCTCACTTCCTCTCTCAAGCACTGTTTTTGGAAATGGCTTAAAAATAGCTTTTTTTGGTATTAGGAATTTCCAGAAGGACAAGTTTTATTATACTGGTTGACTTCTAATCCATCATGAAAGAAGATTTATGTAAGTTTAAAACTTAAGGAAAACTTTTTTTAAAAAAAATGGTAAAGAAGCAGTGAAAGTGCAATTAGAATATTGATTTTGGAAAGATTTTAATCAAACTAAGCAGCCCGATAGACTGGGAACAAGACTCCAAAAAGGTTATAAGAAGATTTCTTGTTGTTTGTTTAAAATCTTATTAAAATATATAAAGATATGAACTTGTGTAAGAAGTGTACAAAATGTCTTCCTGGGAAATGTCCTGGATAAGAGAAAAACATAATAAGAGGAGATCTTGGAAGGTTTGTTACTAGAGGGAACCAGAAAGATTTTAATTAAAGGAGAATTCCCACTAATATGGAATGGAGAAAAATATTTTAACTCTGGAAGAATTTAGGAATATTTGGCAACAATGCACTCAGAACTTATTTTTTAACTGACTGATACAATAAAAATGGGCCTAAAAGGATAGAAGAGAATATAGTTGAAAATCAAACTGTTTTGTATATGGATTTGAAACTGACAGGAAATTAGAATGATATTGAAAAGTTGTACAAGACCAACAAATGGTACTGGCTGAGATGTTAATAATTAAAAGCTTACACAAATAAACCAGAAAAATAAATTAACTCAGAAAAGTGACTTGGACAATTTTCTTACTTTGGATTTACAAAAGAAATGTGCTACAGTATATCTGTACCTATCAAGGAATTCCTGAGGAAATGCAAAGAGAGAAGTCACCAATAAATGAAGATATTGTCTTTTCTCTAATTAAAAGAGTCAGTTTACCCATCTCAGCAAGACCTGTCAATTTCATTACCATACTTTTTGTATTGTTTATTATACTGTTGAAGATGTGGTAGAATATAGTCTGGATTCCCAGGACGGGGTGTGGGCATTCCAGAAGATCAAGAGACAGCAAAGTTTAGACAGTTTGGGCAAAAAAAAAAAAAGAGCAAAAATACTCCTCTCTAGAACTTCTCAGAGTTCATCTTTAATGATGCAAGTGGTTGCTTTAGGTTGGCAAGATTTCTGTCTGTAAAAGAAATGGCTTAGAAGTAATTTTACATGTCCGTCTTGATTTTTGCAGCCTGGCAGAAGGTGCTTCTTTAGGCACAAGAAAACCTGCTGTTTTGCACTGCTTCAGGGTTTTTACTGCAATAGAGAGCCATTTTCTCTACAGGTGAAGCCTGAAGGTAGCATTTGTTGCCACTCTTCAAAAGAAGCTATTGCATCTTTTAAGGGAACTCCACTGAGAGCTTCTTCCTTCTCACTGTACAAAGAATAAAATGCGAACAGTCTTACAAAGATGCTTCAAGGATTTCATGGGTCTCCTGCAAGGCCTTCATCTGAAAGCCATTGTGCTCGTCATTATGGATATAAGGAAACCTGGGGAGTTATGGAATTTATTTAGGAACTGACCTTTTATCCTGTGGTCCAGTCTTGATTCATCCGTTTTAATCCAGTGATTAAACAGATTAAACAGATAAGGGACCTTGTAGGTCATCTAGTCCAATTCCCTGCCCAAGCAGGAGACTCTACACCATTTCTGACAGATGGGAGTCCAATCTCTTCTTGAAAGTCTCAAGTGATAGTGCTCCCACAACTTCCGAGGGCAAACTATTCCATTGGTTGATTATTTAGATTAAACCTGGGGTTTTTCTCATATATAAAGTGTTTACTGTATGCCTTTTCTGGAGCCTTCCAGAAGCTTTGAGATGGATTCCCAAAGTAAAGTCACCACTGCCAATGGTCCTGCTGGCTGGGCATTCTAAAAGCTATAATCCCAAAGAGGAGAAAGAATTGGCTTCTGCAATAAAATGGACTGCTCCTTTAGGACTGCAGGATGAGAAACTGCACACAAAATGTGTGTATATTTAAGAAAAATTGTGTGCAAATAATATTACAAAAAAAAACCCTGTAAAAAGTAGAAATCCATGTGTTTATTTGCATACTGTATTTATTTACTTAAAATTGTATGAATCAACTGTCTTAAAACACAACTCTGGAAAGACATAAACACAATAGAGAAATTGTGTGGATTTTTAATGGAGTTTCCTCCCTCCTACTCATAAATTAATGGGGAAAGGGGGAAAGGAAAAATTTCTGCAGCAGAAAATAGACAAATTGTAGAAAGCGAAATGGATAGATTCATTCAAGTCTGACATTTAGGCCCTGGAATTCTAAGGTCACCTCTCTAGTGACTCATGAAACAATTATCCAACTATTTTACCATGCATTCAGTGTCTTACTTTTCACTCACATATAGGTGTTTCTGTATACTTTTCTGTATTGCATACAATTTGATCCATCATTTTCAAAGTGTGATTAATTTGCATTAAATGTAATGCAAATGTGTCCCTGTCTTTGAACTAAGTCCTTGACTGTCACCTAATGTGAAATCTGATCATAAAAATAGTCAGATGGCAATCCAATGAACCTCTAATGTACACTGCAGTACTGCATATCCAAGCAGGCTTTGTGTAGCAAGGACAATACTGGTGTTTGTACTAAGCGTGAAAAACCAGATCACAACAGAGCCATTTTCTAAAGGGCCTTTTACTTGGCTCCAGCAAAAAGAACATTCTGTAAAGTTCAGCACCAACGTAAGCGCATTGTATTTTACGTGACTCTGCAGAGCCAATAAAACTGGTTCTTGGCCAACTGTGTTCCTTCAACAGGGTTCTCTAAAAGACTTCAGCAATAATAAAAAAAGACTAACCCAAAGATTATTGCTAATTACACTCATATTGATTGGCCAGGAACAAACTCAATCTAAGGTAGGGAATATGCCAGCATTCTATGCAAATGCGGAAAGGCCATATGGCTGGCTGGGTTGTAAGGACAGAAAAATCATAGCACTGTTCAGACATTTCCTGATTGCAGGGAAGATGCAGAGCCATGTTGTATTAGCTATACAGTATCCTGAAATAAATCCATTGGAGTGTTAAAACACTTTGTATCTGGATGCTAGGGTTGCAAAAACTCAAAGCATGATGTTTTAAATAAGTTGCCACATCATTGGCAGTGTTCCAATATTTGAGGAAGTGGTCAAGCTATTTTCCAAGGCTCCTTAAGGCCAGACAAGGAATAATGGATTGAAACTGATCAAGGAGAGATTTAACCTGGAAATAAGGAGAAACTTTCTGACAGTGAGAACAATCAACCAATGGAACAGCTTGCCCTCGGAAGTTGTGGAAGCGTAGTCACTTGAGACTTTCAAGAAGAGATTGGACTGCCATTTGTCAGAAATGGTGTAGCATCTCCTGCTTGGGTGGGGGGTTGGACTAGATTGACTTACAAGGTCCCTTCCAACTCTGTTAATCTGTTAATTGAAGGCTGAGCACAAGAATCCAAACTACACAAGAAACAACCAGGACTTAGATTCTAAGGAAGGGGGGTGTTGAGGTAATTCCCCTTTAGGAGAATGAGTGCATACAGGGAGACATATAAAGAGTAGTATTTGAATAATACACACACAGTACACAGATATACTGTACAGTAAATGTAGGTGTTTACTTCCAGAAAGTTTAAGCAAAGTTCAAAATAAGCAGTCCAAAGTCATTCATAGGTAAATCAGTCAGTTTTTCAATCCAGGGATAATCCAATAACAAATTCCAGTTTCAAAAACAGTTCAGTAACAAACTTACATCAAATCCAGAAATAGCAGTCAATTAGGAAAAATGGAGGAACGGCAATACTTTCCAACAGAAGGAAACAGAGATACACTCACACTCTCTTCTGAGACTCAGACTAAGACTAAAACAACCCAGGTTTCTGGCTCCTTCTTATGGCCATTTGAGTAACCATACCCAATTGCAGTTTTTAGCATGCTCTTAAAGAGATAGTATTAAAATGTCTATCCTGGTTTATATATTTCTAATCCAAATATATAAGGTGACTTATATTCCTAACAGTGGGGTTAATTTTTTAAATTATATTTTGGCATCCATAACATTGTATGGTAGCATATGGTGCTGTTATCTGCCTAAAGTGATTGCAAGTCTCTGCCAGTTAAGGTTCAAGTTAAAAAAAAAAACACCAGATGATAAGTGAAATAAAATAGCCAGGCTGCAAAAATGATGCATTAAAGGTTGATAGTCAGGTTATAGGAATCTGAAACATAGGACCAAATAACAGACAATGTACTGACATTGTTTCTTCTCTGTTCTACTGTGAACCAAAAACTTCTAAGTTTCAGGCCGTAGAACATAATAACTTTATTGATCAAATGATTAATTTACCCTTGATTAGGCTTTCCTTACATTTAATTGTTTCCTGGTGTATCACCATTTCCATACTTATCAGCATTTCTGAAGACACAATGAGGGCTGATTCTCAGAGTTGGGTCTTCCTCTTCATAGTTCTTGCAAAAGTGTACTGTTTTTCTTTCCCTTATTACATCTGGACACCTACTAGTAGATTCACAGCAATGCATGTAATCCATGTCCATTTAAGGCTCTCAATTGTGTGTGATACACAAGCACTGCCCCTTTTCAAATATCCTGCTCAATGTGCAGATACCTGGGAGAACCCTATAGAATGCAGTTGTTTATTCATTTTGGAAGCATCACAATTTTTAAAAAGGCACACTATACGACAGGGGTGTCAAACTTGATTTCATTGAGGGCCACAATAGGGTTGTGTTTGGCCTCAGGGGGGTGGAGTGCACATGGCTGGGCATGGCTAGCTTGACATCACTCATATTGGGGGCACCTGTGGTGGCCCGAGCACTCTGCCAGAGAAAATGGGCTCACAAGCTCCATTTTCAGCTGTGACCGCTTCCTGCAAACCTCTGAAAATGGAGCTCCTGTGACCCTCCCAGGTTCTATTTCCATTGGCAGAGGCACCTCAGACCAGTCCTTCATTGTTTCCAGGACAGCCGTGCAGGCCAGATCTAAGCACCCTGTTCTGACCCAATCCTGTTACCAGCAAGAAAATCTCAAACAAACACAGCAACTCAAACCTTCTCAGCTTTAATCTACAAATAACTTCCTTGTAGATAAAAGATGGCTTGCAGCCAATTAGTCCAACCAGAAAAGCCTTGACAGAATTCTTCAGATAAGTTGGAGTCTCCACACACAATGCTGAGTCCTTAGAACATTTTTGCTTTCTGCAAAAGCAAAAACTTTTCAAAACCGGGTTTATATTCCTTGGAGGGAGGGCCATTACGTTGCATCCTTACTCCTGAGTTGGCTGTGCTGCTCCAGATGTTCTCTTCTACGAGTCATCCTGAGCTCATGCGCACTTGGCACAGGTTCCTCAGGAACCTTCTCATCACTGCTGCCAGCCCCCACAATCCCTGAAGGCAGCAGTCCATTCTCTGATGGTCCTGGCCCCTCATCAGAGTCATCGCTCTCAGCCATCTGCACCTGCTGCCAGCTAACCACAACACACCCTGAGGATCAGATCCAGCCCCCGGGCCTTGAGTTTTTGGTACCCCTGCTATACGACATAAAATGCAATATTAAAATATGTACAAATTAAACAAATCTTGCCCAGATACTAGCAACATTGTCTTCTGTTTTACTGCCATGAGTGGAAAGATCATTCCATAGAGCGACACCACAATTGAAAAAAGATGCCACCCAGGTCCCCTCAGATAGCATTATTTCTTAGTAGGAACTGCAAGAGCATTTAGGATGGGAAGAAACAAATGGAGACAAGCAGTTCCACAAATAACCTATTTGTGCACCTACCGTGTTTCTCACAAAATAAGGCCAGGCCTTATTTTTTTTGACCCTCGCAAAAACGGCTAGGCCATCTTTTCGAGGGTGACTTAATTCCCCCCCTTGCATCCTCGGGTGGGTGGGCGGTGACAGCTTGGATGTTGACCTCGGCATTGGTGGGGCACTTCGTATTGGGAGACCTTCCGCCACCATTGCTTTTCCTTCTCCTTTGCTGCCGCAGCGTTTGGCGCAGCCACATGCAGCCAGTCAGGGCTCCTCCCTGCAACCAAAGCCCTGTGGAGACACTTGGCTTCAGGTGCTCCTGTCGCCGCCTTCCCTTTGCCTTTAAGGTAAAGCCAATTCTTTTAAAAACGACACCCTACTACAACAAAGCCTCCCCTGCCCGAGAGGACAGCCCAACCTCACGTGGGAAGGCAAATCTCCCAGGGCTTCAGCGCAAGATCGGCCTACCTCGGGAGAAGTGCCCAGCCGCCATCCCTGCCTGGCGCCGGGCAGAGCATGAAGAGCTTTGCCTGGGGCACCCAGAGCAGCTGACAGGTGAGCCCTCCTTCCTGGCAGCAGAGCTCTCACCAAGGCAGCGAGCGCCTCCCCACCGGACCCTCCGCTCATCCCGCCAGGGCCGCACCAGAGCCATGCGGGCTGGGCAGAGACAGGAAAATCAGCTGCGGGTGCGTGCCCGCCTGCCAAGCAAAAGAGCCAGGCCGACTTGAGCTTGGCTTCCTTCCCAAGTCCCTCCAGCACGAACCTAAAGGTGCCGCTGGGAGAGGCTGCCCGAGGCAGTGATAGTGCCCACCCATCCGTGGACAGGGAGGCGAGGTGATGGCAGCACTGCTTCCCTGGCTGGCGGAGAGAGCCCAAAGCCCCCCGTTCTTTCCACCCCTCACCCAGCTCGTTCCCATCCCCATGCATTTCCAAATGCGCCAACAGCTCCAAACGCTGCAGCAGAATGGGCATCAGGCAGAGGCGCTGACTCGATGGGGCTCAGATTGGAGGAGGTCGTGGTGCAGGCCATCACCTTGCCTCCCTGTCCACGGATGGATGGGAGCTATCACTGCCTCGGGTGGCCTCTCCCAGTGGCCCCTTTGGGTTCGGGCTGGAGGAACTTAGGAAGGAAGCCAAGCTTGGGTCGGCCCAGCTCTTTCACTTGGCAGGTGGCCGCACACCCGCGGCTCACTTTCCCAGCTCTGCCCAGCCCGCATGGCTCCAGCGCAGCCCTGGTGGGCCGATCCTGCGCTGCGGCCCCAGGAGATTCGCCTACCCATGTGAGGTTGGGCTGCCCTCTCGGGCAGGGGAGGTTTTATTGTAGTAGGATGTCATTTTTAAAAGAATTGGCTTTACCTTTGAAGGCAAAGGTGGCGACAGGAGCGCCTGAAGCCAAATGTCTCCACAGGGCTCCGGTTGCAGGGAGGAGCCCTGACTGGCTGCACGTGGCTGCGCCAAATGCCTCAGCGTTGCTCTAACGCTGCGGCAGCAAGGGAGAAGGGAAAGCAACAGTGGCGGAAGGTCTCCCGATATGAAGTGCCCCACCAACGCAGGCAGCACCATATCCGGGCATGCAACAAAAGTACTTCCTAATGGCAAGCCCCCAACAGTGCCCCCCCCCCCCATTTCACATGTTTAATATGGGCCTTAATTTGGGGGGGGTCTTAATTTGATTTTATGTCAATAAAACATGGTGAGGCTTCCTATTGGTGGAGGCCATATTGTTTGAGAAACATGGTAGTCAGCTTTATGACTTATTTCTTGATGGTAATGATCACTGTAAACATCAATAGCTAATGGGAAGATTCAGCTGTTATTGAGTTCAGGTGGAATTTCTGAAGAATCAATAATTATTGCCGTGCCTGTGAAGTAACAGGAATGAAAACATTAAATGCTTATTTTATAGAGCATATTATCAATATTTATACACTATAAATATGAATAGTGGTGATCCCACTAATTATACTAATGTATAGAGGCAAACAAAGATTGAATTTCACAATTGTTCCTATATATAGATATCACTAACAACATGGATTGAAAGATGTGTAAGCTGTATGATATTTGGGTTGGATTGTTGTTGGTGTTCAGTCACTAAGTTATGTTTGACTTTTTGCAACCCCATAGATTATAGCATGCCAGACCCCCTGTCCTTAATTACATCTCGGGGATTTACTTTTCAATAACAAACAATTGTTATATGTCCATGTGCAATAAATAGGTTAACTACAAGAATTAATTTCAGTTAGCAAATTTATTTAATTTAGATTGTGAATTTTATATCATATCCTTATTTAAGTAGTTATTTAGTTTGCCCAGATCAGAGTTTCTCAACCTTGGTGACTTGAATGTAGGTGGACTTCAACTAGCTGGGGAATTGTGGGAATTGAAGTCCACACATCTTAGAAGTTGCCAAGCTTGAGAAACTCCAGCCTAGGCCAAAATCAATGCACTCTAAATGGAAATAACCTGTCAGCTTTATTTAGGACTTCTACACTAGATAGAAAGCCATCTTTGCAATAATGGAGGGAATAATAAAATTTGGCAACTTAAATAAAGCTTTAAATTGCTGGCACAATTAACTCAATGTTTACCTACTAAAAGAAATGAAGGAAAGCACTATAGCTATTCCATTTACTCTAGTCTGTGGTTACCCGATCCTTCCTTCTAAACTACAGTGTGCAACATAACTGGAGACCTGCTGGCCTTAGCAAGTGGATTAGGAGACAAATTACTTTCTTGAAAAAGATGAAACGAATTGTGACCGCAAGGTGTTTACTTATTTTTATCCAAGTCTTCTCATAAATGTTTATTTTTTATTAAACAAATTACTATGGTTGCCCAATTCACTGTGGCTCTGCATGGCCTACATTAATTTTACATTTTACTTATGTTCCAGTTCAATACAGAAGGCCCTTCTGTTAACAGACAGTTGTAGAATCACTACATACCTTCAGCCCTGTTCAAAAAGGTTTTTATAAGTTAGATAATATATCACAAGTGTTTTCCTCTTTATCTATACATAATACAGTAATGGGAAGGATGGCCAGGAATGATTTCATTTTAGTCTGGTAGGCTGATATCTGAAATAATTCTGACTCATGTGCACAATATTTCTTGTCAACCAAGATTGGCTCAGAAAAGAATGATATAAAACAGAATACTGAGCTAACTTCTAATGATGACCACAGCATACTATATGAATAAAGCAGGAAGAGAAGGAGGATTTTATCAAGCAAAGACTGAAACACTATTTCTTAGATTTGCATTCCCAAACCTGAAGTCCTCCAGATATATAGTAGGTCTCATAACTACCAGCCAGTAATGGAATATCTAGGCTGGGCAAGATAGCTTCTAAACCATTCTATCTAATCTCCAAAATGGTTTCTGCTACTTTGGTCTAGCCCAGTGTTTCTCAAACTTAATAACTTTAAGTTATGTCAAGTGACTCATCTGAACTTTATTTTTCCTCTGCTCTGGTCGTTTGAGTCACTCTAACTGCTTGCTGTTTATCTTCCACGAAGATACCAAATCAAGGAGGAAGAGTCATCTGTTAATGTGATGTTATGTTTCATTTTGCTTTTTTTTATTTATTTATTTGTATTGTCAATTGCTTACAAGATAATAGATATAAGTAAAAATAAGTAGTTATGAATACATGGATACATATAAAAAATATAAAAGAAACAATAGGACAGGGATGGTAGGCACATTGGTGCGCTTATGCACACCCCCTACAGACCTCTTAGGAAAGTGGTGAGGTCAATAGTAGACAGTCTAAAGTTAAAGTTTTTGGGATTTGGGGAAGAAACCACAGAGTCAGGTAGAGTATTCCAGACATTGACCACTCTGTTGCTGAAGTCGTATTTCCTGCAATCAAGTTTGGTGCGATTAACCTTGAGTTTGTATCTATTGTTTGCTCGGGTATTGTTACGGTTGAAGCTGAAGTATTCATTGACAAGTAGGACATTGCAATGTATGGTTTTATATGCTATACTTAGATCGGACCAAAGGTGGTGTAGTTGTAGGTTTTCTAGGTCTAGAATTTCAAGTCTGGTGGCATAAGGTATTTGCAATGAGTAGAGAAGTGGAGAACTCTTCTTGTGAAATATTTCTGGACTGTCTCAACTGTGTTAATATCAGATACGTAATGTAGGTTCCAGACTGATGAGCTGTATTTGAGTATTGGGCTAGCAAATGTTTTGTATGCTCTAGTTATTAGTGTAATATTACCAGAGAAAAAGTTACGTAAGATTAGGTCAACAACTCTTAACACCTTTTTGGCTATGTAGTTACAGTGAGCTCTAGCACTTAGATCATTTGAGATGAGTACTCCAAGGTCCTTGACAAAGTTTGGATCATCAGCAAGATCTTGACTAGCTTGTATTTTATTTTCTGAAAAGCACAACACAGAGAGACAGGCATACTAATACCCTAAGGCCTGTATATTGCCATCACTATACATTACTTTTGTTTTATAAAGCTGTCTGTGTGAAATCTGTCTCTCTCTCTCCCTCTCTCTATGTATAGCACATTGAGAGACCTAGAAAAATGACCAACCCCATTCCTCACATTGGTTTAGAATTTTTAAAGGGAGAAAAGGCGGGGACAGAGTTACAATAATGATTATTTGATGTATTGTTTTTGACCTCATTTTCAGATAATAATGAAATTAATCAAGTGTGTGTTGACCCCAAATTGGGAGGGGACTTTACACCTGTTAATAAGAAAATCAGGGTTATGGTCAGAACCAGAGAGAATGGCTGAAGATGATAATCTTAACATTCATGCTGTTTCCATTCAGTGTCCCGTATACGTGTGCATCTACTTATTTTTGCTAGCACTTCCCACTTGGTTTTCAGTGAGGAAGACCTGCATTCCTGTGTATGTCTTACAGAAGATCATTATGGAGCCAATCTGCCCCCCATCTGAACCTGCACCCATATTGAACAGGATCAGAAAACAGATATCCATCAAGTATAGTTAAGCAGAAAAAATCTGCTGCTATTGCTATTGTTATTGTCCTACCAATTCTCATATATTTTGAGAGGAGAAATAATTTGGTTTAGAGATTATTTCAAAGGAAAGAAGAATTTTGTAGAATCACGGGCAGGCTCAAGATTTTGTTTAGTGATGAGTCAACCCACTGATTATCCTGACTTCACTTTATAGACAGTCCCCAGCAATTCATGCTTCTATTAAATCCCAAGAAAAGGTACCACAAAGTCTGCACTGCTATTACTATTAATCTTCTCATCACTCCTTATCACCCTTCCCCTCCCGCTTGTGACTCTATGACTGTAACTTTGTTGCTTGTATCCTTATGATTTATATTGACTGTTTCCTAGTATGATTTGATTGCTGATTGTACCCTATGACTATCATTAAGTGTTGCAGGTTATGATTCTTGACTCTTAACGGATGTTTCTTTTCTTTTATGTATACTGAGAGCATTTGCACCAAGACAAATTCCTTGTGTGTCCAATCACACTTGGCCAATGAAGAATTCTAATTCTAAAGAGCAAAAGCCAAGCAACAAAGAAGTCTTCTTCATTGGACATCCCCTCCTGCCTTCTGATACTAAAAGTTTGCTTTTTAAAACTTTGTTCATTTCTTGTTTATTGGTTGCAAGTGCTTTTATCACATCCCATTCAATAAATTTCAGATGGTTTTATAGCTCTAACAGTGAACAAAAAATATTCTTCAAAATAAAACTGAAATCCACAAAGCTAATTAAAACCAGTAATAAAAGCAATTATGCCAAAATTAAACTTAAAATAGCTTTTGCGATAATATTACTTTCCAAACACGCACAAAATAGAATCTCTATTATATCCTAAAAGCTAAGTGGAAGAGAGCCATGTAAACTTGGGGGCAAGTTATTTCACTGAGGTGGGGCATTTATGAAAAAGCGTTGCTTCCTGTTCTACACATCCCCCATCCCCCCATTTCTCAGTGAGGGATTCAAAAGGATATTTTCTTTTGGCCCTGTGTTTTTATCAAATAATCATTTGCAATTATTTATATTGTTTGTGGGCTACTGCTGGGACTTCTGTATTGTCATAAAAAAGTCAGATAATCATCATCATATAAACTTTTCCCATTGGCTATATTCAGAGCAAATTCTACTGGCACAGTTAAGAAATTGTTGTAAGCCAGGCTTCAGTAACCCATGGTCTGGGTTGTTGAGCCATGGCTGGAGGTGGCTCACCACCTAAAATCATCTGGTCCATGATCCCAAAAGGAAATATATTCACATGGCTTGAAAGTAAAAGGAAGTGCTCCTCATCTCCTCCTCCTCCAGTTTGGTGATGGTTTCACCAGACACATCAGTATGGGCAAAGCAACAAGTCCCCCAGAAAGTGTGACAGTATGGCTTCCGGACCCTCGGTTGAAGATGGTTGCCAATCCCTCTTATAGACTGTCTCTTTCCTCTTGTGAAGTAGAAAGATTCCACCACCACCCAAATATCATTGAACATTTCAAAAGGTTCTTTGGCCCCAGAGCTCAAAAAATGTATCTGTCTTCTGCAGAAAGAGAGGGGCAAAGGATATGCAGTCCTGATTGATTTCCCAGATATTTCTGAAGAAGGCACTGGGTTACAGTGGTCCCACTCCTGTTTGGAAGAATGATGATAATGATGATGATGTTGATCTTTCTTATTTTGTACCATTTCCCATATTCAAAACACATTGAATATCCCCATAGCATTCTGTCAGTAAAGAAGCACATTATGGAAAGATACAGCAACATAGAATTACATTACATTAATTAAAGCATTCATTCTCTCTACCCAGAACTTGGGGATTTATTACAAATAGAAAATTATCTACTTGCATATGCTTTCCAGGGTCTGATACACTTCAGATATGTTTTAAAAGAGACTATCATTATTCCTATTTTGCAAGGTTGAAACTGATGCAGAGACATATCTGCAAGAATCACATGCTGTAATGATATAGGTGAAATCTGAACAAAGAACTTTACGATTCACAGTTTAATTCTTTTAGACACTACACTAGACTGGTTCACTACAGTATTACAAATATTTTGATGGATTCAAAATACAGAAGCTATATAAAGGCAACGTAAGGTTTTTGCTTTCTTCTTTCAATTCACAGTGTTTGTCCTGGAGATGTTAGGATTTGAACCATTCAAGAAAGAACATTTTCATACAATTTAACAAGCAAAGAGAAATCTATTAACAGAAACATCAGCAGCCTGTGCAGTTTTACAGGAAAGTTTTGCTTGAGCAGATAAATTATCTAGCTTAAAGTAGTTGGGAATATAGTCCATTTCAATGTCAGAGCACATCACAGTCTTGGAAGTATTTTTAGCAACATGGCCGTCATGAAATAAAGAGAGTTGCCATTCATTCTTGGGAGAGGAGGTAAATAATGGGAAAAGGGAGCACATTTTTTTAACTTATTTACTTATACTTATTTATTAATATATTATATTTAGAGCATATTTATTGACCCAAACAAATAACAATGACAAAAATAATATTACAACAAATTAAGAGTGTGAATCTGACCATAAAACAATTATCCAAATATGAGAGAGGAGACTCCATCCATTTTCAAAATATTGGAAGTCAAATGGGACCAAAATCTGCTCTATTTTTGGCTTCAAACTGAGCAAAGTTATATCTACTCATTCCTATTCTTCTTAGATAAGGTACTGATTTGCACATTAAAAATGGCCTGGGATTATCCATGCAGAACACGTATCAGCTTGGAATAGATTCTGGATCCATCCCAACACTACCCTAAGTTATATCAACCTCTTAAAAACATGATAGATGTATCTTCTAATAGACAGTAGGTGCTTCTTCTTCTGTGAGGCTAGATGATCTTCTATGAGGCCAGGTGATCTTCTAATAGATATTAGATGCATCTTCTAAAATATGTTCAGTTTGCATATCGGCTTGAAATTTTGGAATTATACATTAGAATATGAAATGTATTCATTTTTACCAGATCACTACATTCTCAATATACCAAGACAGAAAGATAATGTTGAGGCAGGGTTGCTGAGCACCAAGCTTAGGGATGTCATTCCCTGCTGATGCATAAAGATTATTTCCTGAATACACTTACTAATCTCGCAAGAGAGAGAGATCGCATTCAACCCAAATTACGAGAAAACTTAGAAGAAATTTTCTACCACCATAATTCTTCAAATGCTCTGAGCTCCAGTATAGACAGCCTTACAATTGACAGTCAAATCATCTGAACAAGATGAGGCAGCAGTTTCTTAACTTTCTAATTTCAATTATGTGGGCAGATCAAATACCATGAGTGATTTAAAAAAATGGAAATTAAGATTATTCTTTTTGAAGTGGAATGATTGTGAAATGTGCACTTGAATTCCAAAGAGAGAAAAAGTTGTGGTTTGTGGCTACTTCCTTTCCATTGCCACATTAGATAACCACAAGCCATTGCAAGAACATAATGTGGTTGCTAAATGCAGGCTACGGGAATATAGCTGAACATTAGAAAGAAAGGAAGCTGTCAGATTTGTTTGTTCTCCAAAAAACAAACTGCCTATGATTCTTCAGTCAGGAATCATTGATGCTTCAAACCCAATTCTTAAACTCTGCTTCCTTGTCTCTTTGCTGCGACTAAAAAATCAGGAAATTAAAACTCAGGGAATAATAGAGGTGGAGCTGTTTCTAGATGAGGGTAAGTTCTAGTCACAGGGTTGTGGATCTTTAAGGAAAATCTTATTCAACATTTATTGTGGCAACTTATAGTCTAATAGTGCATATATGTAGATTTTATCTCATTAAAATGCATGGCTGCCATTCATTCCTAAAGGCAAAAGAATACAAAGCTGTTGGGCATGTTACTGAGATGAGAGGAAAGCCTACACTAAATGCCTTATATGTCTTCTGCGAGAGACTAGTAAGAATCAAATGAAACAGAGTAGTGGGAACCTTCCTCAGATGGTTGAATTGTAGCTCCCACCACCCTCTCATCACTACTCATGCTGTCTGGAATTGATGTGAATCATCATTCAATGACACAAGAAAGATGACTGCCCCTCCCAGCCAATAGAATGCTTTACATTTAGCTATATAAAGAGGCACATTTCATTTCCCTCCAGGAGTTCCTGAAATTCATTAGGCTTATCCTTTGCCTGTCTACAGTCACCAACACGTCTGTCGCTGATAACAGCTGTGTTCATTGTAAACCACCATACTTTCCTCAGGGATGTGATCTGACCAGTTGAGTTCATGCAACATAGTGGTTGAACCAGCAACTTGGTGCCTGCCCTCAGTGGACAGGAAGTGGACATCTACCTGGTGTTCCTGTTCATGAGCAGGAACAAACCACATTCAGACTCAGGCTCCTTGCAAAGAATTGGCCATCTTCTCAATCTTTGGAGGGATGGAATGCAGGTAGTCCTCGAATTACGACCACAATTGAGCCCAAAATTTATGTTGCTAAGCAAAACATTTGTTAAATGGATTTTGCCCCATTTTATGACTATTCCTGCCACAGTTGTTAAGTGAATCACTACAGTTAAGTTAGTAACACCATTGTTAAGTGAAACCAGATTCCCCATTGGCTTTACTTGTCAAAAGGTTGCAAAAGGTGATCACATGACCCCTGAACACTGCAGCCATCATAAATATGAACCAGTTATTAGTGTGAAAAATGGTCATAACTCACTTTTGTAACTAAATTGTTATAAATTGAGAACTACCTGTATGGGATTAGAAGGCAAAGGAGCAGAAGCAAAGGCCCATTAAAGGAACTTGGCAATGCCAGCCCAGAAGCACTATCATCCTTGCCTGACAAGCCAAGCAGAAGTGATCCTTCCCTGCAAGTTAGATGGTTTTGATTCTCTACTATTCAGGTCATAATTGTCCCAAAGGTGCTTTTTTCAAAGGCAACTGGGTTTTTCTTGTGTTTTTTTTCTTTGAAAACATTTCATTTCTCATTCAAGATGTTTCTTGAGTTCTTCAGTTAGAACTGAAGAAACTTCTTGGATGAAAAGCAAAATATTTTCAAAGGGAAAAAACCCCCAAGAAATTCCAGTTGCCTTTCAGAAAAAGCAGCTTTGGGATAGATGATTTTGAGCATATACAGTACTTCCCACTTATCTAACTTTTGCTGCTCTGCTTGCTTCATCTTGCCTGGCCATAGGAAATATCACTTTACTTGGTTGTTATCTTTTTTTTTTTTTAAGGAAAGCATAGTTCCTCTGGGTTTCTAGATATTGTAATGATTACCTAGAGGTATATGTAGCAATAAATGCTATCAGTTAATTTATGACAAAAATCTAGAATTAGACTTCAAACACAATTTCCAAACTTGGGTGAAGTAATTTCCAGTTGATACAAGGATCAGTTGATATGGAAATGTCTTCAGCAATATAGACATGTCTGCAGTCTCACAACTTCTCACTGCTTCAAAGGGAAGGAAGTGAATTATTGACTCAAAGAAATGGGGGGAAAAAACATCCCTTTATATTTTTCCAATGTGCTCCTTAGATTGCAGTTGCCATCACAGTATGCTGACTGTTACTGCAATCTGAGAAATTCACAATTAAATTTAAAATTACCTGATGTGGAAATGTATGTTTTCATAGACTTACTTTGCTACAGTGGCCATTTCAATAAAAAAAAAATCGGGCTTGCAAACAGATTCTAGAAGATTGGATGAGAAATAAATCATATTCCATTGCAGAGCACAAAACAATCAAAGCGGACCAAATGTTTTATGATGTCAGTTATTTGGGTGAGTGAATTCCTGACAGAGGAATCAGAATAAACTTCTCGAGAAAAGAATTCTTTTTTCGTAGCATTTATGAATATAATATATAGTATAAGAATCACTCCTATTAGTGCTGAAATCAAGTGATCATAAAGAACGATTTCATGTTCAAGGGAAAAGTTGCTACGTAGCAAAAGAAACCCTAAAGGAAGCATTTACATATAAATTCTGAATGAAACAAAAAGCTAAATTTTATTCCACAGCGTTGTCCCTTATTGCATATAACTGGTTGCCATCCATCATCCTTAGTAATTTATTTTCTTTGTATCTAGTATCCTAGAGGTGGGAAGCTGAAAACATACCTCCACATACTTCCTTCATTTCCACTATCCAGGCTTAGTTTTATATTTCGATCATGTTTAGTGATAATTGTTCTCCAAGCACACATAATCTCCAAGTTCACATATAAATAAACCCAACAAACAGGCCTGAATAGTGGAAATGAAGGAAGGAGGTATGTTTTCAGCTTCCCTCCTCTAGGGAAATTTTGAGAATTTGGTGTGTGGGTGTGTCTGTGTCTGTGTAGCTTATTTTTTCCCATTGATTATTGTTCATATTTCTTATCATCGATATTTTAACACAATGGAATTCAGCACCATAAGATGTAGTGATGCCCACCAAGTTTAAGGAGAGGCTAGATATATTCAAAGGGGTTAGAATAATTAATGGTTCTTTTATTATCTCCGTGATTAGAGATAATTCATTACAGATAATCCTCAGCTTACAACCATTTGTACAGTGATGTTCAAAGTTATGACAGCACTGAAAAAGTGACTGATGACCCATCTGTCCATCCATCCATCCATATTTGAAAAATAACAGGAAGAAATAAAGATATTCAGTTGGAGGTGCAGATTGGATTTCTGAGATCACTGCCAAACAAACACAGGCAGGGATAGATAAATCATTTGTCTTCAGTGGGCTCATTGAAAAATAATTCTGTGTGTGTAGGAGTGTGATGTTCTGTGTCTGTGGTATTCGCTGGAAATTATTTTTCTATATTCCACATTCTTCTACCCTTAGTCATGTTTCTTTTCCATTATGATAGAATTGTGGAAAACATTTATGTTCCCCTACCCTCCTTCTACTCCCTGCCTATCAATCTCCACAGTCTGTTTCCTTTTTTATCTCTACCGGCATCATGAGAATATGAACCAAAAAACCCTCCTTTCTTTCTCTTAGCTGGACTTGGTAACAGCAGTCAAAAGAAGAAGAACATGTCAGAAATGGACATCCCCATTTATCTTACAGTACCAGAAAAACCAGACATTTATGTCAAGATGGACCAAGTCAGATTAGTTTGTTTTGCATAATGCAATCAGTTTGCCAAGAGATAAGACAAGGGACCTTTGGTGCGTCAGTGCCTCTAAGCCTGCCTGACATATGACACATACACAGTGTGATTGTGCTGCTTCTGTGGTCTTCTGTAAAGACTCTGTTGCATAACAGTGTAATTCTATTTTTTTAAAAAACAGCAGGAGAGAAGATGTTCTCCATCAGCAGATGCCTCAGATGGAAGCTAGCAGTAGAGGGATGCCATTTGTACACACACACACACACACACACACACACACACACATGAACACATTCATGCATTTAAATACGCTTTGTGATGGCCCAGAATTGTTCTGAAGCATGAATGGAAGTAAAATGCAGCTGTTTTAAACAGCAAAGAGCTGATGGGTTTTGCCTTCTTTATGGAAATAGCTCAGTAGTGGTACTGAAAAGTTTTTACTACAGGTTCTATGGACAAAGCTTGGTGGGCGTGGTGTGACTTGATGGGCGTGGTTTGGTGGGCATGGCTTGGTGGGCATGGCTTGGTGGGTGTGGCAGGGGAAGGATACTGTAAAATCTCCATTCCTACCCCACTCCAGAGGAAAGCTTACTGCTAAATCCCATTCCCTCTCCACCCCACTAACCTGCTTTCCAGCTCTGTTCTCCTGTGCAGGGCAACAAACGAAGACCCAGCCAATCAGCTGGGACTCTGGAGGCAGTGAATAGATGGGGCGGGGCCAGTCAGAGGTGGTATTTGCTGGTTCTCCAAACTATTCAAAGTTTCCACTACCGGTTCTCCAGAACTGGACAGAAACTACTGAAAACCACCTCTGAAATAGCTCCACAAAATGCCAAAAGATAAAAGTTTTATTCCCTTGTTTCCTATCAAAGAACGATGAAGTTGCAAAGGGCTGTGAGACCATCAGTGCAATTCCCTTTTTAGTACTAAGACATCTCACACAGAAGGCTGTCTCCACTTTGAGAACTCCAGTGATAGAGGGGCCATCATTTCCCGAGGCAATAAAATGGAGCCCCTATTTCCCTCCCCATCCCAGCCCACAATGCAGCATAAAATGTATTATTAAGCCCACTCTCCCATCTAGTCAGGCTCTATGAATTGTGCATTGGATTTCATCTTTTTGGTAGAAACTGTTATTGTTGGACACCATTTATTATTTATTTATTTATTCTCAAAATATTCAGAAGGAGCCAATAATGTATCTGTCTCTTTCTGGGAAAGATAATATTACTCACCAATATTTTTATTACTGACTTTTTCAAATCAAAAAAGGTTCATATCCTTCCGTTACAGGGGAATTCCACCAGTCTCAGCAGCTTTAAGATCTATGAACTTGAACTCCCAGCTGCTGGGGAATTCTGAGCATTCTAGTCCACATATCTTAAGTTTGTCGAGACTGAGCAGCAGTGCTCCAGATCACTGATCTATTTGGTTGCCCCGTTCTACTCTTTTTTCCACCCATGCAACATCATCGTGTAGCAGCAGGATCCATTTGTAGATAAACATTGTGATGTTGGTAATTATATTTTCAACTCTTCTCCAGATTCTCAACCATTTGAACCTTTCCGATTTGAAAAAAATCAGTAATAAAAATATGGGTGAGTAATAGGATAGAGACATAACAAATCATTCCTATTGTGCAGAAAGTGCAATATCATTGTGTGGCTGCAGGATCGAAAACTACCAATTTATGATGTCGATAGTTATATTTTCAATTCTTCTCAAGATTCTTAGGATGAATTTGATATTTGTAACTGCTATAGCCACCCAGATTATTGCAGCATCTCTTTACATACACATGCACAGATACATATATGTTGGGGGAAAATGTTTCATACTAATCATTATAGCATGCAAGTTATATTATACAAGGAGAGTTCAACAGTCAGTGAGGTCCAATATAGACTATAGAGAACACGGGTGTCCAACTCACGGCCCTTGGGCTGGATGCGTGATGCACTGGCCACGCCCATGCCTGGTTTAACAGAGTGGGGGGAAATCCTGATACATCACATGACGATGACATGACGATGCGAGTTTGACACTCCTGCTCTAGAACAATGTTTCTCAACCCAGGCAACTTTTAAGACCTGTGGACTTCAGTCCTCAGAGTCGAATCCTGGCTGCGGAATTCTGGTTGAAAATCATACATCATAAAGTCTCCAAGGTTGAGAAATGCTGATCTAGAACATATGGTTTTATTGCAAAACAACAAGAATGGATGACATGTTACAAACTGAGATTGATGCTAAAAGTTCCTTTGAGGAACAAGCTTAATGGAACAGAGTCAATTTTAAGGGGAAATGCTGAAAGGTGGAGCTGAATGCTAAATATGAAGAAAACACTCAAATTATTTATTTAAAGCCAACTTGAGTTAGATCAGTTTTCCAGTTCCCAGAATTCCCCCAGGATTCTAGATTAAAGAGGGAAAGAGAAAATTAAAACAATGTGGTAAGCAGTGTAGTTGTGGGTAGACCAGATTCGAGGGGGAAGGAGGGGGAGAAATTACTTTCCTGGAATATGGGTTACTTTGATAACTGAAGTGTCCTTGCTCCCAGGACATTGGCCTTATTAGCCTGATAAAAGCCAATGAGAAATAGTTCCTTTACTGCAGGTCTGGAGGCCCAGGCTTCACTGAGAATTCTTAACTAAATAAAAGGAAACATAATAAAAGGAAGAAAATAACTGAGAATGTGGAAAAGAAAATAAGCCACTGAGGAAATGACTAAAATAACCCCAAGTTTTCCTTGAAGTTTTTAAAACACCACTCAGTGATGAATTTCCTCTGATTGGGGAAGGAGTCAAGAGGAGAAGGGACTCCCACTCATGTCTGAATTATTATTTTCTCTTCCTGGTGACACCAGAACTCGGCTGTTTTACTTAAGAGTAAAACACAGCTCTGCTGATATGTAATTTTTTATTCAGCACTTAGTTTGACTTGCCAAATATATAGCTGGTCTTTTGATGATTTTTTCAGAGGCAGCTGCAGTAAGTTTACATAATGGTTGTCTTTGGCCTGGGAATTTCTGGTTCCCAACCTGCGAGGGTTTAGTCTTTATGGTTGATAAGTACAAGGTAGCAACCTGGAGTCCTCCAATTTTACTTAACTATAAGTTCCCGCATCTTTCAACATTTGTTTCAATGATTGGGACTTCCAGAGATTGTTTTATATCAGAGGTATCAAACTTATGACCTCAGGGTATCATCACATGACCTATCACAACTTTTTTCCTCTTTGTTGAACCAGGCATGGGCGTGGCATCAGCTGACGGGCCACGAGTTTGATAGCCCTGTTTTACATCAAGCACCTGATGTAAGATATGGGTCAACCAATGCTGTGGGCATGATTCTATTCCTGCCTGTCCCAAAACATTATCTATTCATAGACTGAGATAAAATGTTTAAATATAACTATAGTCTAATTCAGCTCCTTTGTAACAGGGACTATTTTCTTATTTTGCTGCCTCCCCTGACTCAAGATCCCTCTTTTTATCAGTCCCTGAGATCAAAGATCTCATCCCTATAGAAATGAGGGCTCCCTTTTGTCAACCTTTTGCATGTCCCAAAATAAAATTGGATCAAGTTGTAAAGGGAAGGCGTGCAAGATGAAAGAATAGAGTATGTTCCCAGTTGCTTCAGCTCTCCAAAATTTGAGGGATAAATCTTTCACTCATCCTTCAGGTCAAATAAATTCATGCATTGATTTAC
Source organism: Pseudonaja textilis (assembly GCF_049901715.1). Taxonomy (NCBI): domain Eukaryota; kingdom Metazoa; phylum Chordata; class Lepidosauria; order Squamata; family Elapidae; genus Pseudonaja; species Pseudonaja textilis. The sequence goes on along the minus strand of NC_141990.1, from coordinate 304,437,945 downwards.
TAAGTTATTCTTGGCAAGACAGCGGTATCTTATAATATATTTAAAAAGCTGTTTGTGCACTAAAGAACATGAGCCAGCTGTTTTATCATAGCCATAAAACCTCATTACTGCACATGACAATATTGATTTATAATGGATTTTCGTAAGGAAGAGAGCCTGTGTTAGATGCTGAATTATCAGAGACAATCAGGATGAAGTCTTCTCTTAATTATGGGAACTAACCAGTTGTATCTCTCAGCTCACCAACTTCAATCTGTTGTGGTTGTGGGGATCAAATGAAAAATGTTCTCCATGGAAGCCATCTTGAGCTCTTCCTAGTTTAATACTTGAAAAGACAGGTGTTAATATAGCAAACAAGTATGTAAGAGATTGTACTGCTTGGAGGTAGGAATGGTTTTTAAATGTACTTCCTATCAGGTTAGACTAGAATGTTTCTTAACCTGAGCAACTTCAAAATGTGTGGACTTACTTCAGCTCCTAGAATTCTTACAATGGCCATGCTGGCTAAGGAAATCTGAGTTTCAATCTATATAACTTTAAATTGTCAAAGTTAGGAAGCAGTCTGCAATAGTCTAATCTGATAAAGTGTATATTTGTCTTTAACATTTATTTTTTCCCACTAAAGAAAAGTTGGGTTGGGTTGCTCATGACCTTTGGCCTAAAGCCAATATAAATGTATACACTGCAAACATATGTATGCAGACTTGCACACACTAATGATAATAAGCATCACATTGAAAAATATTAAGACTACATCTATTCTTTACTCAGTGAACAGGGAATAGGCTTTTGAGCAAACATGACTTAAGAAATGTCATAACTTCTTCCAATCCTTCCATATTCTTTTTAAAACAAGCTCTTTTTCTGTTGTGAAGCTGCTCTGCAGGCTGTTCACCCTTGTTTATCTACAAAACTGAATTCAGAAGTCAGCTTTAAAAAGAAAGGACAAGCATCTCTAGTCCTTGTTTCAGAAAGGAGCCTGGAAACAAGCTGACAGCACTTAAGAAAATTTCTGAAATGAAAGGCAGCTTTGGAATGTTCAGAATTCTGTAGGGCTACCATTCTACTTATAGATCCAGTGGCTAGTAAATTCATCAAAATGAACGCATTTAATTTTGTTTATTTAGTCTGTAGAAACTGATTTTTCTTGGCAAAAAGCATATCCATAGCTACAGATACTACTATGACCTAATGAAGACTACATTTTGTGCAGATCCGTTTTACAATAAAGCTCTCTGACCATGACTAAGAGAAGGCAAATAGATTGAAAGAACAACATATTTTCCTGCTAACAAAGCTGTCTGGAACTGTGCCAGTAGTAGGAAGAGACCCAGACAATTTGTTCCATAGACGTCTGAAAATAAACATAAACCTGATTATTTACTATCCATCAACCCAGTGCCCACAGGTGTATACAGTATACTGTAATAAAAATATAGATCACAAAACCAACGCTGTTTTAAGATGGCAAAGGCAACCAAGCAAAGCTGCACACAGGGGCTGCATGTTTGACCGACTGAGATAATCCACTGATCAGAGAGTCATAAAAGAGCAATGTGAAGACTAACTCTGAGTTTCAGCCAGCTTTCATTTTATATTTGGAGGGGCTTTTGCACAGAATGTCCACAGTAGATCCTCCTCCTCCTTGTTAATTTTGTTAATAGATCCTTGTTTATAGTTGCCAGCAAGAGAAATGTTGAGTTTGAAAATGGGCCAGATCCTGCTTGGGGTTGCAGAGAAAAACAAATCCTAAACCATTCTCCCCCAAATCTTCCATTCTAAATCCCCTTCCTCTTCCCTTGGGATCATGTGACCTGTTGGAAGAAAAGATCCTTCAGTGTTCAGTTCCAGGTGGGAAAAAAGACACTGGAAACATGGAGGCTATTTGGAAAGATGGTTTAATGGTGGACAGGATCACATGCCTTGGAGTTCCTGAGCGAAAAAGGGAAGAGGTGCTGAGAGTCCCTTGGTTTTATGCCCACTGTTGGGATTTGAATTTGAGCTTGTATTCTAATTGGTTGTCAGACTCCCATGCAGGGGCAATTCTGTAGGCTGTCTTGAGTCCCAGGCTTGGCTGAGCCTTGCTGGATAATAATGTAATGAAAGGGCTTTGAAATTCCTATTATGGGTCTGCCTGAAGGAGGTAGATCTTTGTTATATCGAATGGACTGGTCCAGGTCTTATTGGCCCATTAGCAAAGGTAGCGGGGCTGAGTTTCTGCCTTTCTGAGTTTCTACTTCTCTTTTAGGGGAAATATTCTGCCTTTTTAATATATCTTAAAACATTCCATTTCTCTAGGAGAGGGGTGGGTTTTAACTTCCAACAGACCCAAAGAAGACTATATGCAGGCTGCCCTAGGTTTCCTTGTGTAGAGTAGACATATACACAAAGTGGTAATAGAGGAAATACAGAAAAAATACCACATCCTTACCTTATTACATGTGGGGGGGGCGGGGGAAAATCACACATAGGCTTCCTATGGCCACTGTTGGGAAAGAGTTGAAAAGAATTGTGGAAGTGTTGCCCTTCCAGTTTCTTCTCTCTGGTTTTGTACTGCAATAGGATCTATTTTTCTGGCAATCATTTTAAAGAGACAATGTCTGAATGGAGAGAGAGAGCCAGAATCTTCAAGGATTGCCATGTGCTTTTATTCTACAACATTTGCCCCCAAGGGGGCTAACCAATCCTACATTTGGATTTCTGGACTTCCCAAACTCTTAAATGTAGCCTTCATCATAAAAAGTAGCTCAACAGTCCTACAGAAATATTTGAGTTCTTGAAATCCTTGCAACAATAAAAACAAAGGTCAGAGCTTTCTGTTCTCCATTTTGTATACCAGGACTTTTAATAGGTGTTACTTAAGGTATACATCAGAACAACCAAGATAATACATATCTTAATGTATCTTAATCAGGGATTTGTTTGTTTGTTTAGTAGACATAATAAACATATTTGTTTATTTAGACATATTTGAGAATGAAAAATCAAGAGTTGGTTCACTCTTGGAACTGAATCCTGTTCCAAAGTCCTATTCTATTCCTGGTTTGTTTGCTGCTTTGCTTGTTCGTAATTCATTCTTCAACTGAAAAGTTGTAATTCATTCTTCAACTCAAAATTAACTTAAGAATCAATAAAAATGAAGTAATTTCTGCTGTTAGGCTTGCAATCTTAAGAAACTAAGGTGGCCACTTATGTAGGCTAATATTTATATGAAGATGAATACAAGCTATAATAATTACTGTCAGTAGAGTTCTTTATGTGCAAACATCTCACCTCTAAGCAATAGGCATTCAGGGGTACCATTTATCTATGGCTTAATTTCTTTAAAAGAACTCCTTGACACTTAGAGTATACTCATTTACACTCATACATACACATACATGCACATGGATGCACACACACACATAACCTGAGTACATCCTGACACATGGGAAATGGGCAACACTAAATTCTGGGGTGATTTTCTACCTTTATTAAAGGATATGGTGGTAGAAAAGCAACATCAAGTTAATAATTATTTTTCATTATATATAGTATCTGAATGGATGTGATTATACCACAAGCATCTCTTAATAGCAATAGCAATACCACTTAGACTTATATACCACTTCACAGTCCTTTACAGCCCTCTCTAAGCAGTTTACAGAGTCAGCATATTCCTGCAACAATCTGGGTCCTCATTTTACACACCTCAGAAGGATGGAAGGCTGAGTCAACCTTGAACCAGTGAGACCCGAATTGCTGAACTGCAGTCAGCCGGCAGTCAGCAGAAGTAGCCTGCAGTACTGCATTCTAACCACTGCGCCACCATGCTACTGCGGCTCTTTTGTACTTAATTGTGGAATGAAACAACATATTCCCTTATAAGGTAGTCTATAGTAGTTAACAATCCTACCTGGCATAGAACATGCTTGTAGAAAATCTGGCTTTAATTGCTTATTGCAGTTAAAATGGACTCAAAGTCACTAGTACTGATTCTGTCCTTTCAGTTAGCTAAAAATGATGCAGTGGCTATTGATATGGCTAAGACTGAAAATATAATCTGCACCTCTCTATCTTAATAAAATGGGGATTAAATTGCAAAACAACATTCTGAAACAAAAATGGAGGCTTTAGAAAAGGGGCAGGACCAAGAAAGTCATGGAGGGAGCAGATGAGATCCTCAAAAAAGAGAAAAGTGAATTTTAAAGAATAAAAAACAATATGAAAAGCAATGTACAGAAGTAGTAGAAGCATACATGAAAAGGTATGAGAAATGTAGTTAATAATGGTAGTATAAACCAGTTTAAGCTATGTTTTCTTTTTCTTTTTTCTTATTTCATGCTTTTACCAATTTCTTTGGTTTACAGTTTCTGACTCTTCTTTTCATTTGACAGATTGCTTACCCCCAAAAGGATTACTATGATTGATATGGTGTATGTACACGAGTTCAGATCAAAGCATTAGCGTTTAAGTAGATTTTTGGAAGAATTCATTAATGGCATAAGATTTCTTTCAAAGGGTCAACACAGTGAAGGAGAAGAATTTAGATTGAAAAGACTGCCAAATCGAAAGACTCCACATAATATATAGTGTTAAAACATCATGAGAATATACAATCAAATATAGAAGTACTAACACATTGGGGAAAATAGACAAAAACTACTAACTATCCATCTTCAATGAAAATGATATCAACCCCATTTCCATTGGGGAAAAATGAAGGTGGTGTTTTAGGGACACAGCAGATAAAAGATGTTGCTAGATATGTTTATGCCATAGGTATGTGAAAGTGGAGAAATGCCCTTGGTATGAACAAAGAAGTCAGTTTTGTATTGTTATTGTATGAAAGTCATTTCCATAATGTGTTTCAAGTGGGCAACTCTGAGGCCCAAAGTCATATCAGCATTCTATTTGCATCCTCTCTAGCATCCTGAATTTCAATTCCTGAAATCCAGGCAAAAGGACTAAATTCCTCTCTCCAATTTGTGATAGTGAAATTTAGTAGCAAAATAGACTAATTTTGAAGGCAATGTTGAGCAAGTGGGCAGATGATACTACTACATTTGTGTTGGAAGCACCTAAGCGCTTCTGGATTGAAAGAATCAGCTGGTGACATCACCATTGCCAAAGGGACTCCAAAGAATCTCCTTTTATGTCCCTGGTATTTTCCCACCAAAGTGATACCTATTTATCTACTTGCACTTGCATGCTTTTGAGTTGCTAGGTGAGCAAGAGCTGGAGCAAATTGACAGGAGCTCTTTCCATCAACAACTCACTCTTGGATTTTGAGCTGTTGACCTCTCGATGGTCTTCTGACTCAGCATGCTAACCACATGAGCCTCAGCTCCTTTGGCAGGTGATGGTTTTAAGGAATTTAAGGTTAAAAATAAGAGCAGTTTGTTTTCAACTTGTACCTACTCCCAAATTATAAGACAATCAAACAACACAATAAAACTGAAGAACTGGCTCATTCTCTCCTGTACTATGGAACTTCTCATTGAGCTCTTCAGAAGGCTGAAACCACACCAATCCTTCCATATTTATCAATTTCTGAATTTTAATTAACATATTTTAATCTCATTTTTGCCAGTCTTCACAAGCTTTGATAAACAACACCAGCCCCAGAATTTGCAATCCCAATGCTTCAAATAGTTGAAAGTTGACTGCTTATAACACACTTAGAAGTTCATATAAGCTTCTGTTCTTAGGGAAAACAAACCATTCTCCCCCTACCACTTTATCTCTTAAATGGGACTCTCTGGCTGCTCCTTCAGTTCAGAAGCTCCATGAAGCCACCAGACTCATCCAGGTTATACTGAGTTTGAGCCAATTGGCTTCTCGACCCCATTACACTCTGCAGTTTTTTTCTATCACCCTGCACATTAACATTTGCCATTGTCAACATTCACTTTAATGCTCTTGACCCAAGCTTTTGGGTATATTGCATCAAGGCAGGTTTAAATCTTTGATGCAATAGCCTGATAAAGACAATATATGCCACGAAATGAGGAAAACTCCAAAAAGCTTCACCCGCATCCAGTGGGCTGCCTTTAAGTGTAAGGCTGACAAACCTAGAAAACAAGATCTACGTGGATTTCTGGAAAGATCTTTATTGTTATTAGGGTAATCTAATGAACCTTGAAAACCTACCAAAACAATTCTACTCAACATATAGGTTTCTCTTTCTCATACATATTTTTTTCCTTCCCAAGACCCCCATGTTTATGGAATCTGCTGTACGTTTTGTTAGTTTCAGATCCTGCACAACTGACATTTGTTCAAGATATTATTTGTCTTCCATATTTCATCAGATTAGGAAATAGGGGCAAAGTTTTAATCATGGGACATGAATGGTGTTTAGTTTTTTACCTAATTGGTTCTGTATTACTAATAATTATTAGTTTAGATTAAATTGTCCTAATTTTTATTCAATGGATTAATCTGCAGGGCTTTTACCTTCTCTGCTTAGTCTGGTTAAATTGCCAATAGCCCTAAGAGTGTTGATGAAAAGCAAAACATATTCTGGCTTCTGCTTCTGGTAGGACAGAATTTGATGAATCCTTTACTAATTGGGATTTGTATAGTCCTGCAATCTGATGCTGAGTCCTGTAACATGCCCCAGAATTCCAATTTAATTTAAGCTTGGAGTCCATATTAACTTCTTGAAATATGCTCAGTTTCCCCCCAGTTCTTTGCAAATCATTGTAGGATCACTTATCTATAATTTGAAAAGTAGAACAGGTAAAATGAGCAGTTTTGATTATTTTCCATCTTCATAGGGAGACACAGCCAAATGTTACCTCTTCTTGTAAGGAGCATCAGTCATGGTATCGAGGTTTATGTCATTTTTAAGAAGATAGTTCAATTAAGTATAATAATGCCCCTTTGTTCAGATTTCATTTTTATGGGGTGCCCATCACTCTAAAAAAAACCTGTATACAACATACTCATATTTTTGTTTTACATGAAGACGTGCAGAGTCCAATGTTTAGAAGGCCAGAAATATGTTTCGTGTGCAACCAAATATTTTTAGAAGAATGGGAAGAATGGATACTCACAAGAATATCCATTGTATACTTATGATTTATATTGGCTGTTGTATGATTGATTGCTTATTGTACCCGATGACTATCATTAAGTGCCGTACCTTATGATTCTCGATTCCTGAACGAATGCATCTTTTCTTTTATGTATACTGAGAGTAATACCAAGACAAATTCCTTGTGTGTCCAATCACACTTGGCCAATAAAGTATTCTATTCTATTCTATTCTATTCTATTCTATTCTATTCTATTCTATTCTATTCTATTCAGAGGAACAATTTTCAGGACAGTAAAACAACATAACAACTTTTGTTTGTGTCCTTCTCAGACATATCTGTTTTTTATGTATGCCGTAAGTGAAGTCAACTTAGTATGGTACGTCATGCTTTTCTGGAAGCATTGAAGCTAAGATCCAAAGAATTCTAAAGTCAGCTAAAATCACAACAAGGAGGCTTTGGGGCCATACCCAAAGGTGTTTTTTTCTAAAAGGCAACTGAACATTTTTGGTGTTATCTTTGAAAACAGTTTGCTTCTCATCCAAGAAGCTTCTTCATGAACTGAAGAAGATTCTTGGATGAGAAGCAAAACATTTTCAAAGAAAATACCAAGAAAATCCAGTTGCCTTTTAGAAAAAATATCTTTGGGACAACCATGACATGGATGATCTCAATAGATATTTAGTCATGCCCTTTGGAACCCTAGATTCAGCAGCTTCCATTTGAATGGGGGAAGGAAAACACTGGGAGTCATAGTGATATAAGCAGGCACTGTGGCAAGTCTCAGCACTTTCCTATGAGTGTCGTGATGTCATGGGCATATGCAAAAGGTACAGCACTTGCGGTGTGATGATGTTGCAATATTGTTTTCATCATTCTGACAAAAGCCGGGCATTTTTGCACGAGACATTCACAATACAAGGTGGTACAGAAAGGCAGCTCCCAAGGTTTCCTTTTCCTTTATTCCCCAGGCTTTGAGCCAGAGATATGTATTTTGAAACTATTAAACTTTCCAACCCATTCCTTAAACAAGGAACCTTAAGCAATGGTCTCTTCCTGCAAAACTAAGCTGGAAATGCTAGGTCTTGCTCTTACTTTAAAGTCTTTCCAGGCTTATTTCCAGCAGTGCCAGTAGGAATTTCTTAATCAGAGTTTCTAAGAAATAAAACTGTACCCTGCTACATGGGAAATCATGCCCTCCATGCTGGTTTCTGCTGAAATAAAAATCATACTCTGCATCAGAACAGAAAAACAATCCTTTTCAAAAAGGGGCAGCTTATTTATTTCATCGTTATTGACAGCAGATGAAAACTCACCTGAACCATCTTCTTGGCTCATAGTATATGAGCCTTTCTCTTTCAGAAGAGTGGGATTGTTCTCTCCTCTGGACTGTTGAGGAAAGCAAAGAAAAAAATCTCTGAAGTTGACAGATTAAAATAATAAACACTTTCCCCATCGGGTGAGGCCTGTGTAAGCAACTGCCTGCTAGAATGGAGTGGAACAGCTGCTAAGGCACAATCAAAGGCAGCTTTGGCAGGGATCTAGGACTATACATCTAACCCTGTTGATCAGCGTTGGTCCAGGCATTTAACAAATCAAGATTATTCTTCCACCTTGTGCAAGAAGATGTCAGAAAGCTGTTGTCCTGTTTATCTTACTCCTTCACCTTTTTTCATCTTTTAAAAAACAGACTCATTGTACCTGGTATTCCTATTACCAGCTTGTCAACCTCCAGCTGATTAAAGTTAGGAAGAATCCTTTCTCTGGGAACAGGTTGCTCATTAACTGTCTATCACAAAGTCATGGGCATCTTTATTAGACCCTGTTTATATTTGCTCTTGGCCGAGCATAGGTCATTTTTGGTAACTAGATTTATTGCCAGGCCATTTTAATAAGAGACAGAGCTATCAAACTCATTGATCTCCCTCCCACACTATTGACTTGTTTCATTGGCTTGCTTACAAGTTTCTCCATCTAGCTGGTGCCCACCCCCCACCCCCATAGTTTGCAAGTTATCTGAAATTGTAAGACAAGCTATTCTCTTCCTGCAATACTTTGATCACATTTTGTGAATTTGATCAATACAAACCAAAATATAATCATTTAAAGTCCAGTGATTCAAGTAACAAGTGTAAACAATTGGCAACTATTGATTGACAGACACTGGCAGTCTTCAATGCTAAGCAGCCTAAATGTGTAAATAAATAAGTCTTGGTACTAGTTTCAATAGATATGAACCAAGTCCCTCCCAGATGATTACATCTGGAAATTATGGGAGATTTAAGTCCAGTAAAGTCCAGTGACCTTAAGAGCCAGTTTGGTCTAGTGGTTAAGGCACCAGGCTATAAAGTGGGAGACCATGAGTTCAAGTCCTACCTTAGCCATGAAAGTCAGTTGGATGATGTTGTGTACATGACATTCTCAAACAAACCCACCTCACAGGGTGGTTGTTGTGAGGAAAATAGTAAGAGGGAGGTGTTTTGGATATGCTTGCCTTGAGTTATATGTGAAATAATAAAGGCAGGATACAAATAAATAAATAAATGAAAGTAAATCTGGCAAAAGGGGGATATCTTCATGAATAAATGAGGTAAGAGTTAAGGATGGGTGCATAAGCAAATCACATGTAAAGGACTATATAGTCTTGGAGAAGATATAGGACAATTGTTAAGAAAACATGAACTTCATTCAAAAATATGGGAGAGGATGAAGAAAAAAAATCAGGATTACTCTGCCTTGACTGTTCTTGATATTAACAAGAGGGAGAGACCAAACTCTGTCAGCCTTTCAAGATTTTGTGATTACATCCTTTAACAATAAAGTTGAGTTCCAATAGTTCATGTGGTATCCTGACTGTTTGAAGAACTGATATCAACCCACCTAAGAAAAGGAACTACACAATTAAACTTGCAAACAACTGCATGGACAGACTGAAATATTCAAGCATTTGGATCCCAAGTGATGAGACATCCAGGTTGAATATCAAGAAATGTGGGCAAATTAAAAAAAAAAAAATCTGACAGATTTTTCAAGATCAGAAAAATCATGGCACAATCAACAGACTTAGGATGCAACAAATAAAATCTTAATATAGATATTTTATTAAACAATGAAGTCCATTTGATAAATCAGTGTTCATACAGTTTATGAAATCATGCATATATTATATCAAATTTACATAGCTGTCATGGTGCTGCATTAAACTGACTTCATTACTTATGTTCAAAACTAACATTCAAATTTTAACAGACACTCCCTCAGTCCAGTCCATAGAATTGAGATATTATTATAATCAAGAATAATCACATTAGAAGTCTGACAGAAGCACAGGAAGCTAAAGGAAAATGAAAAGACAATAGAGAACATACAGAGTATGGAACTATTGCACGTATTCCTAATCCAACCAAAGTTATACTCACAGTCTTACAAAGATGAATGGAGTGATACAAGACAATGAAATGACAATGAAGAAATAGATTTCAAAAAAAAAAATAGAGAAGGATGAGAAAGAAGGACATAAAAATAGCTAAAGGAAAATGTTTTTGATTTATTTGATTTGTCAATCGCTATAATAGGTATAAGAATAAACATGAGTATAAATATAGGATGTAGGTATGAATAAATGGGGACAATAGGACAGGGATGGTAGGCACGATTGTGCACTTATGCATGCCCCTTACAGACCTCTTAGGAATGGGATAAGGTCAGTAGTGGATAGTAAGGGTAAAGGAGTGGGAGTTTGAGGATGTAACAACAGAGTGAAGTAGTGGATTCCAGGCATTGACCATTCTGTTGCTGAAGCTGTACTTTCTGCAATCAAGTTTGGAGCAGTTTACATTGAAAAGAATATGATAACATAAGCAGATTAATTTTACTGACTACAGCAAAGCCTGTGGTTACAAAATTCATGCCAGAACATGGAGCATACTAAGGCTAATGGGTGTGCCAGAACATCAGATTAGTCTTCTGGGGAACTTTTATCATGGGTAGGAAGCTACTGTAAGAACTGAAATTGAAGAAAAGGGGTGGGACAGAAGGGGGAAAAAGTGATGTAAGGATGTATATTATCTTACATCTGATTGACTTATTGTCAGCAAGTATATTATCAGAATTACAGGAGGGATTGGAACTAATGTGAGAATTATCTTAACAATCCAATGCCACCCAGGATCAAACCTGAGAAAGGAAGGGAATGAAGAAGGAGCTATAGATTCTGCTGTCAGTATTACACACAACTGTAATCTCCCATTGATAAGCAGGCAATCAATTGCTTCAGAGGTGTTCATGCAGTATGTTTAAAAAAGTCAAGATGGCCACAGACAATAGGTTTGAAGCTCTGCTCATTCATCTTTGGTCCTCACTTGGCACTCAGCTTTTACCTATTGCTCCAAGAAGTTGTAACACGTGCAGTAGCCACTCTCTGGTAAACCATCTTGGCAAAAGAGCCAAACCAGGTAAGGGTTGCCAAAAGGCCTTTGACCTTCAGTGAGATAGAAAATCTCTCTCTTGCAGCATGTGAAGTCTGTCCCTGACAGATTGAGCAGAAGAGACCGATCAATGGTTCAATGGTCAAGAATGCAGACCCAGCAGGCATTGTGAAATGCTAAGAGTGTAACATCCTGGTAATCCACTGTAGCAGAAGAGATCTCCAGATGTAATGGTTGTCTTTATACCTGGATTTGGGTCTCTTCTGCTGAGTGTGGGACAATCCATAGAGCTCCACTTAAGGCTCCATCATGCACTTTTTTCTATTGTGCTATTCATCTCCATCTATAAACCATCCCCAATTCACTTCTGTTCCAAACCTAATTCGTTGAGTCCTGCAGTGATGGGGGAATGATGAAGCAACAGTGAAGATGACTACAGGTAGTTGTAAACACAAATATGTACATGGGCAGCCTTTGGACCAGTGTTTGTTTGTCTCTGTACCGTGGCAGCAAAAGCATCCAGCAGCATCCAGAGTGCCTGGGCAACCATTTTTGAGATAGTATCCTCACATGAAAGAGTTAGAAAAAGTACCTTAAATATTGCTTACCCTACAACATCTGGCTAGCTAACTGTGACTGGTAGATAATCTCCTTAGCAGTTGAGTATCAAGGGGGGGAAAACAAATCATCCAAAAAATCATTATTAGAACCTGGAATATCAACAGATTGCTGGATAGAAGCAAGGCCTCAAGGCCTGAAAGACAAATAGCATCCATAGTAGCCAAACTTCTTCATTATACTATTACACTCAGTCCAAGCTTTCAGATGACAGTTCGTTACAGGAAGCAGCAAATAGATAGATGTTCTTTTGGAAAAGGAAATCACATAATGACAAGATTCACAGGGTAGGTTTTGGAATCATAATGTTCTGCTGAAAAACATTATCTACTGGAATAAATGAATGTGTTACATAGTTCTGCTGTCCACTCAGGAAGTCCTGGTACAGCCAGGCTGTGTGGCAGCTCCACACTATAGTGCTTAATCAATACAATAGCCATATCTCCACATAGTTGAAAGTCAGAGAGCTGTGGTTATCATTTTTCACCTATACCGATCTATGTCCTGTACTCCATATCAATGCCACATTAAACAACTGGAGAAATTTCACATGTGCTTTCCCTACTCCATCCTCACAATTTGTTGGCAAGACTGTGTCTCCAACCAGGAACTTTTGGATTACATAAAGTCCACCAGCATTAAGACTCTGATTATCAGACCCATAGGTGGGACACATCTTCAGAATGGCCAACCACCCTATGCCTCACAATTCCTCTGGCATTTATTGGAGACTAGGACCATGAAGTCATCCGCACAAGTTATACAAAGATGCTGTGAAGGAAACCACATGCTGCTATGACATCCGGCCAAAGAAACTAGAAGCTTCAGCTGCTGACAGAACTCACTGAAGAGCCCTATGCTACAAAGGCTTGGAAAACAGACACTACCAAAACCTAAGCAGTATCAAGAATAACATCCACTTATTGTAACAATGGATTTCCAGAACCCCCGTTGTGCTAGACTCTACACTTCCAGGCTGCGACTGGAACCACTTTTGTGTCTATAGATAAACTGCAAACAGTATGTCTTCTTCGAACTCAAAGGAATACACACAAACACACTTGTGACACCCCTGTCTTTCTTGAAATGACTTTACTATAGCATTATAGCATGCAATAAAGACCTAGCTATGACGGGTCAGCTGTCTGGATAGCTTCTGCTCAATTCAAGTTGGGGAGCCTGACAAAAGAATTAACCATCTGTGACGTGCATATGACACTTCATTGTTACATGGAAGTAAAATAAATCTAGAAGAGCTTATTATGAAAGTAAAAATGGGAAGTCAAAACTCTGGATTAGTGGTAAATAATAAGAAGATTAAGTTAACACCAACTAAGCATGCTTAGTGCACTTATAGTTGATCGTGAAGACTCAAGACAGCAGATAGTTTTGTTTTGAGAAGTCAAGATGGATAAATAAGGACCATGCATTTGAGAAGTAAAGGGAAGATTTCTTCTAGATAGGAAGGAGTCACAAACCTAGACAAGAGGATGGAGGATAAGGATATTTCTGTGATAACAAAGCTCAGAAGTAGAGATCAATTCTTTTTTTCAGTACCATTGTACATAGCTAAAAAAGGTATACACTGAAAAAAGTTGGGAAGAAAAGATCATTTACACAATACATCATTTTGTAAAGATGAAGGCAGTGTAAAATGGCAAAAGAGAATTTTAAAAAATTACTGGTTGGTCATGGAAGAGATAGATGAACAGAGAATGAAACCTTAAACCTCTTAATTTTTTTACAGAGAGGGAGTTATTTCCTTCTCTACCAACTTCAGACTTCCAGAGATGAATGTATGTTAGATGAAAAAACAAAACTGTGGATCTCTCTCTCTCTACTACTCAAAAATAGATAATGAAATTTAAGAACTCAAACATTCACATTAGCCATTTATGGTACCATTCAGCCAATGTTGTGATAATATAACACTCGGCTTTATCTCACCATAGCAACAGCTGGGTTGCTGCTAATCAATCACAGATGTGAAAAGGCTCTTTTGCACCTAAGCAGTGCACAAACATGCTTTGGCAACACCCATCTCTCCTGTATCCCCATGTTGCTGCCTCCATTTCATCCTCAGCCCATGACTAAGGTAGAGCTAAGTCATTCTTAAGCTGTACCACTGTTAAAATTGTATTTTTCTCCTTACTCTAATTCTATCCTAGGGTGTCCTCAAAGCATATAAAATCTTAGGCTTAGGAAGGAGGTCCAAGGAGGGCAGTGAATAGAAACAGAAATTGAGGCAGGATTTATTGTAGACCACCCAATGTGATGTGATGAATAAATAAATAAGATCCTAATATACAGTTTTCTACTGCCAACTCAAGGATGGGTAGAATATAGCATTGCAGCTCAGCTCTAGGGAAGAACCTTTACTATTCCAAATCAGAATGAAAATTGCAGACATTAATGAACAAATAGTCCAATCTGGACTAAAGTAATGTCCTCAGTTCCTACTAATATTCATAAAAAGGCACTTCTTCCCACCTATTGTTGGCTGAAATAAGGAAAACAAGAAATGATGTGTGAGTGGTTGAATGATAAGGACCTGAATCTTGAGCCTCTTGTTCACAAGCTTTGTATCTAAGGACTTATCTGTGCCTTGTTCCCCTTGATTCATAATGACATCTCTGTGTAGTACACTCTAGTTAAACAAAACAAAACAATAGCTGACATCTCTGAAGCCAGTTCACTGCTCTAAAGTGTACATCACAGTTAGAATAAATATGGGTCAAGGCCATTTAAATCAGCTATTGAAACCAGGAAGAAACAAAACTAATTTTATACATTTATTTAAGCCAGGCTCTAACAAAGATTGTGTGTGACCTTTAGAATGTGCTAACATCCAAATATTGCCTTAATCTTACACTGATGACTTGCACTTCTTCTTTTAAATACTTATATTTTGTATATTTTCTTCAATTTTACATAATGAGCACACACCCTTATGGGTTCTTACACAGGATCTTTTCTATGAGCAGCATCTCCTGAAATTAACTGTGAGACTATTAAAATCAGTACATTGATCAAAACATTATCCTTTGCTTCTCTTTGCTTCAATGTAGTCCCATTCCTCTACAGACATAGCAGAAAACAAAAGAGAATGCATCAGGATGGTACATAGAGATTAGATCCAATAGTTGAACACTGGATCGTCATTCTCCTGTTGAAATCACCCTGTCCAGTTTGATATATTGTAGTGGGTCTGGGAAAACTCATCATAGCCAACTCGCCATGGCCATCTTGCTGCAGCCAACCCAGTGTGGCCATCTTGCCACAGCCAACTCACTGTGGGACAATTCACTGGGGACAATCCATGTGGGATAACTCAACTTGATAAATGTTATCCTCCACTGTTTCTTCTACATTTCCATTTTTGTCAATGGAAATAATGTCAAAGAAACAGTGGTGGCTAATGTTTATCATGTTGGGTTATCCCATGTGGAATGTAGATATATTTGTTTGTTTCTTTGTTTATTGAATTTATATTACCACCTATTCGCCATGGCAATTCAAGGTGGCTTACAGAATGTAAAACCATATTTTAAAAAAACCCAATAAAAACTAACAAAATTAATTAATAAAGTACAATAGAATAAAATCTGGAGAAAAAATCACCCCCCAACTCCCACCCCCACCTTGCCCTGACGATCACATGAGCCATTTGATAGGCTCTGGGTTCTCCAGGCCTGCTGGCAGAACCAGGTCTTCAGTGCCTTCCGGAAGATTATTAGAGAGGGGGCCATTCTAATCTCTGGGGGAATGATGTTCCAGAGAGAGGGAACCACCATGGAAAAGGCCCTTCTTCTGAGTCAGACGTGTATCTCCCTTAGGGATGGGACCCACATCATTCCCTGCCTCCCCCGCCTTTGATGGATATATATGGATTATATATATTATAATAATATAATATAGATTGTGTGTGTGTGTGTGTGTGTGTGTGTAGATGGGTGGGTATATCTATATATACAGATTCCTTAATATCGATGTACTTGATAATTTAGAGAAACTAAGCATACATTAGAAATGTGCATCAGAGCCACTTATGACCTTCCAGCATCCCTGTGGCCACATGATCATAGCAACTGGAATATATTTATGACCGTTACAGTGTTCTGGGATCATGTGGCCACCTTTTGCAATCTTCTAACAAGCAAAATCAGTGGGGAAACTAGATTCACATAACAACCATGTTACTAATTTAACAACTATAATTATTCACTTAACAACTGTGGCAAAAAAGGTCATAAAATGGGGTGAAACTCACTTAATAACTCTTTTGATTAGGAATGGAAATTTTGGACTCAGTTGTGGTTGTAAATCAAGGATTATCTATCCTCTATAAATTCGTATAGGTTATTTCTATGGGTGGCAATACAGACATAGCTCTGCAGCCTTTTTAGAAGACCTCACCCTTCTAAAGCAGAGTAGGCTTGAAGCTTCATAAAGAACCAGAATTGGAACAGAACAGATATAGATGTGGATCTACCATCAGGTAAATTTATTTCAGTCACTCCAAACTACCATGGAATCCAAATTTTAGGCAAACCTAATGCAATCCTTAGTGCACAGCTCCTTATTAAGTGTTTATTAAGTACTGGTTTCCTTTAGAGTTACTCAAATAAGTAGCATACACACTTTAATTAGCAAGCTATAATAAATAATAGACAAATAAAATATAATAAGGCAATTTTCAGGGTTTTATTTTGCACCAATTAAAGTTTAAGTTTTGATTTGTGCTTCCCATATTGCAGAATATGCACTACAGGATCTGTTGCAAGAATGTCCTAATCTTCCTGGCTGTTCTCCCAGCTGAGCTCCAATTTTCTTTTTGTGCAATAGATTCCTTCTAGTCCTTTTGTAAAAGCAGGTGATCCAACCCAACAATGAGTCATGTAATGGCAGACAAATATAACCATTAATCTATAAAGCTAAGCAGACATGAGCTGGCTTTTTGGATGGGAGGCTGTCTAAGTGTAAGCCTTCATTTATGGTTCTGTGGTCTAATGTCCTGACAATAGAGATATACCATCCGAGAACTGCATGCAAGTGCCCTGCATCGGAGGTAGAGATGGGGCCAGGGCCGTCCAGCAGTTATTAGCTGCCTTCAGATCCGGAGATCAGTGGGGCAGAAGAAAAGCTGGAGCCTGTTCCTGATGTCCGTATGCACAGAGCTGCCAGGAGAAGGGAACAGTTAAGAACAAGGGTCAACTCGGAAGTGAAGGCACAGATGGATGGAGAATGGCCCCTTCCATAGGGAATAAATAGGAGCAAAAGGAGAGGGTACTTGCAGGAGACAATCAGTTCATTTAATTAGTGTGAAGATTTGTTTGTGACTCTCAGAGACTTCTTGCCAAGTATTTCTTGTACAGTGTTGCACTTGGAAGCTATTGGCCTGGCAACTCTCCAAGCATGATAAGGTCTGTGGTCGCAATTCACCCTTGAAAGACTGTTTGCCGGGACTTTGCTGGATGTGAATGAAAGAAATTCACATTAGCCAAATAAAAAGGGGTTTGTTGGGACAAGGAGTCTGTTTCATGATTTTGTGAAGCCTAGATCAGAACATGGACAATGGAACATGAGGGAAGGAGAAGGCCGCCTTCCCTCTTTCTTCTCCCTGCTCCTCCTCCTTCCATCATACCGGCCGTTCCATTGTCAATTTCTCTATTGCAGTATAGCACCCAGAATCCACTTTGATAGTGTGGGGGTGTGTTAATTTAACAACCAGTTTGCCCAGGTTCAGGTTGGCCATCATGGGAGGCTCATCCCACATGTGCGGCAGAGCTGGAGGACAGAGATGGGCTGTGCCTCCCACAAAAGCCAACCTGATTCTGGGTGAACCGATTGTTAAATTATTTGAATCCCACCACTGCCAAACAGTGCTAATAATGCTAACTAGAGAGCCAGTTTGATAGCTGGCTGAGGAATTCTGCAAGTTGAAGTCCACAAGTCTTTAAGTTGCCAAGTTTGAGGACCTCTGAGCCAAATGCTTATTTCCTTGTCAGTTCAATGCTAACTATTGGGACTGTAGAAATGTACCTTCTCTGGATCAGTCCCTGACTGAGAAGTGAGGTTCCTCTCAAGATCTGAATGCCTCCATCCAGCTGGTGTTTCAAAGAACCCTGGGAGAGAGATCCATGGAGGGGGAGCTGATTGAAGGGCTATAGTGAAGTGCCTAGAGTCATTGGGAGTCAGGCAGCATATAAATTTAATAAATAATAAGAACGTTCTATTCTACATCTCCTTCTTTTACAGTTACTGTAACAGTTGGAGGCCGACAACATTTGCTTGGACTTTATGACACAGCAGGACAGGTAATATACCTCCAGTTTATTTATTGTTTTCAGGCCATAACTTTTCAGTCATGAATAACAACGCTCTTTTTCTTTCCTTATGGACATTCTGAAATAGACATTTTACATTTCTGCAAAGTTATAGAAATATATACAATTCTACAAAAAGCATCATATAATTGCCACCCTAAACTTACAATATTAGATATGATGAATAATTAAAGCAAATCCAGTTTTCTGCATTTTCAGAGATGTTGCAGGTTTCTCTTGGCCTAAAATTTAACGAGGCCAACCTCTTATATCATTAAGAATAACCATCTCAATGCTGTGGATCGTCTTTCTTTATCCTGCTAGCTTTGTTTCTAACCTTTTTTAATTGATTTCAGTGTTTGCCTTTTGGAATAGTAGAAACTTGAAAATGTGAAAGAGCCAAACGGGTGGTTTACACTGGCAACTAGCACCATCTTCTGGTTAATTTAAGAGACTGTCTCTAAAGCTATGCTTCACATAATAGTAATATTGAACATGTTGAAGAGCTTTGGAGCATCTTCAAAGATGATGAAGTCTTCCTACCTTTTCCTTTCACATTTTTGAATAAGAAGTGAATTCCCCACAACCAAGACCAAATAGCAATTCTCGGTCTCATCATGTGTACTTGTTTGCTCTGACAGGAGGACTACAATCAACTGAGACCCCTCTCCTACCCCAACACAGATGTGTTTTTGATCTGTTTCTCTGTGGTAAACCCTGCTTCCTATCACAATGTCCAAGAGGAATGGGTTCCAGAATTGAAAGTCTGCATGCCACATGTGCCTTATGTTCTGATAGGAACACAGGTAAATGACCAAAAAAAAACAGTGGAAATGTCCATCAGTAGTTGACCAGGATACTTTGTGAAACAAAAACTAGTCGGGGAATAGCAGGGGAAAACTTTCCTACAATGAATTGTGTTTGATCACAAAAGGATCCAAAGACTTCCAGAAATGATGTGTGTGTGTGTGTGTGTGTGTGTGTGTGGATGGTTTGTCTTATTTTGATTCACTGTAATTTCAGAGGTACTGAAAAGGAGTGTGGAAATCAGTATGGAAGAAGTAACATCTCACCTATGAGTTGGTCAAATAGCTCTGAGCATTTTGCTGATGAAGTTTATAGTTTGAGAATTAGAGACAAGACTATCTAAATTTTGTGTTTGTCTGTATAGATTGACCTTCGAGATGACCCCAAAACTTTGGCTCGGTTAATATACATGAAAGAGAAGCCTCTGACTTATGAACATGGCATCAAATTGGCTAAAGAGGTACTGTTTTCCTTCAACAACAGTAATAGTAGCTAAACTGATATCAAAGGCCTTTCTCTTTTTCTCAGGGCTAAGCACACAGAGATTTCATTCAATCACCATTGCCCCCTAAGAAATACGAAACAATAGATATTTCTAAAAGTCTTTGTAAATCTTGTTTTTCTTTAATTCATTGTATAGCATAATTATTTTCACCATTTAAAGTCTTTAGTATGATGGCCCTTAAAAAAACCTTCCCAAAACTGGTAGCCTTTAGAAATAAGTCCTAGCATTCCTAGACATTGGTCAATGGAATTTGGGTTGTTATTATCTCAATATAACTGGAGGAAAGTTTTGAAAATCCTGCCTACTTTTAGCATTGGTTTCTCACTAATTTCATTATGTGTATAGCCCCAGTCATGTTTCCATTATTTTAGACTTGGTTCCCAGCTTAATAGGTACACACATTTTAATTATTTTATTTTTGTTATATTTCTTCCATTGAAGAAATTAATGGAACCAGTTCAGAAACAATGAGCCAATTGGGGCGGCACCACAAACTATGAGAGACCCCTAAAATACAATGCCTATATTTTTAACTCTACAGTGTATGGCAATTTAAAAATTACTCTCTTATTTTGCCATGGTCTTTAGAGATGACATTCTCAGAGGATAGGTAGGAGGCAAGGAAATCCTTGGATAGTGATATTGAGGGGCGTGTCAAGAGGATAAATGAG